>NC_087580.1:64140249-64443280 GCF_036250125.1 Pseudopipra pipra | reverse complement strand
CAACAGTGTGAAACAAGGTTGTGTTCTTGCACCAACCCTATTCACAGTCTTCTTCGGCATGATGCTCCGAAGGGCCACGGCTGACCTCGATGAAGAAGATGGTATCTACATTCGATATCGTACTGATGGAAGCCTATTTAACCTAAGGCGACTGAAGGCCCACACCAAGACCTTAAATCATCTTGTCCGGGAGCTGCTTTATGTTGATGATGCCACCCTTGTTGCCCACACAGAAGTAGCTCTGCAGCGTTTAACATCCTGCTTTGCAGATGCTGCTGAGCTTTTTGGGCTGGAAATCAGCTTAAAGAAGACAGAAGTCTTCTATCAATCTGCACCTCAGGAAATCTTCCATCATCCCCGTATCACCATTGGTGAATCAGAGCTCAAATCAGTCCAGCAGTTTAATTAACTAGGTAGCATCATCTCCTCTGACAGTAAGATTGACGGAGAGACAAGCAACAGGTTAGCAAAGGCATATAGAGCTTTAGGAAGACTCCATAAAAGAGTTTTGCAAAATAAACACCTGAAGAAAAGTACAAAGATCTGTGTTTACAGAGCCATTGTGCTGTCTACTCTTTTATATGGGTCTGAATCATGGGTCATTTACCGCCACCACCTGCGACTCCTAGAATGCTTCCATCAACGCTGTCTCCATACAATCCTAAACATCCACTGGTCAGATTATGTGACCAATATGTCTGATCTAGAACAAGCAGCAGTTACTAGTATTGCGACCATGTTGCTGAGAACACAGCTGCATTGGGCTTGGCACATCTCAAGGATGAAGGACCACCACCTCTCTAAGATCGTGCTCTATGGCGAACTTGCCACTGGTTGCCGCAAGAGAGGAGCCCCGAAGAGGAGATACAAGGAGTCCCTGAAACAACAGGCCTTGGCCATATTGATCATCATAACTGATCTACTCTGGCCTCCAGTTGGGAGGTCTGGAGACATACTATCTATAACACTGCTGATGCTTTTGAGAGCGCACACAGGATCACTCTAGAGGAGAAAAGACAACACAGAAAGAATCGTGTCTTGCCAATACCATCCAAGGACTCTTTCTGCTATGCCTTTTGCAACCCGACTTGTCTATCTCGCATTGGCCTCTTTAGCCACCAGCGCACTTGTAGCAAATGTGAGTAGAGTCCTTCCCAAATCTTCGTTCGCAAAGCCTAGCCATGATGGTGATGATGATGATGGTCCATTAGCAGAAATGACCCCTTGGGCTGAATGTGAAGGTGCTAAGTCCTCCACAGAGGAGAGTTATTGATGGCAAAAAGGCACAAAAAAAGTGTTAACAATGATTCAGATGGTATACCTTGTCCTGTTTGCTTTACCTGTTTTGCTAGAAGAACATTTTAGGAGCACTGTTTAATATCATGTTCTGTTCTGATCACTGGACCAAAGTCCTTATTATAGAAAGAATAGGAGTAGTACACACACAGTAATAAATTAGGTAAACTAGACATTTGAATAAGATATAGAAGGCCCAGAGACAGGATTTGCAAGCTTGAAGAATTCAGGTCACCTAAGAAGAGGTCAAATCGAGGAAGACGTGCGTGGCGACCACCAGAGGGATGAAGACTTGAGGAGAAGACCCCCACAGTAGAAGACTGTACCTGCCTGGAAAGACTCCACCCAGAGACTAGCCTACTTATTAATATGTGCGTTAAATGATGTAACCATGTATCTAAAGTGTATAAAATGGCTTGGTTTTGCACTTTCAAGTCGGGCTTGTTCCCAACGTTGAATAAACAAATACCTTGCTGCTTAAAGGTGAAAAAGTCTCTGAGCAGTTAATCATACTGAGGTTTTTCGGCATCATTATCACAGCTGAGTCATTAGGTGTGCCCTGGGCAGCTGCTGCAAACAATCCATTATTAACAGTCCATCATAAATGACATAGAGGATGTAGAATATACAGTTTTGGTTATACCCACATAGTGATAAACTGGTCCTGGTCCCTGTAACTAGGACACAGGTGCTTACAGGTGCTTACAGTTGCAGATTGTGTATATGGGGAATCATTGGGAACAGGTATTGAGCATACTCACTGCATTCCATCCAGGGAGTAGCAACTGCATTTCACCCTATAATTCCTGTACTGTTATAACTTTTGTTAGGATGTGAATATAACTTCTCAGTTTCCTCTAATTTTATCCCAGCCGTCTTTCAACGGTCAGGATGCATTGCTCCTCAGCTTGGAGGAGGTGATCCTTGAATATCAAACAGCTTTCTTGGGCTCCTCTGTAGGAGGCGTGTCCAAGGCACGGGGGACGTGCCGGGGCAGAGAAGCCCAAAGGAGCACGCGTCTAAATGGATAACCCTATTGGTTAGAAGGTCACATGATATCAGGGTATAAAGGGAAGCGCCGAATTTGAAATAACTGTCTTTGTTTTACCACTCCACGAGGAGCGTGTATTTTCCTTATTATATAAGGACACGTGCCCCTACACTCCTCTTTCTTCCAAGGCTTTATCCCATAGTACTTTACCAAGCAGATCCCTGAAGATGCCAAAGTCTGCTCTTCTGAAGTGCAGGGTAGTGAGCTTTGCTGTGTGTCCTCCTCACTGCCTTAAGGATCTCAAACTCCACTGTTTCATGGTCACTGCATGTCATGGGAGAGTGGAAGGCTTAGACAAAGTTATTAAAAAGCCTTGCTGTTGAGTCACGAGGTGCAGAAAGGACTCCCTTGCTTTCTAAACTCCTTCTCAGAGAAAGGTTTAAATTTAAAGGACTCCCTCAAACCCAGGGACGCTGTGCAAGTTTGGAGTTGGCTTCCTGCCAAATCTCCGAAACTCGACAACAGGGTCTCCTTCCCAGAGAGGGAAGGAAAAAAAAAACGAAAAACCAGGCAGCCAAAGTTCTAACAAAAATATATATATATATTATGTATAAAACAGAGATATACAATGAGAATTATATATATGAATCTATGACCCCAAATAGCTTCCCGAAGTCGAAGGGAAGAGGGGGGAAGGGAGAAGGGAAAAGGATAAAATAGGGTGAAAAGGGACAAATAATAAAACAGATCTACACAATCTAAAAACCCAGCAAAGCTGAAGAATTGGCAAGAGCTCACCACTTCCCTTGAAAGAAAGCAGTACGTCTGGACACGGCCCAGCACTCCCCCCTCACGCGTGGCCGATAACAGCAGTTACTGCAGGCCTCAGCTCCAGATAAGCCAGGCCCAGACAGGGACCACCGTTCTCCAACCTCGCCGGAAGTGAAGAGAGCGAACTCTCTTATCAATGCCTTATTTATACCCTAGGTTACGTAAAGGAATAGCATGGAATACTTCCTTGGTCACCTTCCTAGTTCCTTCCTGGTTACAAGCTGGTTTCCAGGAAGGCCTAGACTGAAACCATCACAGACGCCCTGCAGAGAGACCTCAACAAATTAGAGGACTGGGCCAACCATATGAAGTTCAACAAGGGAAAGTGCTAGATTCTGGAATGGGGCAAACCCTGGATATATGCACAGACTGGGGAATGAGATGCTGGAAAGTAGTGCCATGGAAAGGGCCCTGGGGGTCCTGGTTGATGGCCAATTGGATATGAGTCAGTAGTGTGCCCTGGCAACCAGGAGGGCCAACTGTGTCCTGGGGGGCATCAGGCACAGCATCGCCAGCCAGTCGAGGGAGGGGATTGTCCCACTTTACTCTGCGCTGGGGTGGCCTCACCTTGACTACTGTGTGCAGTTTTGGTCACAGCAATATAAGAAAGATATTAGCTATTAGAGAGTGTCCAAAGGATGGCAACAAAGATGGTGAAGGGCCTTGAGGGGAAGCCGTATGAGGAGCGGCTGAGGGCACTGAGTCTGTTCATCCTGGAGAAGAGGAGACTGAGGGGAGACCTCATTGCAGTTACAACTTCCTCCTCATGGGAAGAGGGGGGCAGGCACCAACCTCTTCTCTGTGGTGACCAGTGACAGGACCCGAGGGAATGCCCTGAAGTTGTGTCAGGGGAGGTTTAGGTTGGACATCAGAAAAAGGTTCTTCACCCAGAGGGTGGCTGAGTGCTGGAACAGGCTCCCCAGGGAAGTGGTCACAGCACTAAGCCTTCCAGAGTTCAAGAAGCATTTGGATAATACTCTCAAGCACATGGTGTAACTCTTGGGGATGGTCCTGTGCTGGGTTAAGAGTTGGACTCGATGATCCTTGCGAGTCCCTTCCAATTCAGCATATTCTGTGCTTCTATGATTCTGTAATCTCTAAAAAGGGATTACTTTTGATTTCTCAGGTATTAAGAGATCTCCAGATTCCTTCCATCTATTAAAAAATGTGTTAGAAGAACCACTTTGTGACAGTGAAATTTCCTGATATGTAACTGAAATCACCCATTGCCAGTTTTGGAGACAAGTAAGCTCCTTTTTATTGCCTCATGGTCTTTCTCAACACCCAGAACAGACTATCCTATACAAAGGAAGAAGCTACATCCCAACTTGGTATAGTTAAACTTGGATAACTTCCATACACCCTGGGGAGAAAAGGATGAAAAAGAACTTCCACCAGAAAGTTTGCGACAATACCACAAATGCATGAAATCAGGGTTATTGCTTTTACTAAGTAAATTTGCTATTGTCATTTCCCCAGAGAAGCCATACGATCAGTCAAAATGACACCCTCCTTTGAATATATAATACACATACCTCATTGTTTGAGAACTGATACCATGGCTGTTTGTCATAGGTAAAGATTTCCCATAATACTACCCCCAGGCTCCAGACATCACTTTCTGTGGTGAACTTCATTGTAACAGGGAAGGGACTAAGCCAAGGGGAAAAAACACAGGTTCGAGAGATTCTGGAACGTGAATAAACCAAACACCGTTGCTAGTTGGCAAAAATAATAGCTATTTATTAGGAAAAGGTGGCAAACCAGGGAAAAGGGAGAAAACAAAACAGGCGCCTGAGGGAGAAGGATTGGGGCGGAGGAAAAAGTGCACCAAAAGACCCTAGGAAGAAGGCTTCCCCCCCATACTCACCAAGGTATCACCTGTAAACAAGTCTTACCCATCCTAACCAATAATGAAATCTCTCTGCAGCAGCTGCGGGTTCATGGGGGGTGGCAGGCTCCCACTTCAAGCAGGCGTCCCCGCTGAAAGCAACTTGGTTCATCGTGAAGTGCCGCCCCCCAAGAAGCGTCTCTGCTTTTTATAAAGTTTTTTGAGAGCACCTGCCCCGGAGAGGTGTGGCCAGCACCGCCCCGTCAGGGCTCTGAATCCCACCCCTTCTGTTATGTAAGTGCACCCCTCCTGCGTGTGCGTGAGCACCTTGGAAAGTCCCCCACGCAGGCGCAGTGATTTGGGGGGGGTCTTCCCAAATGAATCTGTGGGCTTACTTCATCACCCTCCTCATCACTTTGTCCTCCAACTGCCCCTGACGAGCAATTGACCAATCACAACAGACCAATTAAAACAGTTTACACAGAAACTCTCCCTCCAAGGCCAAGTTCACTGCTTTATCAGAAGACTTGGCAGGAGAAAGCATAAACTAACTGCAGGTGGCTAGGGCCAAACACAGACCAAAAAGTAACATCCCAACTTCGTCCCGAAACACTTCATGTACATGATACTTTCTGGAGGCATCCAATGAATAGGCAGCATCGTGTGCTCTCCAACCTGAGGAAAAAAGAAAAGAATTAATCAGACATCCAGGAAGAGTACTGAGATGCTAAACCAGGTGTCGTGGTTTGGACTTTGATTTTCCCCAGAGGCTGAAAAGTGGTAGACCCCAAGGGGTGGAAACCTCTGGAAGTTTTGAAATTCTACCCAATGGGCGCTCCTGCAGAAATGTCAACATCCCACAAACCAGACCGGAAGAGAAGAGTTGTAGTTTTTGGTTGTTGTAGGAGAGGTGGCCATGTTGTAGGGCCACGAGGTAGGGGCTTTGAGCCCCTTGGGGCCTCTGGCCCCCTCCCAGCCCCTGGCTGGGGGGCTGCAGGGACCTGGAACAGCATAAAGCTGGGCTAGGTGCCTGTAGTTATGCTGGGAGATGTTTTTCTCCATGGGCACAGACAGCAGCCGGGACTGACCAGAGAAACGGTGGCAGAGAGCCAGAGATAAGACCTGAACTGAAGGAGCAACAGAAACATGCAGCACTGCAGAGAAGACTCCTGGAAGACAGAGCCAGGAGAAAGAGAGCCAGCAGCTGAGAGACAGAGTTTGGGGTAAGACTGTATCAGCCCCTCAAACTCCTTTGAGACCTCCGAGAAAGGAGGAGTAGATGGACTCCTATTTAGGAGAAGAGTTTTAGACATGCAGCACCGGAGAGAGAGGAGCTGAGAAGCTCAGAGATGTCCCGGAGCTGGACCGGGACGGCCAGATGGAATGCGGGGGGAGTTGACCTTGGTTCTTCCCCCCCCTTTGCACTGCTGCCACGGTGGCAGCCTGAGAGGCAGTGGCACAAAGGCCCTGCAAGAAGGAGCTGAGTCTCCTGCAAGAGATACCAGACCTTCACGAAGACTCCCCTGTGTCTTCGTGATATGACGTGGTGATACGACCTTGTCTGGGGTTACGAAGCCCACGGAAGACCCCTCGGTTGAGGCGATGGGGCCGAGGGAATTTGATACCTCCCTCGTTGAGTGCTGGCAGAAAGCCAGCTATCAGCTGCTGCATGTGGAGAAGAGAGACAGAACCTGCTGCATTAGAAGATCCTGCTGCTTAAGGACTGGAAGGGATCTGTCCTTCTTTCCCTCCTGGACTTTTATTTGGAGGGGAGAAGAGATCTGGTCCATTGTAAATACTATATGTCATGGTAGAGATAGTTGCAATCGTATGTATAATGTGATATGGTATTTATTTGTACAGTCACTGTAATATATTCCCTTTCCCCCACTTTGAGTCTGGTGTGTTTTGTCTGGAAAAGCCCATCTCACATTAGGTTGAGATGTGGGAGGGGGGATGGAACTAGGGAATTGGATTTGGGGACTATCTCAAACCATGACACCAGGGAAATCCACATTTTCTTTTTTCCCATCTTCTGCCATTCACTTTGAAGAGCTCGTGAGAATTAGGGAACTGTGATCCAACCTCCTCTTTCCTGAATGTCAATCACTACTATGATAGATTTCTCAGAATCTCCAAAGAAATTGTTTCTGAAGTATAAACTCACCATCTACATCTATTTTGCACTCCCTATACAAGGAACTGAATGCTTTATAAAATTAATGATAAACTAAATCTATCAACCAATTATAAATGAGGCCACTATTACTCTCCATTTTAAGACTGAGAAAATAGTAAAAGATTCATGCAATGAAATCTCAGATATCAGCTGAGATCCACGAAGACAGTGACTGTATGACACAGAAGGATCAGGAGTGTATGGTTTAATCAATTTATTATGAATCAATTAAAGCAATGCTATTGTCTGTGGATAGTTTCCAAAGTTAATGAATGCATCAAATTATTTTGTTCAACATTAACTACCAGGTTCTACACAACTTTCCAAATTTTCAGTCCTTTGGATATATACACTTGTTAATAAATAACTTGCAAGACATGGACTCTATGTCCCAGATTCCCCAGGATTCTTTTGCTGAATTAATACCTATCTGAAAGCCTCTAACACATTTTTTGTTTTCCCCAAAATGTTCTTTTCCCCCAAATGTTCTTAAAATTGAGTTACTTAAGCAGATTTAAATAATAAGAAAACCCAACCTGTGGGATGAAGTCGCAGCCCCACAGTTGAAGCTTGAGGGGTTTGGAATATTACAAAGTGTTGGGCCGTTTTCCATGAGAGCAGTGGAGGTAATTAGATAGTTCCCATGGACACAGTCTTGAGTTATAAAGAGTACAAGGTTAAAGCTGTTTGGCTGAGTGCAGGTGCTGCATGCCTAAATGTTTTTGCAAGAATAGGTTTATATTGTATGCGTGAGAATATTGTATGCCTGGAGACACACCATCTATAATGCTGCTGATGCTTTTGAGAAAGCATGCAGGATCACCCTTGAGGAGAAAAGACAATGCAGAAAGAATCGTGCCTTGCAGAATATACCATCTAAGGAGTCTTTCTGCTGTGCCTTTTGCAACTGGACATGCCTATCTCGTATTGGCCTTTTTAGCCACCAATGCGCTTGCAACAAACGTGGGTAGAGCCCTTCCCAAATCTTAGTTCACGAAGCCTAGCCATGATGATGATGATGAGAAAGTTGAAGCGAGCGATCTCAATAAAAGTTGCCTGCTACACTGAGCAGGCAGACATCTCTCTGTCTCATCACCCTGTTGTGTGTCGTGTGTCTTTCTTCCCCCACGGACCAAGACCTACCAACAGATACCCTACGACACCAACCCTCTTGCTTTTCATTCTAGTTTCTAAACAACTTACTGTTCATGTCAGATTCTGACTAGATCACATCAATTAATAAATCCATTCAAGTACTTTTAAAATAGTCTAACCAGCTGAGCTAGAATAGAATAGTTCAGTTGGAAGGGACCTATAGCCAACATCTAGTTCAACTGCCTGATCACTGACCAAAAGTTAAAGCACGTTATGAAGCGTGTTGCCCAAATGCCTCTTAAACACTGACAGACATGGTGCATTGACCACCTCTCTAGGAAGCCTGTTCCAATGTCCGTCCACCCTCTCTGTAAAAGAAATGCTTCCTAATGTCAAGTTTGAACCTCCCCGGAGTAGCTTTGAGCCATTCCCATGTGTCCTGTCACTGGATACCAGGGAGAAATGATCAGCACCTCCCTCTCCACTTCCCCTCCTCAGGAAGCTGCAGAGAGCAATGCAGTAGCCCCCTCAGCCTACTTTATCCCCAAAGTAGACAAACCCAGAGCCCTCAGCCACTCCTCATAGGACATGCCTTCCAGTCCTTTCACCAGCTTTGTGTCCCACCTCTGGATGCATTCAAGTACCCTAACATCCTTCTTAAATTGTTGTCACAGGAGAGTGGAAGGTTTAGACAAAGTTATTAAAAAGCTTTGCCAGTGAGTCACAAGGTGCAGTAAGGACTCCCTTGCTTTTTAAACTCCTTCTCAGAGAAGGGTTTAAATTTAAAGGAATTATAGAGGTGTGATTAAACCACTTTGTCCCGCAGGTTTTAATGATGGCAAAATGGATATATATTTATATAATGATGCCTTAAGCCCCTATTAGTTTTTATTTTTCTAATTTTTGTAGGCTTTATAAGTTTTATAAGTAGTAGAAGTAGACTTTAAAAGCAGCAACCCTCACTCCCTTTCCCTGTAGTACAAGTAGTTTACACATTCCTTAACCCTCTTACCCCATTCTATGCTCCCCATATCAAATCTACCCTTGAATTCAGTGGCAATGTTTAGTCTCTTGTCAAGGCAAGGCCTATACTGTTTAGAGAACAGCCATATCAGGGCCTGAATAACAAAACGGAGTCAAGAACTAGGTGACTGTACCCTTTGTGCTCTGAAGATGGTGAAGATGATGAAGAAAAGACCCTCAGACCCAATTCTCAGGGGGTGGACCAGGAGGCTGATCAGAGCAAAGGCTACAGGGTGGACACACTTGGGATTGGACGGATAGTATTATAAAATGTAACATCTCGGGCACAAAGGCGCGTGCGTCTTGTAACATCTATTGCCTTGGCATAATTAAACCCATTCCTTATCTCATCCCTAATTAACTGATCCTGAGTTATTTTTTAGCACCAACATTCCACGGCATCATAAAATTAATTATTTATTATGACAAATTAACAAACAGGTGAACAGATGAAAAATCTTAATCAGAATTATTTACTACACAGTGTAAAAGCTAAAAACCTACTAGTAGGATATAATATAGCATAAAGTAGTATAGTGCACTGTATCAAAGCAATTATATTAAAGCAGTTGTATCAAAGCTAGCAAAAGAAACAATTATTAAGT
Source organism: Pseudopipra pipra (assembly GCF_036250125.1). Taxonomy (NCBI): domain Eukaryota; kingdom Metazoa; phylum Chordata; class Aves; order Passeriformes; family Pipridae; genus Pseudopipra; species Pseudopipra pipra. The sequence continues at coordinate 64,433,429 of NC_087580.1, read as the reverse complement.
AGAGATTGATATAACTCACCATACGAGATAGTGGGCAGATCTCTCTCTTAACCCCTGGGGAGTAACCATGAAGAGGTATCCCTGCTTCACAGGAGAAGTTCCACACTTCGAGGAAGTATGTGGAGGAATCTGCCATATGGAAGTTGGACTGTGCTTTTATAGTTATAAAGTGATGGACTGATAGTCACAGATTTACAAGCTCGCAGACCAGCTTATCTGTCAAATCCTGTTTCAAAAAAAGGATGTTGTGGTGGGTTGACCTTGGCTGGATGCCAGGTGCCCACCCAGCCGCTCTATCACTCCCCTTCCCAGTTGGACAGGGGAGAGAGTAAGATGGAAAAAAAACTAGTGGGTTGGGATAAGGTACTTTATTAAAGCAGAAGCAAAGCGGAAGCTTGCGTGCCCAAAAAGATAACAAGGTTTATTCTCTACTTCTGTACCAGGGTGAATTTATGCTGATACTTTTGGTCTGTGTTTGGCCCTGCCACCTGTGAAAGCTTTGCCCTTTCCCTGCCAAGTTATGGGAAAACAAGCACTGATAAACGGGAAAGTTGTCCTTGAAGAGAGCTTCTTGTATAAACTGTTTTAATTGGTATTCTGTGATTGGCTAGTTGTCCTCCAAGGTTGCTTGAAGGAGAGATTTAGGAGGAGGATGATGAAGGACGCCCCCAGACTCATTTGGAAAAGACTCCCCTGAGTACAGTACGCAGGCGCAGGGAAAGCCACGCGTGCGCAGAAGAGATATTACTTACATAACCGGGAGGTGGGACAGAGGGCCTCAGGCTGGGCGGTGCTGGCCACACCTGGGAGGTTGTGTTCACTCAATTAATTGCATAAAAAGCAGATAGTGCTTTCTTGGAGGGAGCTAACTTCACACCAAGGACAACATTGCCTTTTGGCAAGGACGCCTGCCAGTTTGTGAACTTACTGACTCTCCAAGGATGGAGCTTCTGCTATGGGTAATTATAGGCATGCTAGGTCGGTAAGATAACTTTATGGGCAACAACTGGGTAACTGGGGAGGTCGTGCTGGGGGCTTATTTCTCTCCTCCTTCCTCCCTCTTGGGTTTGTTCGTTTTGTTGGCCACCTCTTGGTAATAAATATTGGGTTTTGTTGAGCTTGCAACGGTGTCTTGGTTTTCAAGCTTCAGTATGTTCGAACCCCTTCCCTAATACAATTTCCTATCAGCAGTGATGGTCGGCCACTCCCGAGAAGCAGGGCTTCAGCGCGTGTAACAGTGCAGCCATTGGAGACAATGAATGCCTGCCTTCCTGCTTTTATATCTGAGCTGACGTCCTGTGGTCTGGAATATCCCTTTGGTCATTTTGGGTCAGCTGGCCTACTTGGGTCCCCTCCCAGGATCTTGCCCTCAACTGAGGAAGGAATGTTACAGTGCCAGTGCTGTGCTCAGCAGTAGCCAAAACACCGGTGTGTTATCAAGACCCTTCTAACTGCCAGTGCAAAGCATAGCACTGTGAGGGCTACTGTGGGGAAATGAACTCCAGCTCAGCCAGACCCAATACAGATGTGTATTCGAAGTCTGGTGAACCAGGATGGTCTTGGCATAATTTAACACCAAGACAGCACCCTGGCCCCAGCAGCTGAACTTGCATGATAGCTTGCATGACAGCTTGCATAATGGCTTGCATAGTATGCATTATTGGATTTTAGGTCTGTTCAGGGTGGGCTGTCCTGCCACAATTGTGGGGCCCAGAACTGCACACAGTACTCAAGGGGAGGTTGCACCAACATTAAATACAGTGGGATAATCTCTTGGCTGGCTGGTTATGATGTGTTTAATGCACCCCAGGATGTGGTTTACGTACTTTTAGAAAGCCCTTCTTGTTATCTGAAACATCACTGGCCAGTTTCAACTCTGAGCTTTGACCTTTCATGTCTTCTTCCTTCATATACAAACCACAGCGTGGTAATCCTACTGTGAAGCCTGACCTCACTTCCTGAGATCATACAATTTCTTCTTTTCTCCTGAGTTTCAAGAAGCCTTCCCTGTTCAGCCAAGCTGGTCTTCTGCCCTGCTTACTTGACTTGCAGCACAATGGCATTGCCTGCTCCTGTGCTTTTAAAAGGTGGTTCTTAAAAACTGGCCAGCACTCAATGGACTCTTAAACCCTCAAAAGCAGATTCCCAGAGAACACTGCTAAGTAGACACCTGAGTAGCTTAAAGTTTGCTCTCTTGAAATCCAGGGAAGCAACTTTCCTGTCCTTTTTTCTCTTTACACTCAAAATTTTAAACTCAACCATTTTGTGATCACTGTGACCATGACAGCCACCTGCCACCAGATCTCCCACAAGTCCTTCTCTCTTCACAAACAACAAGTCTAGGATGATATCTTTCCTAGTTAGCTCACTGAGTGCTTAGTGAGAAGGCGTAGCTCTAAATATTTCAAAGGAAGGAAAAAAAGGAAAACTTTTTCAAGGACATCAAACTTTTGATTGATACCTATTTTCCTGTCTTAAGATAGTTATGAAACCACACTTGCACTTTCAGGATTCTGTAAATTCAAACTTTACATATCTTGTTATAAATAATACCCTTCAGTCAGGGTTCATATTATGTTTAAATCACTCAGAACATCCACTTTAAGAAGTCAGTTACTTCATGCAGTAAAAAGTTTATTTTTTATTTCAGTGTTTTTATTTTTTTCGAAATCTGTTTATTTGGTGAGCTCAGTGAACCTGAATGACTAATGAATGGATTTCAATCCTGATCCTGCCCAATGCCCCATCTGGCTTGACTGCTGCATCTCTCCAGTTCCCTGCTGGTCTTAGTGCAGCTCTATCCAAGAGTAGAACTTTTGCAATTTAGGATGGTAGTCCCGCGAGTAGGAACAAAGCTCAACATATGCTTAAATTGCCTTTCATGTGACAGGTACATACTTAGTCTCTTGGATACAGTTGAATCTTAGTTTGTCAAACTGGAACCAAGCTTTGCCTTTTGATTCCTTTATTCATTCATCTCTAATAAAGCATCATGAGTATTTGGGGAATTATAGCATTTCAAGGTATTTTTCTCTAGCTATCTTTTGGTCTTGTGACTTATTCCCCAATCTCAGGATAATATAACTGCAAAGAAATGTTCTCTGCAGACCATCGTGCCTTATTGCTAAAACTGAAAATCACTGCTCTCTTGGTGAGCATCTGCTCTTTCCTCCTCATAAAATGCTGGGAAATGTTTCTCATAGTACAAAAAAAAATCATAGAATCATAGAATCATAGAATCATAGAATCGATTGGGTTGGAAAAGACCTCCGAGATCATCGAGTCCAACCCTTGGTCCAAATCCAGTCCATTTACTAGATCATGGCACTCAATGCCACGTCCAATCTGCGTTTAAAAATCTCCAGGGATGGTGAATCCACCACCTCTCTGGGCAGCCCATTCCAATGCCTGATTACTCTCTCTGTAAAGAATTTTCTCCTGATTTCCAACTTAAATTTCCCCTGGCGGAGCTTAAGCCCGTGCCCCCTTGTCCTATTGCTGAGTGCCTGAGAGAAGAGACCAACCCCCACCTGGCTAGAACTTCCCTTCAGGTAGTTATAGACGGTGATGAGGTCACCTCTGAGCCTCCTCTTCTCCAGGCTAAACAACCCCAGCTCCCTCAGCCTCTCCCCATAGGACTTATGCTCCAGTCCCTTCACCAGCCTTGTTGCTCTTCTCTGGACCCGCTCCAGCACCTCAATATCCTTTCTGAACTGAGGGGCCCAGAACTGAACACAATACTCAAGGTGTGGCCTCACCAATGCAGAGTACAGGGGAAGGATCACTTCCCTGCTCCTGCTGGCCACGCTATTTTTGATACAGGACAAGATCCCATTGGCCTTCTTGGCCACCTGGGCACACTGTTGGCTCATGTTGAGCTTCCTGTCAATTAGTACCCCCAGGTCCCTTTCTGCCTGGCTGCTCTTCAGCCACTCTTTGCCCAGCCTGTAGCACTGCATGGGGTTGTTGTGGCCAAAGTGCAGGACCCGGCACTTGGCTTTATTGAACTTCATCCCATTGGAATCAGCCCATCTCTCAAGTCTATCCAGATCCCTCTGCAGAGCCCTCCTGCCTTCCAGCAGGTCAACACTCCCTCCCAATTTAGTGTCATCAGCAAATTTGCTGATGATACACTCAATCCCCTCATCTAAATCATCTATAAAGATGTTAAACAGGACTGGGCCCAACACTGATCCCTGGGGAACACCACTGGTGACCGGCCGCCAGCTGGATGCAGCTCCATTCACCAGCACTCTCTGGGCCCGACCCTCCAGCCAGTTCCTAATCCAGGAGAGGGTATACTTGTCCAAGCCATGGGCTACCAGCTTTTCCAGGAGTATATTATGGGAGACAGTGTCAAAGGCCTTGCTGAAGTCTAGATAGACCACATCCACAGCCTTCCCCTCATCCACCAGGTGGGTCACCTGATCGTAAAAAGAGATCAGGTTGGTCAGACAGGACCTGCCCCTCCTAAACCCATGCTGGCTGGGTCTAATCCCTTGTCCATCCTGAAGGTGCTGTGTGATTGCACTCAGGATGATCTGTTCCATAACCCTGCCAGGCACCGAGGTCAGGTTGACAGGCCTGTAGTTGCCAGGGTCCTGCTTGCAGCCTTTTTTGTGGATTGGGGTGACATTCGCCAACCTCCAATCATTTGGGACCTTCCCAGTGAGCCAGGATTGTTGGAAGATGATGGAGAGCGGTTTGGCAAGCTCTTCTGCCAGCTCTCTCATCACCCTGGGATGGATCAATAATTGTTATTTTCATTTCTTTAATGCCAAGGTCTTGCAGACCAAGTCAATGTCTCCTCTTAAAATATCAATCCTGCCATGCCCACTTGAAGAAAAGCAATATATTATTTTCATAGTCTGTCTGGATAAGAAGTCATGCCACTTTGGCACATGAGCTTCCTGAAATATGAAATAAAGTATATTATTTGCCAATAGACAAAAATGTGTCCTTCGAATTTCACTTCTAACCCTATTTTAGCTAATTTCTATTCAAGAGGGGCTTGTATCTAAAATTCTTAATTAATTATAACAGTGGTCTTGTCAGAAAACTGAAATGACGTCTAGAACAACATTTATTATACTGTAAATTCTGTCTTTAGTTGTGCCACATCAGTTCAATATCATGTGTCAACCTTGTCTCACTGGAGATTCTTCTCATCAGTCTCTGTGAAACCACGAGCAGCATGGAGAAGACAAAGAACAATTACAGGTTTGCATAACACAAGAACTAGAAGACATCAAAAGAAATTATGAGTTGGCAGGTTCATAACAAAGAAAAGTAGACATTCTGTCATATAATACAGTTGCTTGTGGAACTCATTGCCGCAAGATAACACAAATGCCAAAGACTTAACTGGGATCAAAAAATGATTAAACGCACTCACAGAGGATTGTGTTTCACTTTTCAAATCTTCAGTTCTTTTTGCATAGCTATTTGTCCAAGGGATTGGATTCTCTGTTCCTGAGTACTGTGAACTAGGTAGTGAGTAAATGAAATGAATATAAGATCATGAAGACTGTCATAAAATGTATTCCACTTAATTTTGACACTTTACTCACATCTGATTATACAGATGTGGTGGGTTGACCTTGGTCAGCAGCCAAGCACCCACACAGTCACTTGCCCCAACAAGAAAAGGGACAGAATATGAAGAATAAAAGTGAGAAAAATCATGGGTTGCAATAAAAACAGTTTAATAGGTGAAGGAAAGAAAAAACCCACAAGTGATGCAAAGGAAATCATTCACCTCTCTGACCGATGCCCTATCAGTCTCTGAGCAACAGTCACTTTGGAAGCCAAAAACATCCTTCTTCCTCTATTGCCAAGCATGAGGGCCTGTTCAGTCTCGAGAAGAGATGACCAAGAGGGGACCTCATCAATATGTATAAGTATCTGAAGGGAGGGTCTGAGAGGATGGAGCCAGGCTCTGCTTGGTGGTGCCAAGCAATAAGACAAGAGGCAATGGGCAGAAACTGATGCACAAGAAGTTCCATCTAAATATGAGAAAGAACTTTACTGTGTGGGTGACTGAGCACTGGAACAGATTACCCAGAGAGGGCATGGAGTCTCCCTCAGTGGAGATATTCAAGAACCATCTGAATGGAACCCTGTGCAATGTGCTCTAGGATGACCCTGCTTGAGCAGGGAGGTTAGAGCAGATGACCCACTGTGGTCCCTTCCAACCTTGCCCATTCTGTGATTCTGTGATATGGTATGGATTAATCCTTTGGTCAATTCAGGTCAGCTGTCCCAACCTACTTGCTGGGGGGGGACAGAGTGAAAAATAGAAAGTCTTGTTGCTGTGAAAGCACTGTTCAGCTGCAGCTGAAACACTGGTGAGTTCATAATATTATTTTAGTCACAAATCTAAAATACAGAACCATACAGGCTACTACGAAGAACATTAACTCCATCCCCTCCAGACCCAGTACAACAGGATAATATTTTATAGCATAGTAGTACGTGCGCTGTAGTATATTTGGTAAAGGTAATTAACTCTTAATGAGATGTTACTGTTACGGTCAGCATTAATTTTTTGATGGAAAGTGAAAGGAAGCTCCAGTTTTCTGTGAGAACTGTTGTGCTAGAGAAATAGTGATGTGAGAGTTAATAATTTGAAATCCCAAAATTATACTTCATGCACTTTCATTGGCCATTTTGAAGTGATGACAATGAGCACCAGATATGAGCCAATATAGACCATACTTCTATCAGAAAGGAATTATTTCTGACAATTCCTGAATGAAATTCAATCTGACTTCTTATTCTTTAGGGTCAGAGAGCTTCCCAGCATCCATGATTGTCCTGTGCAGGCCTGATGCAATAACTGCAGGAGTAAGTCAGGGTCCCACAGTCCATGTCTTGGCCCTAGAGAAAGCAGAGGAGTCCTTTCTCTGTTAAACAAACCTGATATGAGTTACTCTCCCTGATGGGCACTTAAGGGCATCTTTATGCTCAGTAGGACCATTTTAATGAAGAAGCATCTAGTAGAATAAGTAACAACTCAGCAGTTTAGCTGTGGGGAATGTGGAAAAAGAATCAAGATGAATATCAACAGAAGAGAAAAGAGGATATGGGGATGGGGGCAGGGGGTAGGAGAGAACATATGGTGAACAGGAGTTGGAAAAAAAGCAAAATGGTCACAACTATAGGCCAGGGCATGTAGGAGTGAATGACCAGCCAGCCTGCCTTCTACTGCAAATAATTTCCAATAAGCAAGTACACAAAGGATCATCCGTAAGCACTGTGTCCCATATAACCCTCTTACTGAGTCCCCTTATGGATGGGGCATCTCCCTCTGAGTGGGATGCCTCTCAGAGCTTGTGAGCTCTCAATTTTGCAATACTCAGAGGACCGCTGATGAAAACTGACTGATACCCCCACTCCTTGAGGCTCAACCCTTTGCCCATTGAGAGATGCAAAGGCATCCTACATGAATATTTCACTGAACTCAAGGGGAATTTTTAACATGTACCTTTGTACATATACATATGCATGTATACACCTCTGTGTTGGTGTAAGTGTGTGCGTGAATTGATTTAAACATGCTATAGCAAATGTAGTATGAATGTTGCCATCTTAGATTCATAATTAAGTTACTGTTGTGTTTATAGTAAATCCTATTGAATCATTTAGTAAATGTTAAATTAGTCAATGATTAAGTGCTTCTAAATCCTTTAGACATAAACTGTTGATCAAGTCTGAGTCTAAGTTTGGCAAGGGGGTCCAAATTGGAGTAGTCAGGAGGATGGCAAGTGATATCACTGATTACTTACAAAAGCATGGAATAAGTCCAAGTCCCAAATTTTCAGAAGAACGGGATAGTGATAAATGACATGATTGGAAAGCTGTGGGGGAATAGCTAAAGGTGGCCAGGGGATGCATGAATGATGGAAAAGGCAAAGGAATTATTTACAAAATGTTAGGCACCTGTCTAGAAGCCGCAGGTCATGATAGAAAAAATAATAATAGAGAGAAACAAGATCTGAGAGAGGAAATAGAGGGCAGGAAAGCAGCTGAGTTATTACTGTCCTTGAAAATTGAGTAGCTGCAAAAACAGCTACAGGAAGAAAAACAAAAGATGAAAGAAAATTTTGAGATGATGCTTATGGGGGCTCCAAACCCTCCTGACATTGTAGAGATTAGAAAACTAATTGCAGCCCCTGAAAAGTGAGACAGAAACATATGGGCTGACCCCTACGATGATGAACCAGGGGGAAATGATTCTTTATTTCCTTCAAATTCCCCTGTGTATGAAACCAGACCCATTATAAAAAAAGAGGAAACTACTGGAACCTGGGGGTGGACTGGGAGACCATACCCCAAAAACAACCCCATTTCATCTAATTCAGATGGCTAATTTGCAAGAGCATTATGACCCTAAGCTAGGCTAGACTGAAATTTGGCAAGTGGAATCCTATCAATGCATACATAATGATGACCCATATATTTTGATTCCAGTCAGTCCTTGTTGACAATTAATGAAATTTTTAATAGATACAAGAGTACAAAGTTCAATATTAACACAACAGGATGCCGAGAAGTTGGGTGTATGTATGTCCTTGTTCCAGCTAGACAAGGTAAATTTTTGCAGTAGCCAGGAAGGGCATGGCTAGGACCTGGAGGTTATGCTATCATGGCTAGGCTTCGCGAATGAAGATTTGGGAAGGGCTCTACCCACATTTGTTGCAAGCGCGTTGGTGGCTAAAAAGGCCAATACGAGGTAGGCATGATCGGTTGCAAAAGGCACAGCAGAAAGACTCCTTAGATGGTGTATTCTGCAAGGCACAATTCTTTCTGCTTTGTCTTTTCTCCTCAAGGGTGATCCTGCGTGCTTTCTTAAAAGCACGAGCAGCGTTATAGATGGTGTGTCTATAGGCCTCCCGATTGGAGGCCAGAGTAGACCAGTTATGGTGATCAATATGGCCAAGGTTGAGATGTTGTTTCAGGGAGTCCTTGTATCTTTTCTTCAGGGCTCCTCTCATGCGGCAGCCAGTGGCAAGTTCACCATAAAGCAAGATCTTAGGGAGGCGGTGGTCCTTCATCCTTGAGACGTGCCAAGCCCAATGCAGCTGTGTTCTCAGCAACATGGCCTCAATACTTGTGATTGCTGCTTGTTCTAGAACTGATGTATTGGTCACATAAACTGACCAGTGGATGTTTAGGATTGTGCGGAGACAGCGCTGATGGAAGCGTTCTAGGAGACCCAGGTGGTGGCGGTAGATGACCTGTGATTCAGATTCGTGTAAGAGAGTAGACAACACAATGGCTCTGTAAACACTGATCTTTGTACTTCTCTTCAGGTGTTTATTTTGCAAAACTCTTTTATGAAGCTTTCCGAAAAAACTTTGCTAACCTGTTCTCTATCTCTCTGTCAATCTTACCATCCGAGGAGATGAGGCTACCTAGGTAATTAAACTGCTGGACTGATTTGAGCTCTGATTCGCCAATGGTGATATGGGGATGAAGGAAGACTTCCTGAGGTGCTGGTTGATAGAGAACTTCTGTCTTCTTTAAGCTGACTTACAGCCCAAAAAGCTCAGTAGCATCTGCAAAGCAGGATGTTAAACGCTGCAGGGCTGCTTCTGTATGTGCAACAAGGGCGGCATCATCAGCATAAAGCAACTCCCAGACAAGATGGTTTAAGGTCTTAGTATGGGCCTTCGGTTGCCTTAGGTTGAATAGGCTTCCATCAGTATGGTATCGGATGTAGATACCATCCTGATAATCAAGGTCTGCCGTGGCCCTTTGGAGCATCATGCTGAAAAAGACTGTGAATAGAGTTGGTGCTAGAATGCAGTCTTGTTTTACACCATTCTTAATTAAAAAGGGCTCAGAAAGTGCATTGCCATATCTGACTTGACCGTGTTGATCCTCGTGGAGTGAGATGATCATTTTAAGGAACTTGGGGGGACAACCTAAACGTTCCAAAATCTGCCACAGACCTTTTCTGCTCACAGTATCGAAAGCCTTGGTGAGGTCGACAAAGGTTACATAGAGTCCTTTGTTCTGTTCCCGACACTTCTCTTGCAGTTGTCTGAGAACAAATACCATGTCTGTGGTAGACCTGCTGGCTCTGAAACCACACTGACTTTCAGGTAGAATTCCTTCTGCTATAGCGGGTATTAGTCTGTTCAAGAGTATTCTTGCCAGGACTTTGCCAGCAATGGAGACCAGAGTAATACCACGGTAATTTGAGCAGTCTGATTTAGTACCTCTCTTCTTATACAAGGTGATGATGACTGCATCTCGAAGGTCAGATGGGAGTTCGCCGAGTTCCCAACAGCGCACCACAAACTCATGAAATTTAGCATGGAGTGCAAGGCCCCCATGTTTCCAGACTTCAGGTGGAATTCCATCAACCGCAGCTGTCTTGCCGATTTTCACCTGCTGTATGACCTTGAGGGTTTCTCCTAAAGTGAGGGCAGTATCCAGTTCGTGTTTCACTGGTTGTTGTGTGATGGACTGAATTGCTGAGTCTTGGACTACACGGTTGGTACCGAAAAGAGTCTGAAAGTGTTCAGACCATCGATTCAGAATGGAGGTTTCATCTGTCAGAAGCGTTTGACCATCAGCTCTGAGTAGAGGGCTTTGGACTTGGTATGTAGGTCCATATGCTGTTTTCAGGGCCTCATAGAATCCTCTGTGATCACCCGTATCGGCACATAATTGAGTTTTTACAGCTAGATCGATCCACCACTTGTTCTGGATGTCACGGAGTTTCTGTTGGAGTTTGTTGCATGTGAGATGAAAGGCTGTTTTTCTTGCGTGACAGGATGGCAGTGCAAGGTGTGCTTGGTGGGCGGTTCTCTTCTTCCTCAACAAGTCCTGGATTTCTTGATTGTTTTCGTCAAACCAGTCCTTGTTCTTTTTGAGGGAGAACCCTAAGGATTCTTCGGAGGACTGCAGGATGCTGTTTTTAATATGATGACAAATTGTCTCAGGAGAGGAATCTGTAGAATCTGTGGAATGGTTTTCAAGCCTAGTTTGAAGGTTTGTCTGGAATCTGTCTCTTGCCGTGGCTGATTGGCGATTGTTAACTTGGAGTCTTCTCCTTGGGACACTGCCCCTTTTTGGTTTGAATTTGAGATTGAAGTTGAGTTTGCAGCGCACAAGCCGATGGTCTGTTTGGCATTCTGTGCTAGGCATCACACGGGTTTGGTGGACATCACGAACATCTCTCTGTCGCCCCAAGACATAATCAATGAGATGCCAATGCTTAGATCTGGGGTGCATCCAGGTTGTCTTCAGACTGTCTTTCTGCTGAAAGATTGTATTGGTGATGGTGAGCTGCTGCTCCTCACAGAATTCCAGCAGAAGGTGACCATTATTGTTGCAGTTTCCAACACCATGCTTGCCTAATACTCCTTTCCAGGCTTCAAAATTGAAGTTGTCCTTCTCCTAGGATGACTGCCAGAGGGCTAACGAGCTCATCCTGCCCAAGAATGTATTAAATCTGGTCCTACGGTTTTGACCTATCTGGCATGGGTGACCCTACCGAAGGCATGTACCATCTCCTACTTTACTATCACCTATCTATATACAGTCTGAAGGAGATACCCAGGAACAACCTTTTGTCCTGCCCAGCTTTTCAGGATGTAACAGAGCAAAGCAAATATATCCAGAACATGCCAAACCTGGGCAGTAGCTGCAGGTGAACCAAAAACAAACAGACAAAGAAACCAACCAACCATTCTGGCCTCCGCACCCATCCAAGGCCTGGGTGCCTTTCAAAGCCTCAGCCTGGCCAGGACTCTCATCACTCTAAAAGAACCCACTGTCCACCCTGACCTTATCCTTCCCCCAGTGTGTCACCACATGTCTTCAGGCACACTGCTCACCTGCGACATTTCATACAGGATTGTCCTGCTCTCCCTCCCGCCAGTCGGAGGACCCCCTTGTCCCGTTCAACACCTTTCCCCTCTCCTTCCCCCCCTCCCGCTCCCCCTCTCCCCCTCCTCCCCCCCCCCCAAACCTCTGTGTGCTCCGAAGTTCCCCTCTCCTCTTCCACAGGGGCTCAGTACCCGACAGCAAGGCTACCTCTATCTCTCCTTTCTCCAACAGGGGCTGCGCCTGGGGTCCAAACCCCACACGCCACGTGTGGCTTCTGGGCGAGCCCGGGGCTCCGCATGCGCTGCGCAGGGTGCTCCGGGCGAGCCCGGGTCTCCGCGAGGTTATGCTATACCACCTCACATAATTGCTATGGTAAGTGTGGCAGAGGGAGTACCAGTTCCTCGTGATTATCAATAATGTGTGAATTATTCACCTATCTTGTACAATTTGTTATTGGTATTGTAGCCGTTACTGTTCATTTTATTTGATTGCTGTTTCCAGTAAATTGTTCTTATCTCAACCCATGATCTTTACCTTATGTGCCTCCGTTTCATCCGGCTGTATCTCTTCTAATTCTACTATGATGGGATCTAGCTTCCAGCCACGCACCCCATCCTTTGAGGCTTTGGAGTATATAGGGCTGACAGTCCTTTTCTGTGTGGGATATGTTCGCCTGGATATTTACCTGCACTCTTTTCAATGAGTATGTGGAATCTAAAAGTAGTTTTTGTTCATTTGATTACCTAATTACATAAGGTCCTACAAAAGTTAGGTTGTGTATGTTATTACAACTTGGGGAAGGACTTGTAGGACGTGGAGTTGTCACCTGGAGATTTAGTAGTTATGCTTTCTTTAAGTTCTATTACAAATAATTTCAATAGAGCTTTATTTCTCCCGGTCCACAGGCACATAACCAAAATTGTTTGGTTTAACACTAACCTGAGCTCACGCTGCACTTTATTTCTTCTCACTCCAGCCGCAAAACATAAAACTGAAGCTGTCTGGCCTAATTTTAGTTTGGTCTCGTGTGGTGGGGATCTACACGTGATTTCTTTAATAGTACTAACTAAAAATTCCTTAGGGTCTGCAGGTCTTATGGTTATCTGAATCTGGTCTGTTTCTTGAACTGATACGTTAACACTTCTGCACCCTATTTGTATTTCATCCCCAGGTTTCCCTATCAAAGTATCAATTGGTTCACTATCTGGGGTACTCTGAATCGATTTCCAATCTTGTTGTTTGTATGACTCGTTGTGCAGAACATATACAACCAAATTTACACTGGACCTTTTATGACCATCAATGTAGAGACCACTTCCAGCACTGCTAGAGTATCCAATGAGTGTCAGACCATGGCCACTCTGGAGTAGTAACTTGAATCAAAGTCATCATACTTATCAAAATCCCAATGATTAGCATCGAGTAAGTCTGAGGGAAGTTGGTCCTACAGGTTCTGAAGTCCATGGTTTCTCAGGAGCCCTCTTGACTCAAGAGTAATGAAGCCAGGTGGGTCATTCTTTTATCCAGACTGCTGTGAACGTGGTCAACAACACCTGGAAGGGTCCATTCCACTTTTCTTGTAGGAGATCTCCTGAAAAATTCTTAACATATACCCAATCGCCGGGAGTAAATGGATGCAGTTTACAATCAGGTTTCTTAGATTGATTTTCTAACACAACAGCAGAATTCTTATTTAATTGTTTTCCCACAGTTATAACATAGTCAAAAACATATTGATTGCCTATCTGATCCAAAGCTTCACTGTTAACATTGTTCATCCCATAAGGTCTGCCATACAGAATTTCAAATGGACTTAGTTTTTCTTTAGACCTTGGTTTGATTCTTATTCGAATTAAAGCAATAGGTAAAGTTTGGTACCAATAAAGATTTGTTTCTTGACAGATTTTGACTATTTGCTGTTTGATGAAATGGTTCATCTTTTCCACTTGCCAGCTTGCTTGGGGTCTGTATGGAGTATGTAATTGCCAATTAATTTCTAGCGCTTTACTTATTGCTTGTACAATTTCTGCACAGAAGTATATCCGAGGATATACTTCTAGGTATCCTGAACCGTGGTATTATTTCATTCAACAAGACTTTAATCACTTCTCTTGCTTCGTTAGTCCTACACGGTAATGCTTCTGGCCACTCAGAAAAGGTATCTGTCAAAACTAATAGATAGTGGTATCCCCCCTTTCTTGGAAGTTCAGAAAAGTCAATTTGCCAAATTTCACCTGGGAAGTGTTCTCTGCTTATGGCTCCCTGATGCTTTTTAGTTCCAGTGTTTGGGTTGTTTTTCAAACAAGTTTCACATTGAGATGTTATTTGTTTTATTGTGGTAAACAGGTTTGGCCCTGCTACTCGAACTCTTAAGTATTGATATAGAGAGTCTAAACCCCAATGAGTCTTTTTGTGTTCAGCCTTAAAAAAAGGCCAAACCAATTTCTCTGGTAATAGTAATTGACCTGTTTTCAATTGACCCCATCCACTGTCTAACAGCTTACCCCCATTTTCATGTATCCATTTATAATCTGATTCTTGATACTCTACTTGTTTGTATCTATTTCTTCTGGTACTAGGGCTACTACTTGTACTTCTTTACTCTTTTCAGCAGCTCGTCTGGCTTCACTGTCAGCTTTTCTGTTACCTACCTCTGGGACAGTGTTACCTTTCAGGTGTCCTTGGCAGTGCATAATTGCCACCTGAGAGGGGAGTTGTACAGCTTCTAGTAATCTTAGAATTTCTTCAGCATATTTCACAATTTTTCCTTGAGCTGTTAAGAGTTCTCTTTCTTTCCAAATTGCTCCATGAGCATGAACTATGCCAAAGGCATATTTGGAGTCAGTCCAAATGTTAACTCGTTTCCCTTTGACCAGTTCTAAAGCTCGCATGAGAGCTATCAGTTCTGCTTTCTGGGCCAAGGTTCCTGTGGGCAAAGGGTTTGATTCAATTACCTCAGTAGTGGTGGTTACAGCATACCCAGCGACCCTCACACCTTGTTTTACAAAACTGCTGCCATCAGTAAACCAGTCTTCTGTGTCCAGGAGTGGTTCTTCTTTTGAGATCCGGGTGACTGGAATACACTGCTTCCATGGTCTCCAGGCAGTCATGTACAATGGAATCAGCTGTGGTTTTTCCTTCTAGGAATGAAGCTGGGTTGACAACATTAGTCACTTGAATGTATATATAGGATAGCCTGATATTTCAGGAATCGAGAGGGTGACAACCAATGGTTGCCCTTCTGTTCCAACACTGTAGATAATGTGTGGGACACTAACAGTCATTTTCTGTCCCATTGTAAATTTCCTGGCTTCTTCTATATTTATGATCACTGTTGCTACTGCCCTTAGGCAGGTGGGCCATCCTTTGCTTACCTCATCCTATTGTTTGAAGAAGTAGGCTACTGCTTTTTTATATGGCCCTAGTTGTTGTGCCAGGATCCTTAGAGCCATTCCTTGTCATTTATGCGAGAACAACCAAAAGGGCTTCGTTACATCAGGCAATCCCAACACCGGAGCCCTCATGAGCTCTCGCTTCAGCCGTTTGAAGGCTCCACTTGCTTCGGGGGTCCAGACTAGGTTGCCCTTAATTATTTTCAGCAGGTCATACAAAGGCTTTGCAATTAGTCCATACTGGTATATCCATAAACGACACCGACCTGCCATTCCTAGGAAGGCCCAAAGGTCTCTCACCATCTGTGGTTTAGGTATCTGGCAGATGGCTTCCTTTCTTGTTGTTCCCAGAGAGCATTGTCCCCCAGATACTTCATATCCCAGGTACACCCCTTGTTTCTGCACCAGTTGCGCTTTCTGTTGAGAGACTCAATACCCATTCAAGCCCAAAAAGTTTAAGAGGTTTGCTGTCCATTGGATATATTCTTCTTTGTTTTTTCAGTAACAATCAATAGATCATCCACATATTGTAACAGTACACCCTCTTCCGGTGGTGGCTGCCATTGTTCCAATTCTTTAACTAATTGGTTCCCAAAATTTGTGACTATTTTCGAACCCTTGGGGTAACACTGTCCAAGTGAGCTGAGTTTTCCTTCCAGTGGTGGGACTTTCCCACTCGAAGGCAAATATCCTTTGACTTTCCTGTGTCAAGGGGAGGCAGAAAAAGGCATCTTTTAAGTCTAATACTGTGAATCAAATTAGATTTTCTTTTAATGTTGTTAAGAGGGTATATGGGTTTGCAACAACTGGGTGTATGTTTTTAGCTACTTCATTGATTGCTCTTAAATCCTGAACCAACCTATAAGTTCCATTTGGCTTTTTGACTGGTAAAATCGGAGTATTGAAATCTGATTCACACTCAATCAGAAGTCCTAACTTTAAGAAGTTACCTTGTATTGGCTCAATGCCTTTTCTATCCTCTAGCCTAAGTGGATACAGCTTCCTGATTACTGGTTTTGCTCCTGGTTGTAATTCTATTTGAATGGGAGTTGCACATTTTGACTTTTCTGGTGTGTCAGTAACCCAGACCCCTGGGTATACCTGATCTAAGATTTGATTGATATTTGAATTATCCTGATTTGGCTCTACATAGCTCATTGCTAAACTCAGAGCTGCTATTAATTGTTCTTCCTTTACCTTAAATTCAATTTTACCTTGTTTGAATTCTATTACAGCTCCCGGATTTTCTAGTAGGTCTCTGCCCAATCAGGGTTTGGGTGAATTTGGTAAATACAAAAACTGATGCACTCCAATTTGTTTTCCAGTTTTGAACTTTAGGGGTTTCAAAAAGAAGGCTTTTCTGATTGGTCGGTTGCACTCACAACTTGAAGAAACTTATCACTTTTAGGTATCAATTCTTGATTCAAAATAGAAAATGTAACCCCAGTATCAGAAAATCCAATTCATTTTTTTTCTTCCCCTAGCGTAATTTTTACCAACAGGTCCCCTAGGGGCAGGCCTGTCGGCCCCCCCCTCACTCGGTACTCTGTAAGCAACAACAGCCCCTCCTGTGCCTGTATTTCCACCTGTTAATTCAGGGCATTCTTGCTTTCAAGTGTCCCTCTTTTCTACAATATGCACACTGATTCTGACCCAACCTTGTTTGTCAGGTAGGCAAACCTCCTCTTCCTCGAATCCCTTGACCCTGGCTGTGACCTTGAATATTTTGCCCTTGTCCATTTGAATGTTGGGTTGGAGTTGCTACTACAACTTTTACCAATCTCCTATCTTCTCTCTTATCTCGGTTATTATAGACTCTCTATGCCTCTCCCATTAATATTTCCAAATCTCTGTTGTCAGGTTCTCTAATTTTCTGTAGCTTTTTCCTAATATCAGTTAGTCCCATCATTAAACCTACTAGTTGTTGCCTCCCTGCTGGTGAGGCTGGATCTAAGGTTGTGTATTTCCTCATGGCCGCCCTAAGCCTATCCAGGAATTTGGTGGGAGTTTCATTTAGTCCCTGTTTAACATTGTATAGGTGTCCTAGTTAGAGCAGCTGGGACCAGTTCATCCCAGGAACTGTTAACAATAGACCATTTGCAGCAGCTGCCCAGAGCACATCTGACCCCTCAGGCTATAGTTATGGGTGATGTTAACTCCCCTCCAGGGAGTCATTAACACCTCCACACCCAGCCTGAGGGGGTCATGTCTGCTAATGGACCACCAAGGATTCCAAAAATATCTCATGACTCACAATCACCCATTGTGGAATTCCCTGCCCTGGGGGAGGTACTAGGCATTCCCACTCGAACCTGAGTGTATATAATCTTGGGGTCTTGGGACTTCTGACCCCATTTGTTGGATCCAGAGGAGGACCAAGACCCCGACCGGACTGCGACCACCACCCTCAACCAGACTGCAACCACCACTCTCGACCAGACTGTGATCACCACCCTTGATCAGACTGCGACCAGCGCTCTCACCAACAGGTTTTCCATCTCCTTTTACTTTGGACTCAGGGGGACCATGTGGGGCTCAGCACGGGGGCCAATGAACACTACTCTGTTCATGTTCCAAGGTGCTGGGTTATACATCTAGGGTTTGTGGGTTAAAACCAATTGTTTCTCCATATAATTGTATTTATTGTATTATTTTTATTAAATTGTAACTCTGATTTATAATCTCCTTTGAGTTGGGTTCATTTCTCCTGCCAGTTTACCTTTAAACCAGCAAAACAATTTACTGCTTTAGGTATGGCATTTTCTAGTCCTAATTGCACCAAATCTCTATATCTACCTAACAATTCGTAGTATCTCGGGTTGTTTGGATCCCAGTTTGGGTTTCGCAGTGGAAAGAGCATATCAACTGTGTATCCTTTTACAACTCCTGTAGCGATTTGTCCCTCTAAGTGAGCTCATGCTGTTTTTATCACAAGCTCTTTTTCCATTTCTGTTAATTCTGAGAGCATTAGGTCTATATTGCTCCAATCTGGATCCTGATTCCTCACAATCAATTTAAACCTTTTAGCTACTTTACTAGGATCTTCTCTAATATTTTTAGCTTCCTCTCTCCAACTGTTTAAGTCTGTTGATGAAAAAGAGACTTTAATCCTGACTGTTTCTCTTGCCAGTCCCATCACTTCTCATAAGGGAGCAACTAAGTGTTTAGTTTTACACCTTAACTTTCCTCTTTTAATTGGTCTACGGATGATACGGGCACTTGTCCCTTCTCCTGGATCACTTATGCTTCCTGCCACACTCCCTGCAATGCTTTCAGAATCTGTTATTTCCTTAGACCCAGATTTATCCAGACCTTTAGACTCCAGTTCTCTTTTATAGATGATCCCCTGTAACTCATGGGCATCTATAAGGCTCTCTTCGTCACTTTCTTCTTTTCTCTTTAATTTCAGATGCCTTTGTCCAACACTACAAGCAGAGCAACAGTGCTTTATTGGTTTGTCATTTTCCTGCCCTTTTTCTAATGCTAAAACAAAGGTATCTTGGGGAGGAATATTAATACCACAATCCTTTTGCCATTCTGGCTTATTTTGTAAAGTGAAAAACATATCGGCATACATCACCTCATCCCACTTCTTTTCTTGTCTCAAAAATAACATTAACTGTAATAGGGAGTTGTAATCTAAAGAGCCATTTTCTGGCCATTTTTATCCTTCATCTAAATTGGCCACCAGTTGATGCAATATTTTATCAATGATTTTTTACTTAGGCTTCCCCCTGGAATACCTCCAAGATCTTTCCAATGTTTTAATATGCATCCCAGGGGAGTTTTAACAGTTATGTCTTCACTAAGTTTTCCTCCCATTATTAGGGGGCTAAACTATCCGTAATATGCCACCAACCGCAGGTATCGTATCTCCAAAATGGTTTCTAATCCTCAAAATCCTGAATGACTTCCCAATCAAACCCTCATTTTCTTATTTTCCGTGCTAACCTGGTTTGAAATTTCTCAAGTTCCTTAATTATTTTGTATCTCTGCCTTTCTTGTCTCTCCTCCTGTCATTTCACAATTTCATTTAAAAATTCCCAATTCCTAACAACTTGTATGATTTCTTGATCAAATCCCCGTTCTCCTAATTCCCATGTAAACTTAATTTGGACTTTTCAATTTCCTTAATTACTTCTTCTTTCTGATCTTCTTCTCTGTGGAATCTTAAGATCTTCCAGAATATCCAAAAGAACTTCATAAGATCCACTAGATGTCACCCTTTTCATAGAATCATAGAATCATAGAATAGATTGGGTTGGAAAAGACCTCCAAGATCATCAAGTCCAACCCCTGATCCAACTCCAATTACTATATCATGGCACTAAGGGCCACGTCCAATCTCTTTTTAAAAACCTCCAGGGATGGTGAATCCACCACCTCTCTGGGTAGGCCGTTCCAATGCCTGATAACCCTCTCTGTAAAGAATTTCTTCCTAACATCTAACCTAAACCTCCGCTGGCAGAGCTTGAGCCCATGTCCCCTTGTCCTATTGTTGGTTGCCTGGGAGAAGAGACCAACCTCCACCTGGCTATAACCTCCCTTCAGGTAGTTGAAGAGAGTGATGAGGTCACCTCTAAGCCTTCTCTTCTCCAGACTAAACAACCCCAGCTCCCTCAGCCTCTCCTCATAGGACTTGTGCTCAAGTCCCTTCACCAGCCTTGTTGCTCTTCTCTGGACCCGCTCCAGCCCCTCAATATCCTTCCTGAACTGAGGGGCCCAGAGCTGAACACAATACTCAAGGTGTGGCCTCACCAATGCAGAGTACAGGGGAAGGATCACTTCCCTGCTCCTGCTGGCCACACTGTTCCTGATGCAGGCCAGGATGCCATTAGCCTTCTTGGCCACCTGGGCACACTGCTGGTTCATGTTCAGCCTCCTGTCGATCAGGACCCCCAAGTCCCTTTCTGCCTGGCTGCTCTCCAGCCACTCTGTCCCCAGCCTGTAGCGCTGCAGGGAGTTGTTGTGGCCAAAGTGCAGGACCCGGCACTTGGCCTTGTTGAACTTCATTCCATTGGAGTCAGTCCATCTCTCCAGTCTATCCAGATCCCTCTGCAGAGCCCTCCTGCCTTCCGGCAGGTCGACACTCCCCCCCAACTTGGTGTCATCTGCAAATTTGCTGATGATGGACTCAATCCCCTCATCTAAATCATCGATAAAGATGTTAAAAAGGACTGGACCCAGCACTGACCCCTGAGGAACACCACTGGTGACCGATCGCCAACTGGATGCAGCTCCATTAACCAGCACTCTCTGGGCCCGGCCCTCGAGCCAGTTCCTGACCCAGCACAGGGTGCCCCTGTCCAAGCCGTGGGCTGCCAGCTTTTTCAGGAGTATGCTATGGGAGACAGTGTCAAAGGCTTTGCTGAAGTCCAGATAGACCACATCCACAGCCTTTCCCTCATCCACCAGGTGGGTCACTTGATTGTAAGAGGAGATCAGGTTGGTCAAACAGGATCTGCCCCTCCTAAACCCATGTTGGCTGGGTCTGATCCCTTGTCCATCCTGTAGCTGCCGTGTGATTTCACACAGGATAATCTGTTCCATAACTCTGCCAGGCACCAAGGTCAGGCTGACAGGCCTGTAGTTACCCAGGTCAGCCTTGCAGCCTTTTTTATGGATTGGGGTGATATTTGCCAACTTCCAGTCATATGGGACCTCCCCATTGAACCAGGATTGTTGGAAGATGATGGAGAGCGGCTTGGAAAGCTCTTCTGCCAGCTCCTTCATTACCCTAGGATGGATCCCATCTGGTCCCATAGACTTGTGAGGATCCAGATGACTCAGTAAGTCACTATTTCCTCCTGGAATACAAGGGGACTATTTGGTTTCCTATCTCTGTCTACCAGCTCCAGAGGCCAGTTGCCTTGAGGGCCACCTGTCCTACTGGTAAAAACTGAGGCAAAGTAGGTGTTAAGTACCTCAGCCTTCTCCTCATCTCTATTAACTATGTTTCCCTCCAAGTCCCTCAAAGAATGGAGGTTTTCTTTGCCCCTCCTTTTGTTATTAATGTATTTATAGAAGGACTTTTTGTTATCCCTAACAGAAGTGGCTAATTTAACTTCAAATTGCGCTTTTGTATCCCTGATTTTCTTTCTGCATGATCTAGTTGTCTTCCTGAATTCTTCATAAGTAGCCAGCCCTTTCTTCCACAGTCGGTAAACTCTCTTTTTATCCCTGATTTCCTTCAGAATCTCCCTGTTTAACCAAGCTGGTTGTCTTCCCCGTCGGCTTGCCTTTCGGCACACCGGTACGGCCTGTTCCTGTGCACTCAAATACACAAAATCCGTCAAAGCTCTATAACAAGTAAGGGTGGATCTGTATATTAACAATAATATTTTGCCCACCAGATATTTCCCAACTTTTGATTAAGTCCCCACTGTATACACTCAGTCTTATCTCTTGAGTTCCTCTGGGCCCCAGAATATAGTTACTACATCTATTACACAAAGCTTGGACATATAGTCAATAGTTACAGATCTTAATTCTAGGTCTTATTTGATACGGTGAGCCTCCCCTCACTCCGCGTGTGGGTGGTGAGTTCCGGGTTGGTTGCGTGTGTGTGCTTGGGTCCTGGGTTGACTGGGAGTCCCCCGGGAGTCCCCCCCCGGAGCTGCGGTTCAGGTCCCAGGCACAGCCACAACAGGAGAGGGGAGAGAGAGAGTGGGGGAGCCTCACCGGCAGTCGCTGCACGCCCGTAGAGGAGGAGAGAGCAGCTTCAGAGCACACAGAGGTTTGCCGTACCAGGTTTGGGGGGGGGAAGGGGGAGGGGGGTTCAGGGGATGGGAGGGGGAGTACAGGGGAGTGGGGGTGGGGGAAGAGAGGGGAGGGGTATCAAGTGGGCCATGGGGGTCCTCTGATTGTCCGGAGGGAGAGCGGGGCAGTCCTCTATGAAGTGTCACAGGTAAGCAGCGCACCTGAAGATACGTGCTAACACAGTGGAGGAAGGATATGGTCAGGGTGGATAGTGTGGTTCCTTTAGAGTCATGGGGGTCCCAGCCAAGCTGGGGCCTTGAAAGGCACCCCAGTCTTGGATGTGTACACAGGCCAGAACGGATGGTCGGTCTGTTTGTCTGTTTGGTTTTGGCTCACCTGCAGCTACTGCCCAGGTTCGGCATGTTCTGGATATATTTGCTTTGCTCTGCTACGTCCTGAAAGGGTGGGCAGGACAAAGGGTTGTTCCTGGGTATCTCCCTATGATTGTATATAATTAGGTGATAATAATAAGTAGAAAATGTAAAACTTGCCCAAACCATTCTAACAGGAACGTAGTCTGTGTAATTCTATGCGGTTGCGAGCTATGCTGGCGATGGTACATGCCTTCGGTAGGGTAGCCCATGCCAGACAGGTCAAAACCATAGGACCAGATTTAATACATACTTGGGCAGGATGAGGTCGTTAGCCTTCTGGCAGTCATCCTAGGAGAAGGACAACTCTAATCCCAAACCTGGACAGATGGAGCTCGCTTAGCCCTGTAAGGCCATCCATCTAAGACAAGGTTACTCTAAGTAAACCTACATGCTGAGGACCTCGCTGCCGCCGTCCAAGCTTGCCCGGCCCTGGCAGATGAACCTTAGGATTAAAGGGTGTGTTCAGTTCCACACACACTGCATCTCACCTAAAAAATCCATTGCGCAGGCTTGAAGGCTTTACCCACATGCAAAAAGTCCTGTAGCGATGGGCGAGGGTCGAAACGGCAGGTGAAAGGGGCACTGGAAGCCGCAGACCCAACCCTGCATGCAGGCGGTTCAGGATATTGGTCATTTGAGACTGACCGGAGATGACAGTCTCTTGCGGCAGCACCCTGAACGACCAAGCAGCCTTTTCAAGGACAACACTGCTTGCTCCACTCGGAGAAGGGCCTAGAAAAGGTGGCCTAAACAAAGCTCATCTCCACCTTCACCCGGTTGGTTAACCGCAGGCCAACGGGCATCTTCTTCCAATGCGGTCGCACAAAGATCAAAAGACAAAGGCACGCACCTGCCTCCAAAGGTGTACCTAAATTAACTCTAGCATGTTGGAACATCAGAACCATGCTCGATTCTGCAGATAGTGGATGTCCTGAGCAACGTTCTGCCCTAATCGCCCATGAACTGGCTTGTCTTAACATCGATATAGCTCCTCTCAGTGAAGTTCGCCTTCACGAGGAAGGCAACCTCAGAGAACATGGTGCCAGTTACACACTCTTTTAGTCAGGTAAGCCCAGAACAGAAAAACATCTCTCAGGAGTCGGCTTCATGATCAAAAACTCTATTGTTCCAAAAGTCGAAAATCTGCCGACAGGTCACTCTGACCACATTATCTCCCTACGCCTTCCACTTCACAACAAACAACTTGTTGTCGTCTTTAGTATATATGCCCCAACTCTCCAAGCTGACCCTGGCGAAAAAGATAAATTTTACACTGACCTGCGCCGCCTTACCCGAAAGGTGCCTGCTGATGATAAGATCATTATCCTTGGTGATTTCAACGCCAGAGTAGGAAAGAATTGTGAAACCTGGAAAGGAGTATTAGGCAAGCATGGAGTTGGAAACTGCAACGATAATGGTTGCCTTCTGCTGGAATTCTGTGAGGAGCAGCAGCTCACCATCACCAACACTATCTTTCAGCAGAAAGACAGTCTGAAGACAACCTGGATGCATCCTAGATCCAAGCATTGGCACCTCATCGATTATGTCCTGGTGCGACGGAGAGATGTTTGCAATGTCCACCATACCCGCGTCATGCCCAGTGCAGAATGTCAAACAGACCATCGGCTGGTGCGCTGTAAAGTCAACTTCAATCTCAAATTCAAACCTAAAAGGGGCAATATCCCAAGGAGAAGACTCCAAGTTAACAATCTCCAATCAGCCACAGCAAGAGACAGATTCCAGACAAACCTTCAAACTAGGCTTGAAAACCATTCCACAGATTCTACAGATTCCTCTCCTGAGACAATTTGTCATCATATTAAAAACAGCATCCTGCAGTCCTCCGAAGAATCCTTAGGGTTCTCCCTCAAAAAGAACAAGGACTGGTTTGACGAAAACAATCAAGAAATCCAGGACTTGTTGAGGAAGAAGAGAACCGCCCACCAAGCACACCTTGCACTGCCATCCTGTCACGCAAGAAAAACAGCCTTTCATCTCGCATGCAGCAAACTCCAACAGAAACTCCGTGACATCCAGAACAGGTGGTGGATCGATCTAGATGAAAAAACTCAATTATGTGCCGATACGGGTGATCACAAAGGATTCTATGAGGCCCTGAAAACAGCATATGGACCTACATACCAAGTCCAAAACCCTCTACTCAGAGCTGATGGTCAAACGCTTCTGACAGATGAAACCTCCATTCTGAATCGATGGTCTGAACACTTTCAGACTCTTTTCGGTACCAACCGTGTAGTCCAAGACTCAGCAATTCAGTCCATCACACAACAACCAGTGAAACACGAACTGGATACTGCCCTCACTTTAGGAGAAACCCTCAAGGTCATACAGCAGGTGAAAATCGGCAAGACAGCTGCGGTTGATGGAATTCCACCTGAAGTCTGGAAACATGGGGGCCTTGCACTCCATGCTAAATTTCATGAGTTTGTGGTGCGCTGTTGGGAACTCGGCGAACTCCCATCTGACCTTCGAGATGCAGTCATCATCACCTTGTATAAGAAGAGAGGTACTAAATCAGACTGCTCAAATTACCGTGGTATTACTCTGCTCTCCATTGCTGGCAAAATCCTGGCAAGAATACTCTTGAACAGACTAATACCCACTATAGCAGAAGGAATCCTACCGGAAAGTCAGTGTGGTTTCAGAGCCAACAGGAGTACCACAGACATGGTATTTGTTCTCAGACAACTGCAAGTGTAGGGAACAGAACAAAGGTCTCTATGTAACCTTTGTCGACCTCACCAAGGCTTTCGATACTGTGAGCAGAAAAGGTCTGTGGCAGATTTTGGGACGTTTAGGTTGTCCCCCCAAGTTCCTTAAAATGATCATTTCACTCCATGAGGATCAGCACGGCCAAGTCAGATATGGCAACACGCTCTCTGAGCCCTTTTTAATTAAGAATGGTGTGAAACAAGGTTGCGTTCTCGCTCCTACCCTATTCAGTCTTTTTTAGCATGATGCTCCAAAGGGCCACGGCAGACCTTGATGTTCAGGGCGGTATCTACATTTGATATCGTACTGATGGAAGTCTATTCAATCTAAGGCGACTGAAGGCCCACACCAAGACCTTAAACCATCTTGTCTGGGAGCTGCTTTATGCTGATGACGCCGCCCTTGTTGCCCACGCAGAAGCAACCCTGCAGCGTTTAACATCCTGCTTTGCAGATGCTGCTGAGCTTTTTGGGCTGGAAGTCAGCTTAAAGAAGACAGAGGTCCTCCATCAACCTGCACCTCAGGAAGTCTCCCCATCATCCCCATATCACCATTGGCGAATCAGAGCTCAAATCAGTCCAGCAGTTTAATTACCTAGGTAGCCTCATCTCCTCGGATGGTAAGATTGATGGAGAGATAGACAACAGGTTAGCAAAGGCATACAGTGCTTTTGGAAAACTCCACAAAAGAGTATGGCTTAATAAACACTTGAAGAAAAGTACCAAGATCAGTGTTTACAAAGCCATAGTGCTGTCTACTCTCTTGTATGGTTCTGAATCATGGGTCATCTACCGCCACCACCTGCGTCTCCTAGAACGCTTCCATCAGCGCTGTCTCCGCACAATCCTAAACATCCACTGGTCAGATTTTGTGACCAATACATCTGTTCTAGAGCAAGCAGCAGTCACAACTATTGAGACCATGTTGATGAGAACACAGCTGCAATGGGCAGGGCACGTATCCAGGATGAAGGACCACCGCCTCCCTAAGATCTTGCTTTACGGTGAACTTGCCACTGGCTGCCGCATGAGAGGAGCCCTGAAGAAAAGATACAAGGACTCCCTGAAACAACACCTCAGCCTTGTCCATATTGATCACCATAACTGGTCTACTCTGACCTCAAATCGGGAGGCCTGGAGACACACCATCTATAACGCAGCTGTCTCCTTTGAGAACACACGCAGGATCACTCTCGAGGAGAAAAGGCAATGCAGAAAGAATTGTGCCTTGCAGAATATACCATCTAAGGAGTCTTTCTGCTGTGCCTTTTGCAATCGGATATGTCTGTCTCGTATTGGCCTTTTTAGCCACCAGCGTACTTGTAACAAATGTGGATAGAGCCTTCCCAAATCTTCGTTCGCGAAGCCCAGCCATGATGATGATTTGATGCGGTATGCTTATAGTTAACTGCTCAGCACTTCCTCCCATACAGCAATATTATTAGCATGATAATACCATTAATAATGTGCCTCCTGGATGTTTTAAGGTAAGCAAGATATATCAGGTACAAAATAACTTTTCTGGAAACAAACAAAACACCACAAAATGACAATAAACACACACAATGCTATCAATACAGTACAATAAGATGCTCTGTAACGGAACTAGGGTGTAGAGAAGCAAGATTCAGGATGAGAACAGTTCCAGGCATGGAGAAAAGCATACAGCAATTGGCAGGACTTTCATATGGACTTATACTGTTATTATGTGGTTTCACTGTATTCATACTACACAGTGCACAACTGCACATGCCCAGGCTTCCTCCTCCCCCTTTTGCCTGTGCCCTGTTCTGATTTGCTCCCCCATTTGTCTGTCTGATAGCCCACTCGATGTTCTGCCCCCTTCCCCTGGCGGGACGGTTAAGAATCGGGCACACGCCTGAATAAACAAGTCTGCTTGCACCCATCCTCGTGTCCTGTCCCCTCTTCCCTTCGGATCCGCAACACTAGGGCCTGAAGAGTTAACTCTGAATTCTCATCTGAGAAGAATGCAATGCTTAGTTAGAATGTACTGCTTAGCTAGAGATAAAGAAACCAGAGCTTAAGGATTAGATGGTACCATACACTAAAAGAATGCTCACACACCTACATAAATAAAGATAAGAGGTAAAATAGGGGCTGGAGTCCAAAAATCTTGCAAAATTCACGATAAAGCCAGCAAAAATCAAGAAAGTTGAAAAGTTCAAGCCGAGGTAGAAGAGTAAAATGTGACCCCGTGAGGCTGAAGAAACAGGAATGATCACCAAACATCACCCCAAAAAGACGACTCCTCCCCATACTCTGCCCAGACTCCGCCTGTTATGAATATTAAAACTAGATGTTGCAATATTATGAATATTCATGGAAAGTGATGCAACCTCTTAACAAAAACTGTGTAAATAAGCCAACTATTAGCTGCATGCTTCAGAGCAGTTTTGTCCAGCACGAGCTGGCTGCTCTCCAACGTTGTATCTCAATAAATACCTCCTGCTTATAGACTAAAACTTTGTCTCTGAGCAGTCTCTGTGCCTTCTTGGGGCAGAATTTCGGCAACAGCTCAAACCCCAGTTCATGGGGTGATCATGAACTTAAGGGAACCAATACAATCATACAAAACAAGGGACTGGTCCTCACCTCATCAAAATATCACCCGAGTACCAACTTCAGGAGTTTCACCTGTGGTACAGCGTCCTGTGGGAAGCGTCCTTCACCATCTTATGGGAGCTCCAAGACCAAGCAAGAACCAAGAACCAAGATACAAATACTTTTTATCAATAGACAGCGAGTCCTTGTTCCCTCTCGCAGTAAGTCAACGAAGAGGGGAGCTCCTCTGAGTAAAACTTATCCGGGGCGCACCCAGTGGATCCTGACCTCCGATGGATTCTGCAGTCAGGTAGAGAAACTCGGAATGAGAGAACTACTCAGAGACTTTGCATCTTTAAGCAGCAAAGTATTTGTTTATTGCAACGTTGGGAGCAAGGTGGTTCACCCCACACAAAACTTGCTCGGCTCGAAAGTGCGAAACCAAGCCATTTTATACACTTTAGATACACAGTTACACCTTCTAACATGCATATTAAGAAGTAGGCTGGTCTCTGGGTGGAAACTTTTCAGAATTTTCCTTGGCACATGCGTAGTTCTTTACTAGGGTGGTCTCCTACTTGAGTCTTCATCCTCTGGTGGGCACCACGCTTGTCTTCATCAAGGTGAACTCTTCAACTTTCTTTGTTAGGTGACCTAGACTCCTCAAACTTGCAAAATCCTGGCTCTGGGCCCCCCTATATCTACTTAAAACATCTAGTTTACCTGATTTATTATTTTGTGGTCCATTCCTTAGTATTGAGACTTTGGTCCAGTAAACAGAACAGAACAAGACATTAACCCTTAACTCAGGCAAGGTGTGTGTTGGAGGGGTCTGAGGATCACCTGGCTGTTTTCTGGTCCTGGTTTGCCTCTTCTTTCCTGCGCACTGTTCTACCCCCAACCCAGATCTGCTCGGACCTCGTCAGAGAGGCTTGACCCACCTGCAGAGGAACCTTTCAGGGAGGAGGCCGCCTTTTCTCTCCTCCACTCCCATGTTGGCAGCAGCGTGTGTCCATCAACGAAAGGGGGGAAATCCCGGCCACAGCCAGCCGCAGACAGCATGAGTTTAGTGGGAAGAGCCCCCTTTATCCCCCCTTTCCCCTTCCCTTTCTCGGTGGTGGAGGAAGATCCCCATTTTTGGGTTCTCCTGCACACCGGGGCCTCACATGGTGACTGCCAGAGCCCAACAGCGCCCCCTGCTGGCCAACACTGAGCACTGCAGGCTCTGCTCCTCCACAGATCCAACAACGTGCCCTGCTGACCATGGTTAGAATTGCGCCAAAAGGCAGAAAGTAATGAACTGTTTCCTTTTTGAAGGGGGTTTTTGGGGACAGGTTTATTGTTTGGTTGGTTTTGTGTTCTTTTGTTGTTTTGTCAATACACATATATCCTTTAATAAAGAGTTGTTATTTTTTTCTTTCTCCATACTTCCTCAATTGGAGTCTCTTAATTTCAGATTTACAATTGCTTAGAGGGAGGAGTTTGGTCTTCCTTATAACTCATCCTCCTTTGCAAAACCCTAAACTGAGACACTAAGGAAAGGAGGAGGAAGGGGAGGGCATTCATTATTTACAGTGTTTGCCTTCTGAAACAAGTGTTACGTGTGCTGAAGCCCTGCTTCTTGGTAATAGGCCAGACATTGCTTGCTAAAGGGAAGTAGAAAATAAACCTTGTTAGTTTCCTCTTTGCTTGTGCACATGCAAACTTTCGCTTTTGTTTGAGTAAACTGCCTTATCTCAACCTATGAGTTGTTTTCCATCTTATTCTCTCTCCCCTGTCCATCTGGGAAGGGGGGTGATAGAGCGGCTTGGTGGGCACCTGGTGTCCAGCCAAGGTCAACCCATCACAGCTAGTGTCATGATTTAATCCCAGCCAGCAGTCAAGCCCCACGCAACCATTCTCTCACTTCCCAACCAACAGGATTGGGGGGAGAATCAGAAAGGCAAAAGTTAGAAATCTTGTGGGTTGAGATAGACAGTTTAATAGGGAAATCAAAAGCCGCACACACAAACAAAGCAAAACAAAGAATGAATTTACTGCTTCTCATGGGCAGGCAGGTGTTCAGCCATCTCCAGGAGACTAGGGTCCCACCACGTCAAAGTTACTTGGGATGACAAACACCATCACTCCAAATGTCCTCCCCTTCCTCCTTCTTCCCGCCACTTTATATACTGAGCATGATGCCATATGGTCTGGAATATCCCTTTGGTCAGTTGGGGTCACCTGTCCCAGCTGTGTCTCCTCCCAGCCTCCCAAGCACCCCCAGTCCCCTCCCCAGCATGGCAGTACAAAAAGCAGAAAAGGTCTTGGCTCTGTGCAAACCCTGCTCAGCAATAACAAAAACATCTCTATCCTATCAACCTCGTGTTCAGCACAAATCCAAAACACAACCCCATACCAGACACTGTGAAAAAAATTATCTCTACCCCAGTCAAAACCAGCACATCTAGTAACTCTGCTATGAATATTCTGTGCAAGTTAAAGATGAGGTGAAGTGATCCTGACAAAATGAAGTATCTGCACTTGAAACTGCTACTCATGCTGACACTGCTGAAATAAAACTTTCTGACACAAATATTATCTTTTTTTAAAAATGTGCTTCAAGGTACCAGCGAGGGGCATCCTGAGCCTTCAGGTCCACTTCCATCCTATGACGTAGTTCCCTTACATCACATAATTTTTCTGCCAAGTATGCTTTTGTGGTGATACATGGGCATGGGACCATTTGTAGGGAAAGAAGGCTTCTTTCTGCCCAAGGAACTCCGATAAAACATGCCGAACAAATTTTACAACTTTTGGAGAGCGTGCAGAAACCACAAGAAGTGGCAGTAATGCATTGTAAAGCACACCAAACTGGGTTTTCCTCTGTAAATATTGTAAATATTACCTGTTCCATTGTGGTTACTGCATAACCAGCCATCCTGGTGCCTTGTTTCACAAAACTGCTACCATCCGAGAACCAGTCGTCTGCATCCTGGAGGGGTTCTTCTTTGAGGTCTGGGCGACTGGAGTACACTGCTTCAATGGTCTCCAAGCAGTCGTGTACAACAGGCTCTGCTGAGGCTTTTCCTTCTAGGAATGAAGCTGGGTTGACAATGTTAGTCACCTGAATGGTCACATCATCTGATTCAGCTAGGATTGCCTGATACTTCAGGAACCTAGAAGGTGACAGTCAATGGTTCCCTTTCTGTTCTAGCACTGCAGATACAGTATGGGATACTAACACAGTCATTTTCTGTCCCATAGTAAACTTTCTGGCTTCTTCTATATTTACAATCACTGCTGCAACTGCCCTTAGACAGGTAGGCCATCCTTTGCTTACCTCATCCAATTGTTTGGAGAAGTAGGCTACTGCTCTTTTGTGCGGTCCCAGTTGTTGAGCGAAGACTCCTAAAGCCATCCCTTGACACTCGTGCGAGAACAACCAGAAGGGTTAGTCAAAAGTGTATAAGGATTTGCTACAACAGGATGTATAGTTTTGGTTATTTGATTTACTGCTCTCAGATCCTGTATTAACCTGTAGGTTCCATTCGGTTTCTTCACTGGAAGAATTGGAGTGTTAAAATCTGATTCACACTCTATCAACAGTCCTAATTTCAAAAAGTTTTCAATTATTGGCTCAATTCCCTTTCTGTCCTCTAGTGTCGTAAGGCAAAAATTGTGTGAACAATTTTCTTTACATTTCTGTGTGTTTCACCTTGGCATGGCTGGGTGCAGATAGTAAAAAATGCTGTGCCACTAATAAGGCTGCAGGCCTTGTGCCAAGATGCCAAGGAGGAGTTTTGGCAGGTGAATAAAGTGCCTGAAAGCAGGGACTCAAAGTTCATCAGTTCTTCGGGACGTAACACGAACGGAAGAGCCGAAGGAAGCAGCTGTTACAGGCAGCACTGCCCCGGTGCTGTGAAGAAGGCCGTGCACGGTAAAAATTCAAATCTCGCCCTGATCCGGTGAGTCAGCTGGTGGGAGCATGGGGGTCACACTTTCCAAAGACGAAGAAGTAGTGAAAAGGCTCCTACAATATATAGTCTCTCTAAGAGAGCCAAATAACGATAAAAAAGCCCTTGAAGGGTTAATTCTCTGGGCGAGAGCTAAGAATCTACTCCCCTCCGCTCAAGCAGCCTTTGAGGTATCCATTTGGGGGACTATTAAGGCTCAAATATGGGAAGAAATGGAACAGGGGTCTAAAAATGTTAAAAGATATAGAAAATACCCTAAAGTTTGGCATTTGGTCGTTGAATCGCTGAAAGAGTTAACTACGGATCAGCGAAAACTTGTAATTGCTCAGGGAACTTTGTCGGGAATCAGCGGAACTATGGCATATCTCCGAGCCCGAGCCGATAGATCTGTTTACAAGGAGGTCCTAGTGCCTGCAGCTACACAACCGAGATCGCTAATGAAAGCAGCGGATCTCACTCAGTTTAGCAGCACGCTTGTGCCTGCAGAGACTGTAAGAAAAGTAGGAGCAGCGGAGAGCGACGCTGGCACTCTACCAGCGCCACTGCCCTTCTCTGCGCCTGCGTTGCCAGCATTGCTACCTTCTACTGAGTGAATAAAGTTTTCTCATCTCCTATGACCACCTGTTGTGGTCCAATTAGCAGTGGACAGCAGAGCATGTTTTCCTTATGTAACCAATGTAGTGTGAACAAGAAGTTAAGCATCATTACCACTATATAATCTGTCTTTCTCCTAATAAATCCAACATTTGCCTGATCATATTGATCCTGGAGCAATCTGTCCATACCCTTCCATCGAAACTCTAGCCTCAGTGGATATTGTTTCTTTGCTACTGGCCTAGCTCCTGGTTGTAGTTCTATCTGAATAGGAGTTGCCCATTTTGACTTACCCGGGGTGTCAGTGGCCCATACCAGGGGGTACACTTGGTTTGTAATCTGATCAATATCTTGATTGTTTTGCTTTGGTTCCATGCAGCTCATAGTTAAACTCAAAGCTGCCAGCAATTGTTCTTCTTTTACCTTGAATTCAATTTTGCCTTGTTTAAATTTTATTTCAGCTCCCAAGTTTTCTAATAAATCTCTACCCAATAAGGGTTTAGGTGAACTTGGTAAATACAGAAACTGATGCAATCCCATTTGTTTCCCGATTTTAAACTTTAGAGGTTTTAAAAAGAAAGCTTTTTCTGATTGGCCAGTGGCACCAATAACCTTTACATAATCATCAATTTTAAGTATCAATTCCTGATTTAAAACTGAAAATGTTGCTCCAGTGTTGATCAAAAAATCCAGTTTTTCTTCTTCTTCCCCTAGTCGAATTGTAACCAGCGGGTCTGCCAGGGAAAAACCAGCCGGTCCCCATCAATCACTGTCTTGGTGGGCTATGACAGCCCCCCCTGAATTTCTATTTACCCGAGTGGGGCACTCTCTTTTCCAATGTCCCTCCTGCTTACAATAAGCACATTGATTTTGACCTATCTCTGTTTGCTTAAAGGGTGGACCTCCCCTTCCCTGTGTTGCCTGTCCCCGGTCACGACCCCTGTAATATCGTCCAGCTGTTACCGGGTTCTGTGTTAAAACTGCAATCATTGCTCTTGTAAGCCTTCTATCTTCCTTCTTTTCCCTGTTGTTATACACTTTCCAGGCTTCATTCATCAAAACCTCTAAATCTTTATTGGCAGGGTGTTCTATTTTCTGCAATCTTTTTCTAATATCAGGATTGCTTTGTCCCATCAATAACCCCACTAAATGTAGTTTACCTTCTTCTGATGACGGATCTATGGTAGTATATTTTCTCATAGCAGCCCTTAGTCTATCCAAAAACTCTGTGGGGGTTTCATTTCGTCCCTGCCTTACATCATACAAGGCTGCCCAATTCACTGCTTTAGGGATAGCATTTTGTAATCCCACCTTAATCAAATCTCTATATTTTGTCAACATTTTATTGTGTTCTGAATTGTTTGGATCCCAGTTAGGTTGTTGCAATGGAAAAATTTTATCTACATCCCCTGTTAAAACTCCCGTGGCAATCTGGCTCATCACTTCTCGTCTAGCTGTTTTTATTACCAGGTCTTTCTCTGTTTCTGTCAATTCTGATAACATCAAATCAATATCATTCCAGTCTATTTCTTGATTCTTTGCAATTAATTCAAATCTCTTAGCCACTTTCTCAGGATTTTCCCTGAAGCTCTTAGCTTCCTCTCTCCAGCTGTTCAAATCACAGGTACTTTCACTTTTGCCTGAGTGCCTGTAGGTGCTATTACCTGACGCAGAGACACTAACATATGACCAGTCCCTGCTGTTTGAGCTCTTGTCTTGACCCCACTCTTTGCTTTACCACTCTGTGCCGAAGCCTGGCCACGATGAGTGCTACTTATCCCTTCCTCGGGGTCATCTATGCTCTCAGCTATACTCCTAGAATCATCTGCCCCTAATCCCGATTCCTGAGGGCTGCCTGGTCCTTGTCTAGGTGGTTCCGGTCCTCCAAAATAAGCTGAGTGCAATTCCTGAGGGTCCAAGATACTATCTCCATCACTCTCTCTCCTTCCCAGCTTAAGACACCTCTGACCTATGCTACAGGCATCACAGCAATGCTTTTTCGGCTTAGTATTTTTCTGATTTCTTTCTAATGCCAACACAAGAGGGTCCTGGGGGGCTACATTAATTCCACAACTTTTCTGCCACTCTGGTTTATTCCTTAGCATGAAAAACATGTCGGCATACATCACTTCATCCCACTTTTGCTCCCTACGGAGAAATAACATAAGCTGTAAAATGCTATTGTAATTAATGCTCCCCTGTGGAGGCCATTTTTCGCCATCATCTAAAGTATACAAAGGCCACCAATTCTGGCAATATTTTAAAAAGGTCTTTTTGCTCAAATTACCCCCAGGAGTTCCTCCTAATTCTTTCCAATGACTCAATATACATCCTACAGGAGTCTTAGAATTTATCTCCTTACTTCCACCGATTCCCATTATGAAAGCAGGGAATGAGATCTGAAATATGCTAACAACCACAACTACTATATTCTACACAATATTCAACCACCAAACCTTAATATTACTTTTCAGCAAAGATTTTCCTAAAATTACCAGCTTTATAACCAGCTTCTAAAATCACTAGTTCTTATAACCAACTTGCACTAATACAAAAATCCACAAGATGTCACCCTTAGACCACAAATACACCTGGCTCTCACAACGAGCCTATATATCCACATAAATCCACAAGATACTGCTGTTAACCACCAAACACCCACTTTTATAACAAATCTATATGCTCAAAACACAAAATCCAAACCAGATGTTAAACTTCTGGGCGTATTGAAAAAGACACTGGCCTGTGAATTCTACAACAATAATACCGGACGCACCTAGTTTCCTCTAGAGTTTGATTATTTCCACATCTAACACAATACAAATTTAAAGTCCAACCTAACCTTATTTCTTGGAAGGATCTGGGTCCTAAAATATACTTAAAACAGTTGTTACATAAAGCACGCACATACAATGAGCAATTACAAAATGGACAGATCTTAATTCTGGGGTTTAAACTATGTGGTAAATTCACAGTCAATTTCTCAGACCCCCTTCCCATACAGATTTAACAGGATGTTTCTATGATTGGTTTAGGATGGACAGAGATCTCAGGAATTCGAGATTGCCGACAGCACAAAGCAAGAAAACAGAAAATTAGCAGAGCAATATAGCACACACAAACTGCTATAACAATTGCTATTTTCCAAGAGTAAATAATAAACATAGACAAAAGAACAACCAAAGGAAACGTAGGTACTTTGTTTTCCTCGATGTAAACACTATCAGGCCAAGTACAGACAAAACTAGAACATACCAGCCCAGAGGGGTTATTCCCCAGGAAGAGCGTCCTCTCCCGTATCCCCCGCGAGAGACGGTGTCCCGCTTTCGACTTATGGGTTTCCAATAACCAGAACCAGAATAAACAAAACCAGAAACCAGATATAAATACCTTTTATCAATAGGCAGTGTTCTTGTCCAGTCCCCGCAAGAGATCACCGAAGGAGGGAGCCCCTTCGGGTAGAAAGACTTACCCAAGGGCGCCCAGGGGGTTCCGTCCTCCGAGGGTCTCCGCAGTCGGGTGGAGAAGGTGTCCTGCCGCAGTCACCAAATGAATCCGAAAAACCGGTTTGACAAACTGCTCAGAGACTTTTTGATCTTTTGAGCAGCAAAGGTATTTATTAGCAGCACTGGGAGCAAGCCAGCTATTGCTGGAAAAACTTGCTCACCGGCTCCTCAGAAAATCAGCACTTTTATACAATTTTCAGATGTGATTAAATGCATATTCAAATGATTACAACATCTATCAATACATATTAAAAATAGGCGGAGTATAGGCGGAGCTTAGGGCGGTGCTTCTCTTGGCACCCCATTTCGAGGGGTCGTTCCTATCTTCATCCATAGGGCAGGGGTCTCTAACTCATCTTCCTCAGCTTGACCCTTCTTCCTTTCCATTGTTCTTGACCTGCTCACTGAAGCTTGGAAAAGGCCCTGGCTCCAAGCCTATTTCTTCTATTCAAATGTCTACCTGATCCTGTTATACTTCTAATTTATTGCCTCTAAGTCTATTACATGTTCTTGTACTATTCTCTTAAGCTTTGGTCCAGTAAGTAGAACAGAACGGGTACAGATCGTTTTGGATATTGGTAACTTGTTTGCAGGCCCAAATCTCTTAGTTAACTCTTTGGGGCCTAGCCTCCTATATCAGTTCTCATTTTATAGCTGAAATTGTGAAACTAGTAAGTCAGGTTTTGGGTTTAACCTGGTGTCATCAATGTACTGGATATGTTCTGGGGCCTCGCCCTTCTCTAGTGTGACCTGAATCAGTCCATGGCAGATGGTTGGACTGTGCTTCCACCCCTTGGACAGTCGGTTCCACGTGTACTGAACACCCCTCCAGGTGAAAGCAAACTGTGGCCTGCACTCCGCTGCTAGGGGAATGGAGAAAAATGCATTTGCGATGTCAATGGTGGCATACCACTTCGCTGTCTTGGACTCCAGTTCGTACTGGAGCTCCAACATGTCTGACACAGCAGCACTCAATGGCGGCGTGACTTCTTTTAAGCCACGATAGGCCACAGTCAATCTCCATTCTCCATTGAACTTACGTACAGGCCAAATGGGGCTATTGAAGGGTGAGTGTGTTCGACAAACCACTCCTTGGCTTTCCAACTTGCGGATCATCTTATGGATGGGGATCACAGCATCTCGATTCATCCAGTACTGTCGCCTATGCACTGTCTTAGTGGCTGTCGGCACTCGCTGGTCCTCGACTTGCAGTAATCCTACAACAGAAGGATCTTCTGAGAGGTCAGGCAGGGCAGATAATCGTTTGGATTCCTCTTCAGTCACCGCAGCTACACCAAAAGCCCATCGGTACCCCTTCAGGTCCTTGAAGTATCCTCTTCTGAGGTAATACATGCCAAGAATGCAAGGGGCTTCTGGTCCCATCACAACGGAATGCTTTTCCCATTGGTCTCCTGTCAGGCTCTTGAGACCCTCCTGTCACTGAAGCCAGGTAACACCTGAAAAGTGAATTTAGTAAAGCAATGTAAGGATTAGAGAGAGTTAAGCACGAATGCAGGGTTTCAGCAAGACACATAGAACTCAGTATTAGGAAATAGCAGAGGCAATAAATTCACTATACCAGGACACTCTGACACAGAAGAACATAAACATGAACAGAAAATGCTAGCACACACAAAAAAGGACATATGGAGGGGAAACAAAGAGAGATAAGAAGGAGGACAAGCCAAGAAATTAAGTACTCTTGCCAGATACTGAAAACCCTGCCAAATGCATAAGGAAACTACCCAAATTAGGGAAGGTTCAAAAGTTTAGGAGGATGATGATGAAAAGGACATTGGGTTCATGATGAAGAAAGACCGGAACTACCACCGAAGTTCTCCCCAAATTGAAGACCACGCCTCTAACTCCACCTCAACTCCGCCTGTTATGAATATTAAAAGTAGATGTTGCAATGTAATGAATATTCATAATATGTGATGCAATTGCTTGGCAAAAAGTGTATAAAAAGCTCAAATTGAGCTGCAGGTAATGGAAAGCCAGTGGGGTTTGGAGCAGTTGTCCTGGCTGCTCCCTGGCCGTGAAAATAAATACCTCCTGCTTATAGACTGAAAACTCTGTCTCTGAGCAGTTCCTCTGCGCCTTCTTTGGGGCAAAATTTGGCATCAATTTGGCAACCGCGGCAGGACTGGGGGGGGGGGGTCTTCCTGAGCCAGGACCCAAGGGGTCGGGATGCTCTCGGGGCCCCTGACTGAATTTTTGTTGGCAGAGTCTCCCAGACCCCTTGGATCTGCGCGACGGTGGACAAGAACCTCCTGCTCCAAATTAAGAGGTATTTGTTCTTTTATACTTGAGGTAAAAGCGCTTTATTAGCGGGGGTAAGACTTACCGCCCGAAGGGAAGCCGGGGGATGCCTCGGCATTAATCCCAACTGGGTTAGAGTCCCAGATACCGAAAAGAAGCAGATTAAAGTCCTGCCAGGAGAACTCTAGAAGGAGATCCTCTGATCGGGTTAGAGTCCCGACACTGCAGTGAAAAATTGTCTTTGCTTTGGGATGCTGTATTCACCCTTTATACTTTTGTGTCGTGTCTGAAAGTGTTCCTATTCTGATCTCCCTTGTCCACTTTCTGTTTTATGTGAGATATTGTTCGGTAATCCACTTAAAACTGTGTTCGACTCAGAAATCTAACAATTTTTAGCTTTTCCGGGACTGCTCGAGGATTTGAGAGTGCTTCTAGGAGCTTTAGGACCCAGGGAACTCCTTGTACTATTAGAGAATTCCTGGAATGCAGCAGTTAGGAATGATATATTGAGGGTTTCTCTTGCAAACTCTCCTGGTTTATGTTAATGAGTAAAAAGAAACTATAACATGCTATTTGAAACTTAAAGGTACAGAAAGAGTTCTATCATTAATGACATTTTAATCCCTGTTCGTAGCGGTTTGTTCGTCTATTGAGAATTATATATATTACTTTGTAGAATGTTTCTGTAAAATAGTGGACTTCGTAAGACGTCTTACAGCTTTGAATGGGAAATGATTGCAATCTCAGTTCTGTAAGAGTGAATAAGCTTTTGCCAGCGCGCATAAATCCTAAGATTAAGATTTGTCCTTTCTGTTACTGCTCGCTGTATGTTAGAGCAGTGTGTAATAATTGTGGTAAATATATTTTGGGTCCAAGAGGAACACAAGAAATAGCACTTGATCGGACCCTTAGCTTCTATTGTATACGCTGTTGGTCAAATCAAGATCTAGCAGAAACCAAGTGGGTAAGATTCTATTGCCGCCACACTCACAGACAAGTATTTGTAACATCCTGGTTGCATTTTCTGTAAAAAGTGTGTTTTATAGTTTGCAGCGAAATCCTGTGGTTTTGTGATAACATAGATCGGACAGCCGACAGCCAACAGCAAACCCATATTTCACGGTCTGCGGCGCCCTCTCGTGACTTTGCTTGGTGACGTAGATTGCTCAGATAGAAACCAGAAGGTAGGAAAGTTTTTATATCAAGCGTGCAAGTGTGTGTGAGTGTGAGTGAGACGCGGTATTGCTGCGAAGCGAGTGGGAGTCCTGCTCTGCGGTTCCTGTTCTCCGCGAGGAGCCAGACCAGAAACGGACGAAGCGGCTGGGGACTGCGTACATGAAGTGTTGGGATAAAGTAAGAAATACCTTGAGACGGTGGAATAGAATAAGGAAGGTATTGCGGTTCAAAGTACAGTTCACTGACATACCGAAAGCTACTCAGTTAGAACACATTGGTGGAAGTCTAGCCCGGTTGGATATAGAAGCACGAATTCAGAGACAAGAATTGCTTGATATAATAGAGTATCACACAAGGGAATTCATAGCAAAAGTAGAAAAAGAAAGTAAAAGGTTGGGATACGATCCTCTAGTAGTAGAGGATTTTCTTGACTGGGCACCAGTCTGGGAACACGACCCCCAAGTTAGTTGGTACATTACTGATGCTCGAATAGTAAGAAAATCTGGTAAGACACCCTATAGGTTTGCCTGGTAAACCCCCTGCCTCCCATAAACCTTACCAACCGCTACATAATTAAGCCCTACAATAATAATGGGAAGCCAGCAAAGTAAGGACATAAATATGAAAACCCCTTTAGGATGCATCTTAAAGCATTGGAGAGATCTAGGAGGAGCCCCAGGAGGAAGCATAAGCAAAAAGACACTCCTAAAATACTGCACGCAGTGGTGACCTCTGTATAAACTAGATGATGACGAAAAATGGCCACCTGAAGGGACAATAAATTACAACACTATTTTACAGCTTATGTTGTTCCTCCGTTGACTGGGCAAGTGGGACGAAGTGATTTATTGCGATATGTTTTTCACGCTAAGGAACAAGCCTGAGTGGCAGAGAGAATGCGGAGTAAATGTTGCACCGCAGGACCCCTTGGTCTTAGCTTTGGAAAAGGATAAGAAAAATTTGAAACCAAAGGAACGCTGTTGTGATGTCTGTAGTATCGGACAACAGTGTCTTAAATTAAAAAGAAGGGACAGTGAAGAAGAAAGTAGAGTAAGCCTATGGGAGTATCAACCATATGCTCCAGGATACGGGATACCACCACCAAAGCAGAGAGAAGGTGAGAGAGACACTAGCCTATTAGGAGATATTTCACTGGAGCTAGGGAGATTTAGGACCGGGTATAGTCCTCAAAAATCAAAAGACAGTTGGGAAGAAAGTAGCCCATCAAAATCAGAGAGCCCCCAAGGAGAAAGTAGCTCGCAGGGACTGAGTAGTCCACAGGGATCAGAAAGTTACAGAGAGGAGAGCTGTCCACCTAGATCTGAGGTCGATAAGGAAAAGAGTAGCCTGACAAGACCGGAGGGTCACGAGGAAGAGGGTAGTCCGCCTAAACCAAAAGACGGCAGAAATAGAGATAGCAGTACACCAAGAAAGGAAGATAGCATCTATAGAGTAGAGAGTAGCACACCAAGAGTTGATAATTATGAGGATGAAAGTAGCCCACTGAGACCAGGGGGCAATGAAAAGAAGAGTGATTTCCCCAAGATAAGATGCAGTAAAGAAGATAGTGACATTATAATTCAAGGGGAAAAGGAAAACAATTCACGAAGATTAAACATAGTGATTCAAATAGACAATAAAAGGGATACCAGAGGAATAGAGGAAGATGAGGAGCGCAGCCCTGGGCAGGCTGAGCGCCGACAGCGTCTCCTCCAAACCCAGAGAGAGAGGCGGCTGGACTGTGTGAACCATGCCAGAGGGTTGGCAGAAGATGACTGGGCAGGAACGGGGAGTGAGGATGAAGAACAGAAACGAGGAAAGAGAAAAGAAAAGAGAAAGAATAGAATAGGCACCGGGGCCCAAGAAGAAGACCCTGGAGAAGGGACTAGTCACCCACACTATACCAGGTCTGTAGCACGAAAAGAGGCAAGAGAAAGGATCGAGGGAAGTTATACAATAGCTCCCCTTCGACAGATAATGCCCATTGCAGGAGACCAGGGACAGGTAAAAGTACCATTTATGACAAGTGATTTAAACAGCTGGAGAGAAGAAGCCAGGAATTTTAGGAAAAATCCAGAGAGGGTAGCTAAGAGGTTCGAGTTAATAGCAAAGAACCTAGACATTGACTGGAGTGATATAGAGGTAATGCTATCAGAATTAACAGAAACGGAGAAGGAACTCATATTAAAAACAGGGAGAGATCATGCCGCCTTATTGCCCGAAGAGTTAGAAGTTGCATTCCCAAGTAGGAATCCGGAGTGGGATCCAAACAATCCTGATTCTTATGGGAAGCTGGTGCAATATAGGAAGCTAATAGCATTAGGTCTGCAGAAAGCAATACCTAAAGCCATTAACTGGGCAGCCTTGTATGATGTTAGACAGGGAAAAGATGAAACTCCCTCAGGATTTCTGGATAGACTCAGGACCGCCATGAGGCAATATACACCCCTGGACCCAGCATCAGAAGAAGGGAGACAACAGCTGCTAGGGTTAGTAATGGGGCAGTGTACTCCCGACATTAGAAAGAAGTTGCAAAAACTTAAGCATCCAGCAAATAGAGATCTAGAGACATTAATGAATGAGGCCTGGGAGGTATACAACAACAGAGAAAAAGAAGAGAAAAAGAGAGAGGATAAGAGAATTGCTCGAGTCATAGCAGTAGCAGTGGCAACCCAAAACACAAAATTCCCGGATGCAAATGCCAGGGGTAGAGGTCGTGGCTACCCTATGAAGGGGAGAGGGGGATTCAAGCCCCAGCCCACCAGAATAGGACCGGATCAATGTTCTAATTGCTTGCAGATAGGCCATTGGAAGCGAGACTGCCCCCAGCTAAGGGAAAAGATTTGCAAACACTGCCATTGCACACCAGAGCAGTGACTGAGGGGGACCAGTGA
The DNA here is from genome assembly GCF_036250125.1 of Pseudopipra pipra. Lineage (NCBI taxonomy): Eukaryota > Metazoa > Chordata > Aves > Passeriformes > Pipridae > Pseudopipra > Pseudopipra pipra. Next base: position 64,391,378 of record NC_087580.1, on the reverse strand, counting down.
GTCGTTCCCTAGCAGGCCCACTGGTTAAAATGGAGCTAGGGGAAGGTGAAAAGGAATTAGACTTTCTGATTGACACAGGAGCAACATTTTCGGTTTTAAATCAAGAACTAGTGCCAAAGAGTGATGAATTTGTACAAGTTGTGGGAGCAACAGGCCAACCAGAAAAAGCTTACTTCCTAAAACCTATTAAATACAAAATTGGAAAGCAAATGGGGATCCATCAATTCCTGTATTTACCAAATTCTCCAAAGCCTCTACTAGATAGAGATTTACTAGAAAATTTAGGAGCTGTAATAAAATTCAACAAAGACAAGCTTGAATTCCAGGTAAATGAAGAACAACTGATTGCAGCTTTAAGTTTGACAATCAGTTGCATAGAACCAAAACCTGAGAGTCATAATATCGAACGGATTATGAGCGAGGCATACCCATTGGTATGGGCTACTGATGTACCTGGGAAATCAAAACAGGCAACACCTATCGCTATTGAACTTATACCTGGAGCAAGACCAGTGGTGAGGAAGCAATACCCACTGAGATTGGAAGATAGGAAAGGGATCGAACCCATAATTAGAAAATTCCTAGAGTTAGGGTTATTAATAGAATGCGAATCAGACTATAACACACCAATCCTGCCACTTAAGAAACCAAATGGGACTTATAGACTGGTTCAAGATTTAAGAGCTGTGAATGCAATAACAAAAACATTACATCCAGTGGTAGCTAACCCTTACACACTCCTAACCAAACTAAAAGACAATTTAATTTGGTTCACAGTGTTGGATCTAAAAGATGCATTCTTTTGCCTTCCCTTAGCCCCCGAAAGCCAAAAGATTTTTGCCTTTGAATGGGAATCTGTGAGCAAAGGGAGAAAGACTCAATTAACCTGGACAGTGTTACCTCAGGGCTATAAGAATAGTCCAACAATTTTTGGGAATCAATTGGCCAAAGAATTGGAACAATGGGGAAGGCCACAAGGAGATGGTACTCTTCTACAATACGTGGATGATCTATTAATAGCAACTGAGTCAGAAGAAGAGTGTGTTAAATGGACTATTTCTCTGTTGAATTTCTTGGGTTTAAGTGGATATCAAGTCTCTCAACAGAAAGCGCAATTGGTGCAAGAAAAAGTAGTATACCTGGGATATGAGATCTCCAGAGGACAACGATCCCTAGGAACAGTAAGGAAAGAAGCCATCTGCCAGATGCCCAAACCAGAAATGGTGAGACATCTACGAGCCTTTCTGGGAATGACAGGTTGGTGCCGTTTATGGATCTACCAATATGGGGTACTCGCCAAACCACTGTATGATTTACTAAAAGAAGCTAAGAGTATCCTGGTCTGGACTCCCGAAGCAGAGGGAGCTTTTAAGAGACTGAAACAAGAACTCATGAGAGCCCCGGCTTTGGGCCTCCCTGATGTAACAAAACCATTTTGGTTGTTCTCTCATGAACGGCAAGGGATGGCTTTAGGAGTCTTGGCGCAACAGTTGGGACCACACAAAAGAGTCGTGGCTTATTTCTCCAAACAGCTGGATGAAGTAAGCAAAGGATGGCCCAGCTGTCTGAAAGCGGTGGCCGCAGAAATCATAAACATAGAAGAGGCCAGAAAACTCACGGTGGGCCAGAAAATGACTGTGTTAGTGTCCCACACTGTGTCCGCTGTACTAGAACAAAAGGGTGGCCATTGGTTGTCGCCTTCCAGATTCCTAAAGTACCTAGCAATCCTAGCTGAGTCAGATGACATAACCATTTAAGTAACTAACATTATGAATCCAGCCTCATTTCTAGAAGGAAGGATGTCAGCAGAACCAATTGAGCATGACTGCCTGGAAACCATCGAAGCAGTCTACTCCAGTCGCCCGGATCTCAAAGAAGAGCCATTGGAAGATGCAGACAACTGGTTCTCTGACGGCAGTAGCTTCGTGAAGCAAGGAGTAAGGATGGCAGGCTATGCAGTGACCACAACGGAAGAGGTAATCGAATCAAATCCTTTACCTGCAGGGACTTCAGCCCAAAAGGCAGAACTAATAGCCCTTACCCGAGCTCTGGAATTGGCAGAAGGCATACGAATTAATATTTGGACAGACTCTAAGTATGCCTTCTCCGTCGTGCATGCTCATGGAGCAATTTGGAAAGAAAGAGGACTGCTAACTGCTCAAGGGAAAACAGTCAAACATGCAGAAGAAATTCTACGATTGTTAGAAGCAGTCCAACTCCCAGCACAAGTGGCCATAATGCATTGCAAGGGACACCTGAAAGGTAACACTGTTCCAAAGATAGGAAATAGGAAAGCTGATGCAGAAGCTAAATTAGCTGCTGCAAGAACTGAGGAAGTGTTTATAACAGCTCTACTACCAGGAGAGCTAGATACTAACTTCCAACCAGATTATCAAGACTCAGATCATAGGTGGATTCAAAAGAACAAAGGCAAATTGTTAGATAATGGATGGGGTCAATTGGAAACAGGACAGCTAATAATACCAGGGAAATTAATGTGGCAATTTGTAAAAACAGAACATGAGAAGGCACATTGGAGTTTAGATCCACTTTATCAGTATTTGCAAACTAGAATAGCAGGACCAAAATTATTCACTACCATAAAACAGGTTACATCCCAGTGCGAACGATGCCTGAAGAATAACCCAAATACAGGGACCAAGATACACCAAGGGGCAATAAATCGAGGTAAATTCCCAGGTGAAGTATGGCAAATTGATTTCTCTGAACTCCCAAGAAAAGGGGGGTATCGGTATCTATTGGTACTAACTGATACATTTTCTGGGTGGCCTGCAGAACAAACAAAGAGAGAGAGGTAACTAAAGTCTTATTGAATGAAATTATACCACGGTTTGGAGTACCAAGAAGTATATCCTCAGACAGAGGTTCGCATTTCTGTGCGAAGGTTGTGAGAACAATAAGTAAAGCATTGCAGATTAAATGGCAATTACATACGCCCTACAGGCCACAAGCCAGTGGGCAAGTAGAAAAGATGAATCATCTTATCAAACAACAAATTGCTAAAATATGCCAAGAAACTAACTTACAATGGTATCAGGCTCTGCCTATTGCTCTGATTAGATTGAGAGTCAAACCTCGATCAAAAGAGAAGTTGAGCCCATTTGAAATTCTGTATGGTAGACCTTATGCTATGCAGATTGCAAATAGCGATGCTATAGACCAAATAGGCAATCAATATGTACATGATTATGTAATTGCTGTAGGGAAACATTTTGATAAAAATGCCATGGTAGTAATAGAACACCAGCCCAAACAACCTGACTGTAAACTGCATCCCTTTAACCCCGGTGATTGGGTGTATGTTAAGAATCTTTTAGGAAAACCCCTACAAGAAAAGTGGGAGGGACCTTTCCAAGTGCTGCTGACCACCTTCACCGCGGTTAGGATTAAAGAGCAACCTACATGGATTCACTACTCTCAAGTCAAGAAAGCTCCAGAAGATAAGCAAGAAGACCCAACACCATGAATCCGACTCCCTTCCAAACCGTCTCAACATTGACCACTGGACTTTTGATAAGTATTGTTTTATCCCAAAACCCTACTTCAGAGGGACCGTGGTCTAGTGCACGCCCATGACCAGGCTCAGCAGAAAATCCAGAATTTGAGGCTTACGTATTACATAACAAACTACCTTACACGTTCAATGAATGGGAGAGAAAGGAACATTTCATAGCACAGAAAGGGGACCACATTCAAATAGGATGCCGAGAGGTCGAGACTCTAATAGGAGGAACAGATAAACTAATATTGATAATTAGATTTTGGCCAGATGGCTCTAGACGAAATTTAATCACTTATAGCCAAATAAAAGGTGAAGAGCCCATTGTTTGGATTCAACGAAGGGGACCAGTCTCATGTCAGTGGGACAGTTTTGAAGGAGGTAGAGCACAGTGTGAAATTCTATTTGAGCTAGATCAATCAGTGTCATTTAGGTGTAGTAGAGAAGCCAAGATTCCTGAACACATTCCTGAGCAAGCCGTAGAAATGGGTCAAGCCTTTACGCGAGTCATTACACTAGCGATAGACTCAATCGTAAGCCCATCGCGTGAAATTACTCCACCTGCAGAATGTAAAAAGATACATAATTTAACCTTTATAGGACCTCAAGTAATAAGACAATCGAAAGAACTAAAGTTGCTGTTAGATCCTACATATTCTCTGAAGAAAATACAGATGAACATTCAGACAGACATTACACACTTACAGGAAGATTGCCAACTGTTTATACAGCACAGCCTCAAAGGTTGGAATGCCTGGTTAGCAACTAGGTCACACCGCAAACGAACACAAACAGATATAAGTGAATGGGTTGGCACAGGGTTTGGCATATTAAACACTATAGACCAAGAAGTATTAGTGAATAAGTTAAGTACCGTCACTTCTAATTTGGGAAAGCTTAAAGTGCCTTTAAGCTCATCTATGCTAACCTTAGCGGAGACACAATCATTGGTAGTCAAATTGATGACCTTAGTAGCCAACCACACCGCTGAAGATTTTGTTAAAATTGCTGACTATACTGGAGAGATTAGCAAAGAAATTGCACTTGCTATCCAGTGTGTTCAGACACAACAATGGGTACAATCAGTAGCAGTGGGAATATTAAGAGAGGGAATGTCAGGCATACTGCCTCAAGAAATAAGGGAAATAATATTAAGAGATAGCTCCACTACACGATTTGAAAAGGACCACCAAGCTTGGTGGCAACTAGTTAATTTTACTTATGATCCACAACAGGAACACATTGAAACCTATGTCCTCACTATCAGTGCTGCAGAAGAAAGAGCTATATTTCCTATTTTAACGCTAGGAGCTATACATCAGAATGTCATTGTCAAACCTGTAGATCATAACGTCTGGGTAAAATATGATAGTACTAGGAATAAGTGACAATCAATCAGTACAGAAGCATGTATCCCTAAAGGGCAATTAGGTTATATTTGCGAAAATGCCATTGTAGAAGCTGAAGACTTATGCTTAGATGCTGAAGACAGTGTATGTACTTTTGAAATGCTTCCGCACAATACAGCCCGATCACAAGTATTCTATATAGGGAATGGATGCGCTTGCATTAGAACCGCTTGCAATGATGTTACTATAGATAATTGTCATGAAGTGACTAACGATACTAACTTTTGCATATGCAACTTCACAAAAGTCATAGGTTGTGACTTTAGCTACACTGCTCCCATAACTACACAGCAGTTAATCGAAGCTGAGTATACTTTATATCATGAGATACCCAAGCTACAGATAGGCATGGATGTTAAGCTCCTCAAAGAGATGCTTGTGCATCCTGAAGTAGAAAAGTTAGTTAAAAGAGTGAATCGAACGACTCAACGCATTTTGTGGCAAGTAGAGCATAATTCAGAAGGCATAAAGAATATCCTAATAAAAGTTGCACAGGTAGGACAACATCACTGGTGGGATATCTTCACAGGATACTCCCCAACAGCAACACAGGTCTTTCACTATCTGATACACCCAATATTACTTATAACCATGGCCATGCTCCTGTTAACCCTCATGAATATATGCCTGTGGTGTAAGTTAAGGTCCATGGTCAAAAGAACCCAAATAATCTGGGCGAAGGTAAAAGCGTATCAGCACCCTTTAGGATTAGAACTTGACGAAAGAATTAGTAAGTTTTAGAAAAGGGGGGAATGAAGCCAGGTAACACCTGAAAAGTGAATTTAGTAAAGCAATGTAAGGATTAGAGAGAGTTAAGCACGAATGCAGGGTTTCAGCAAGACACATACAACTCAGTATTAGGAAATAGCGGAGGCAATAAATTCACTATACCAGGACACTCTGACACAGAAGAACATAAACATGAACAGAAAATGCTAGCACACACAAAAAAGGACATATGGAGGGGAAACAAAGAGAGATAAGAAGGAGGACAAGCCAAGAAATTAAGTACTCTTGTCAGATACTGAAAAACCCTGCCAAATGCATAAGGAAACTACCCAAATTAGGGAAGGTTCAAAAGTTTAGGAGGATGATGATGAAAAGGACATTGGGTTCATGATGAAGAAAGACCGGAACTACCACCGAAGTTCTCCCCAAATTGAAGACCACGCCTCTAACTCCGCCTCAACTCCGCCTGTTATGAATATTAAAAGTAGATGTTGCAATGTAATGAATATTCATAATATGTGATGCAATTGCTTGGCAAAAAGTGTATAAAAAGCTCAAATTGAGCTGCAGGTAATGGAAAGCCAGTTGTCCTGGCTGCTCCCTGGCCGTGAAAATAAATACCTCCTGCTTATAGACTGAAAACTCTGTCTCTGAGCAGTTCCTCTGTGCCTTCTTTGGGGCAAAATTCAGCATCATCACCCCAGAAATTGAAACAGTCTCTGTGCTCACATGTCCTGAGGGCATTAACGTACACTGTGCGCCGGTATCTATTAAAGCTTGATGTCTCTGAGGATCCGATGTGCCAGGCCATTGAACCCACACAGCCCAGATAACCCCTCTGTTATCTTTCTCATCCCTCTCCTTCTCCTGGCAAAAGGCAGGGCCCCTCTATTGGTTCTGGTTAGAGCATTCACCATCGGATCTTTGCTTCGGCTTGTCAGAAGCTTTCTTGTCATCCCGGAAACGGACCTCAGTCTTCCTGTGTCTTGGAGACTGCAGTTCTCTTTCTAGGAAATCTGCATCTACCACATAGATGACTTTCTTATCGGCTTCATTGTGTCTTAGTTCTCTCACTCTGGCCTCAAGTCTGGAAGTAGATTCACCATCCCACTTCCTCATGTTTTCTCCCTGGGTGTGCAGATAAGACCACAGTTCACTACGCTTAGATCTACGCTTAGGGTTTTTGCTCTTTCTGCGTGTGACGGAAGGAGATCGCGAGTGGGACTGGGACCAAGATCGAGATTGTGGTCAAGACCATTCTGCTGATCTATCTCTGTAGTGTCTGTCTCTGTAGTCTCCGTAGTCATCCTCATATTCAGAGCGCTCATAAGGTTCCTGTCTTGCAGATGTTCATCGGTAACTAGAATCAAAATAGTCTCTAGAAAATGCATTCCTGGATTCTACTGTTTCTTCTAGATGTCTTAACACAGTACATAGTGTGCCCACAAGCATTTCTTCCATGTTTGGAAGCATCACTCCTGCCAAGACATGAACATATGATGCAGGAGCACCCTGGATTATCTTTCTCCACATAGGCATTGTGCAAGTGACACCCTGAGAGTCATCATACATAAGTTCCAACAATGTCAATTCTCTTAAGTACTGGATGGCTTCTGAATGGATACTTGCGTCTCACACTTAGCACAAGCTGTGCCCAGAGACTGATTTCATTTTTCGATTCTGCAATTAAGTGATCAAGTTCGCGATTTCCAGAGATGGATCCTAGTTGTTGTGCTTCAGAAGCTGCTAATATGTGAGCTCCAGCCCCGCTGTCTCGGCATCGAAGTAGCCATGATAGAATTTATTCACCAGGCTGACGAGTGTAATCTTTTCGCAAGTCTCAGATTTCTGCCGGGGTCATTGATTGCAAAACTTCAGTTTCTGTTCTCAGTTTTACTCTTAGTGGAGGTAGAAATTTGGCACTGGTATCAGTCTCAGTCCCCTCCCCATTATCTTCTGACTTGCGTTGATCTCCCATTGGTCGTAGACTTATGCTGTCAGGCACCGATATCCACGACTTCCTTGTCACTACAGGGGTGAGAGGTATCTCAGGTGGTGTAGTTTGAGTTCCACTTTCAGTGCATGTAGTAGAGGCGGTGCTGGTCTCAGGTGGCATGGTTTGAGTTTCCGCCTCAGCCTTAGCCTTCCGAGAGTAGTCCACAGCAGCTCGATAGGCACTCGCCAGGCCCCAGTACAAAGCAAAAAACTGCATATTTGGGTCCTCATAAGAAAAACATCCTTCCACTAACTGACGTGCCATCTCATCAGGATCAAACACTTGTTCTGGCATGAAGTCCCAAGTAATGGGAGGTGTCATGCGTCCTACCAATTTACCAAAATTTGCCCACATTCCTTGCCATCCAGAAACTGGCTTTTTCAAGGTCCTTCCCAAAGTTCCAGCGAATCCCTTTGAGGTTCAGCCTTTCCTGCAACAAGGAAAGCAGTACCACACCACCTTTCCAATGTTAAATAGCACTTCCATGGCTTTTATGAATAGTAGAACTGTTGCTAAACAGTTTAGGTAAGGATTGGGGCCAATTCTAAGCCCAGGGACCTCTGTTACTAGGCCCTTGATGTCACAATTGAGGAAAGGTAAGAATTGGTAGATGCCTTCTGGGTTACTTCTCACTGGATATCCAGAAACATATATAAAAATGGCCAAGATGACAAAAAAATGAATAAAAAGGCCATGTTTATATATTCTTTCCCTTTGTTCCCAAACAAAGCTATGTTTATATAAACAAAAGCCCCTTGGCAGCTCTCCAGGTAGTGTTCCCAAAACAATGGCTATGTTTATACCAACTTGGCTCCCTTCCCAGACTTCGTTCCCAAACAATCATGGCAAACCAAAACAAATCAGGCAGAAACACCAGATAAGGTGAGGTGGTTTGAAGCTGGCTCCCTGTCAAGTCTCCAAACCTCACCACAAGAGCTCTCCCCCGCCAGAACCAAGGGAGAAGAGAAAAAAAAAACACAAGAGAACCGAAATGAGAGGTAGCTAAAGCAATATATATAAATCTATTTACACTTATATTACATTTATATACAATTGAAATATATGTACAATTTCAAAAGGAAAAGGGAAAGGTGTGGAGAGAGCAGGACTGTGTGAGCAACTTATCCTGCATTTTTGTAGGCCTTGCCTTGACATGGCCGGGCACAGACAGTGAAAAAGTGCACAGTCATCATGGCTTCAGGCTCTGAGGCTGAAACAAAGAAGGATCTGTGCCAAAATTAAGGAGGAGTCCCAAGAGGTAAACAAATGTCTTCACCTCGCGTGGACATCTGCAATAATACAATTAGAAATGTGTTAGTAGGGCATGTTTAGATAGTGGACACTATCATGTAACCAATAATGTAAAAGTGATCATGTGCTGAGGTGTAGAAAAAGTATAAAAAGGGCAACTTTTGTAAATAAAGTGGACATTTTGCGGATCATATTGGTCGTGTGCAGTCTGTCTCTGAACCCCTCTGTCGACAGAAAGGGAAGGGGGAAGGAAAAAAAAGGAACAAAACCAAAATAAAATATACACGATCAATAGCCCAAGATCTAGCAACTAAAAGAATTAGCAAAAGAATATCTTACTACTCTCCTTGGGACAACAGAAAGTCGCACTGGAATGACCGCCGGCAACCTCTGCCTCCCAAGGTCGGCAAGGCCTTACCAGGTCTCACTCCCCAACACGACAGACTCAACAGCAGGGAAACCCGCACCTCCAAAGCCACTGGAAGGAAAGAGGGACGAAGGCCTCACCTCCTTTCTTCTTATACCCTGGCTTACATAAAAATCGTAGGGAATACTGGGTAGTCTGGCCACTTCCTTGGTTACGAACTGGTCACCAAGGAAGGTCCAGACTAAACTACCACATTACAAAAAGCTCCTTTTACAGAGTTCCCATCAGCCCATTTCTCCAGCCTGTTGAGGTCCCTTTGGATGGCAGCATGAGTCTATGGAATATCAGTCCCTCCTCCCAGTGTGGTGTCATCAGCAAACTTGCTGAGAGTACACTAATTAAGGTGTTAAACAGGACTGGATCCAGTATTGATCCTTAGCGTATAACATGAGTTTCTGTCCTCTAGCAAGACTTCATGCCACTGATCACCACCCTCTGGGCCCAGTTGTTGGCCCAGCTGTTCACCCAGCTTTCAATCCACCTCACTTGTCTGCTCATCCAGCCCATAGACATCAACAGTTTCTCCATGAGGATCTTATGGAAGATGATGTCAAAGACCTTCCTGAAGTGAAGGCAGGCAATATCCACTGCTTTCCTCTCATCTACCAGGTCAGTCATTTCATCATAGAAGTTTATCAAGTTAGTGAAGCATGACTTCCCCTTAGTGAATCCATGCAGACTATTCCTGATGACTTTCTTGTGCTTCATGTTTCTGGAAATGGTTTCCAGGATTATCTGCTCTATCACCTTCCCATGGATCGAGATGAGGTTGACCAGCCTGTAGTTCCCTGGGGTCTTCTTCATGCATTTCTTGACATTTTCTTTACTCCAGTCCTTGGGTACTTCTCCCAATCATCATGATCAATCAAAGATTATCAAGAGTGGCCTTGAAATGACATTTGCCAGCTCCCTCAGCACTCATGAGTGGATCCCATCAGGGCCCATGGACTTATGGATGTCCAGTGTGATCAGCATCCCCTGCTCCTGACACCTGGTACAGCATTGTTGCCAGAATATGGTGACATCCTTTACGGAACAGGGAAATCTAACAGCACATGAGATATTTTGGACAGCAAAACCTGTGATTCCCCAGCATTCAGGGATGCCTCCTACAACTGTTCACTCAACTCCTGCTCAGATTTTGGCTAACACACAGCTCATGCTAGGGCCTGATATATGCTGGGAGTAGCACCATTAGATCAAATGAGAGAGCAACACATAGGCAGGACATAATCATAGAATCATAGAATCATCAAGGTTGGAAGATACCTTCAAGATCATCCAGTCCAACCATCCACACAGTGTTACCACTATAACCCCTAAACAACTAAACTGTATCACCCAGTGCCAGATCCAGACATCTCCTGAACACCTCCAGGGATGGTGACTCCAGAATTTGATTGGATTGCTGTGTCCAAAGAGTTATAGTCAACAGCTCAATGTCCAAGCAGTAGCAATTAGGTCATAGCTTTATAGCTGCACAGTGGCTTCCATCTCCTCCTGTTTGTTACCCATGCTGTGTGCATTGGTATAGAGGACATCTTTTTAGAGGAATAAGCCTCAATTCCTTTGAGGCATTTCATATCTGTTTCCCTGTTGATTCCTAATACATTAGCACCCCCTGGCTCTTCTCTGTTGCTCAAAACTCTATCCCCTTCCTTCCTAAATCTAGTTTAAAGCTCTCCTTATAATTCTAGCCAGCTTGTTGGCAAAGACTGTCTTGCCCCACTTGATCAGGTGAATCCCATCAGCTCCCAACAGGCCTGGTTTCTTAAAGGTGCATCCATAATCACAGAAGCCAAAACCTTGAGTATGGCACCAGCTATGCAGCCAGGCATTCATCCTTTCAATTTGATTCCTCCTTCCTGAAGTCCTTCCTTTGACTGGGATGATAGAGAAGAACACCACTTGTGCTCCAGGTCCTTTTAACACTGCCCCGAGGGACATATAGTCTCTTTTGATAGTTCCAAGTTGCCTCGTCACAGTCCCTACGTGGAATAGTTGAGTGGATGATAATCTGTAGGGTTCACCAGGCTCAGCAGCCTCTTAGTGATGTCATGAATGCGAGCTCCTGGTAGGCAGCAGACTTCTCCAGAGAAATTGCTTGGACAGCAAATGGGTGCTTTGGTACCTCTCAGTAAGGAATCTCCAATTACTAATATTCCACATGCTTTTATGGTGACACTGGTTCTAATGAAGGTGGGTGATTGGATCAACTTTGTAGTTGTCTTCTTCTGGATCCTGTCTGTTACTCATGTACTCTTCATTCTCCATCCCTAGAGTGTCATATCTGTTACATAGGGGCACTTTATGGGAAGGGGGAAGATTCTTCCTTTTGCCCTGAGCAAAGACAAGGGTCCAGGCTCCTTCATCTCCTGAGTTATTTGTGTCAGTCAGATTGTTGTTGAATTCTAGTTTATCTTCTCCTTGCACAGCCATAAGACAAGGTTGTTGTTTAGCCTGGGACAGCACACAATACCATGTATTGATCTCCCATTCATTCCCAGATACTGCATTGCCCGTTGAGCTCCTCTTTCAACATAGCTACTTGTTTGAAGAATTCTTCCAGTTAGACACACTTGTTATGACATCTACTGCTACCTTCAGGTGCCAAGGGGACTTCCAGGTGCTGTAGTTCCATCTAATCTAAGGTCTAGACAGCTATTTTAGTCCTTGGGAGGTCTGTTTGGGTGGAGATGTCAGCATAGGTAGACCGTAGAGCTCCTGTTTGGGTTTCAGCCTCAGCCTTGCAGTTGAAGTAAGTGGATACCATTTTCTTTCATCAGGTCACAGACTCCTTGTAGTTCTCAGGAAAAAAATGGCTCACTTATAAAATGGTAATTCTTTTGAAAGATGCCATCTTTCTAATTCCAATTCCCAGGAGACCACAAGCTTCCAAGTAGGTTTACACAGCCACCAGCTAGCTGGTGTGACCATTGTGAATGCAGTCTAAGAAAGGAGGCAGCAGCCCAGTAACTGACAGAGCATGTTCCCTTTCCCCTGCCAACACTGTTCCAAACAGATACCACTCCTTGTTTGGGCACCCTGCTCGCTGGTGTTCCCTAGGGGCAAGTTATATGTGGCTTCTCCCAGTTTGAACCGGCTGTGGGGAATGCTGGCACTGATCAACTCTCATCCATCCCTCTCGCAAGATATGTCATATGCTGGCTGGTCCCTCCACACACACAGCCCAAGGGTGTCAGGGGCCTAGAAACCCTGTCAGACACCTCCACAGGGACCTCACAAGCCTTGCACTCTTCACAGCACGCAGCAACAACTGCTGCTGATGCCACTGCTCAAGTTAATTTCAATGTTTGAATCATTGGTTTCTTGCAATTTATATCCCTGTGTGGGGCTATTTTTAAGAATAATTCAGGGTTTTCTATGTAATTTTTAAAGGACATTTAAAGTTAATGAACATCTGTGCTAAGAGTTTTTTCAACAGGAAAGCTTGTGTCAGCTGTGGGTGATGTTGACTGTAAAGTTCATGGTATTGTTGCCTGCCGGAGCTGATGAAAAAAACTCCAGAGCAGTTTAATTGAGGATGAGATAAGAAAAGGGTTTAATTTGTGCCTAGGCATAAGATTACAAGAGGCGCCCCGGCCGTGTACAGGTGTTACAATTTATAATAGTGTCTGTCCAATCCCAAGCGTTTCCACCCTGTAGCTTTTGCCCTGGTCCACCCCTGTCCCACCCCCTTGGAATTGGGTCTGGGGGCTTTTCTTCATCATATTCATCTTTTTCAGAGCACAAAGGGTACACGGTCACCCAGTTCTTGACTGTACTTTTGTGGTTCAGGCCAAGGCACAAGTGTCCTTAAACAAAAGGGCCTACTCTTAAAGAGACACTAAACATTTTCTACTGGAATTCAGGGAATATCAATATGGGAGCATGGAATAGGGTATGTAGGGGTTGAGGAATGTGTAAACTACTGTGCTAAAGGGTAAAGGAATAAGGGTTGCTGCTTCTAAAACCTACTTTTACTACTTAACTACTTATAAAGCTTATAAAAATTAGGAAAATAAGAAAAAAACAGATTGACCTAAAGGCATCAGTATTCTATATGCATGCATATGGAACTTAAGGGTCTTTAACCAAATTGGTTCCAAATACTAGTAAATTATCAAGAGTTTTAACAGAAAAAAACAATAGGAAAATTTCCATTTGAAAATTTCCAAACAATTTTTTTAAGCTTTTGACTGAATTATGATCAGAGCTTTTAGCTATACTGTGGATCAATAAGAGGTCTGCATTTCCTAGCAACAGTTTCTGGGTGCTGCTTCTTTTCTGAAGGTGAACTGGCTTTTAAGTGACTATCTCTTGATATCCTTCATGAGAACCATGTTGGTGTAAATCTTGGGGGGGAGTTTTCCAAAGCAATAAAACCACACCCAAATTCAATGGATTATCAAATAATTGGTCACAGAAACAAGTTCACTATGCTCTAGATTTCGTTTTTTACCCTAGTCATTAGATTTTTCGGTGTCAATTTGGCAACCGCAGCAGCACCCTCTCCATCTGGCTGCAGAATCCGTCAAAGCTCAGGACCCCCTGGGCACTCCCCAGGTGAGTTTTACTCAGAGGGGCTCCTCTCTTCGAGGACTTACTGCTGGGGTGGACAAGGACTTGCTGCCTATTGATAAAAGGTATTTGTATCTTACTTGGTTTTGGTTTTTGTTTGGTTTTGGAGTTCCCATAAGATGGTGAGGGACGCCTCCCGCAGGGCGCTGTATCACAGGTGAAACTCCTGAGTTGGTACTCAAGTGGTATTTTGATAAGGTGAGGATCAATCCTTTGTTTTGTATTATTGTATTTATGGTATTGGTTCCCTTAAGTTCATAACCACCCTATGAACTGGGGTTTTGTGTGTGTTTATTGTCATTTTGTGTTGTCTTGTTTGTTTTCGGAAAAGTTATTGTGTACCTGATATACCTTGCTCACCTTGAAACATTCAGGAGCACATAGTTAAAGGTATTATCATGCTAAGAATTGCTACATGGGAGGTAGTGTTGAACAGTTAACTATAAGCACACCACGTTGGATAAGACCTAGAATTAAGATCTGTCCGTTTTGCAACTGTTGGTTATATGTACGAGCCTTGTGTAACAGATGTCAGGTTTGCCTCCCCGACAGACAAGGCTGGGACAGAACCAGTGTGCATATTGTAGAAAAGAGGGACAGTCAAGAATCCAAATGGAACATATAGGTTGGTTCGGGATTTAAGAGCAGTAAATAAAATAGCTGAAACATACATGCAGCTGTTGCAAACCCATGTACCCTCTTAACAAAATTAAAAGAAAGTGTAATTTGGTTCACAGTATTAGACTTAAGAGATACCTTTTTCTGCCTTCCCTTGACACAGGAAAGTCAAAGGATATTTGCCTTCGAGTGGGAAAATCCCACCACAGGAAGGAAAACTCAGCTCACTGGTACAGCATTACCTTAAGGGTTCAGAAATATTCCCACAATTTTTGGGAATCAATTAGCTAAAGAATTGGAACAATGGCAGCCGCCATGGGGAAAGGATGTACTTTTACAATATGTGGATGATCTATTGATTGTTACTGAAAAACAAGAAGAATGTGTCCAATGGACAGTAAACCTCTTAAACTTTTTGGACCTGAATGGGTATTGAGTCTCTCAACAGAAAGCGCAACTGGTGCAGAAACAAGTGGTGAATCTGGGATACGAAGTATCTGGAGGACAATGATCTCTGGGGACAACGAGGAAGGAAGCCATCTGCCAGACATCCAAACCACAAACGAGAGATCTTCGAGCCTTTCTAGGAATGACAGGTTGGTGTCATTTATGGATATATCAATATGGGCTAATTGCAAAGCCTTTATATGACCTGCTGAAAATAACTAAGGGTAACCTACTCTGGACCCTTGAAGCAAGTGAACCCTTTAAACGACTGAAGCCAGAGCTCATGAGGGCTCCAGCATTGGGATTGCCCAATGTAACGAAGCCCTTTTGGTTGTTCTCGCATAAATGACAAGGAATGGCTCTAGGGGTCCTGGCCCAACAACTAGGGCCATATAAAAAATCAGTAGCCTACTTCTCCAAACAATTGGATGAGGTAAGCAAAGGATGACCCACCTGCCTAAGGGCAGTAGCAACAGTGATCATAAATATAGAAGAAGCCAGGAAATTTACAATGGGACAGAAAATGACTGTGTTAGTGTCCCATATAGTGTCTGAAATATCAGGCAACCCTGGCTGAATACTAATATTGTCAATCCAGCTTCATTCCTAGAAGGAAGAATCTCAACTGAACCTGTCATGCATGACTGCCTGGAAACCATTGAAGCAGTGTATTCCAGTCACCCGGATCTCAAAAGAAGAGCCACTCCTGGACACAGAAGACTGGTTTACTGATGGCAGCAGTTTCATAAGACAAGGTGTGAGGATGGCTGGGTATGCTGTGACCACCACTACTGAGGTAATCGAATCAAATCCTTTGCCCGCAGGAACCTCGGCCCAGAAAGCAGAACTGATAGCTCTCATTTGAGCTTTAGAATTGGCAGAAGGAAAACAAATTAACATTTGGACTGACTCCAAATATGCCTTTGGCATAGTTCATGCCCATGGAGCAATTTGGAAAGAAAGAGGACTTTTAACTTGATGCCTTAAGGTCCTTTTAGTTTTTTTCATTTTTCTAATTTTTATAAGTTTTATAAGGAGTTATATAGCAGAAGTAGATTTAGAAGCACCAGCATTTCATTCCTTTACCCTTAACACAGAAGTTACAATAGATTACCAACTCTCTAACCCTGTTCTATGCTCCCTATATCAATTCTACCCCTGGATTCCATTAGAACATGTTTAGTCTCACTCTAAGATAGGCCTGTTCTGTTTGAAGAATGCTTGTATCTTAGCCTAAACCGCAGAACACGGTCAGAAACTAGGTGACCGTGTACCCCTTGTACTCTGAAGAAGATGAAGATTGATGAAGAGAGGGTCCCGAAAAGACCCCCTCCTCAGTTCCCCAGTGGGGGACTGGAGGTGGATCAGGGCAAAAGCCAGAGGGTGGGAAAACCTCGGATTGAACAGGCAGTATTATAAATTGTAACATCTGAGACACAGGGGCACAGGCACATGTCTTGTTACTGAATTAAATCCTTTTCTTATCCCCAATTTAATTGCTTTGGAGTTTTTTTCCTCAGCTCCTTTAGGCATCAAACTGCTCAAGGAAAAGTTGTGAAATATACCGAAGAAACTCTACGATTACTAGAAGCTGTACAATTCCCCTCTCAGGTGGTAATTATGCACTACTGAAGACACCTGAAAGGTAACACTGTCCCAGAGGTAGGTAACAGAAAAGCTGACAGTGATACCAGGCAAGCTGTTGAAAAAAGTAAAGTACAAATAGTAGCCCTAGTACCAGAAGAAATAGATACAGACAAACAAGTAGAGGATCAAGAGACAGATTATAAATGGATACATGAAAATGGAGGTAAGCTGTTAGACAGTGGGTGGGGTCAACTAAAAACAGGTCAGTTAATATTGCCAGAAAAATTAATGTGGCAATTTGTAAAAGCAGAACACGATAAAACTCATTGGGGCTTGGGCTCACTCTATCAGCATTTAAGGACCAGAGTGGCAGGACCAAATTTATTTACCACAATAAAGCAAGTCACATCCCAATGTGAACTTTGTCTGAAAAATAACCCAAACACTGTGTAGTGGGTTGGCTTTTGGATTTTTTAGGCCTTCCTTAGCAACAGGAGTCAGAAATCTAAGGAAGAATTCCATATCATCTCAGTGTAACACAACATATAAATAAGGCGCAGATAAGAGAGCTCGGGCTCTTCTCTCTTCCAGTGGCTGAAGGTGACAGGTCTCTCCGCAGACGGTCTTTGCTTGTATAGGCCAAGGCCTGCCTGCTCAGACCTGCCGTTATCTCCGGTCCCTCCGGGAGGCGTGGGGAGTTGGTTGGTGCTTCGCACAGTTCTGCTGCCTCATTCAGGGAAGTATTTAACTAGTTTTTTTTTATTTATTTGCTAGCTCTCTATTAATGGTGCATATTTGGAGGATATTTGTTTTAGTTTTTTTATCCCTGTTTCCCCCCTCCCTTTTCCGTTTTTTCCCCTCGGGAGCTCCCTATTGTATGTACAATATATTCCAATTGTATATATAATTGTAAATATATGTAAATATATATTTTTGATATAATCCCATTTCATTCAGGCTTCTTTCAGTTTTTCTGTGGTTCGGTTTTTTTTCCTCACTTGAAAGAGCGGGAGGGGGGAGGGGACAGCTTAGACTTGGCAAGAAAGCCAGGCCAAACTGATACACACATTTTAATTGGTGGCCCATATGGGGAACGCTGATTGTTTTGGTTAGTTTGCCTTGTTTTGAAAATATTGTCTGGGAAGACAGCCAAGTTCAGTTTTTTGTTTTGTAAACAAATCTATTGTTTTGGAACAGAGTCCGGGAATGCCACCAGAGTCCGGGAAAACTGCCAAGCGCAGTCTTTGTTTACAAAACAATTACCAGGAAAGCGGCCAAGAGAGCTTTGTTTGTATAAACAAGGATTTGTTTGGGAACACGGAGAAAGAATAAAGGTAAACAATGGGAAGTGCTAACTCTGCCTTCTTTAGCCACTAAAGTCAGGAGTTCCGTAGATGGCCCTAACGACCCCGAAATCGGCATCGCCCGGTGGTCCCATAGCGCAAGGGTTCTCCTTTTAAGGGCCATTTTACCCATTTCCTTTCTGATTTTGGCAACGTTTGTGCCTGTCCTGGGCTATCCCATAGGGAAACGTCCAGGCCCAGAGGATGAATGTTACCAATACTTTTCTTAATTTCGACATCAAAGGCCTGGTAAAGGAGATCCCCATGGTTATAATTGGTTCCAATTATTACCTAAATTGTGTTGCAACACAATACTGTTATTGATGAAGGTAGTGGAAGCGTTATTTAAAATTGGAAGAATGGTGTTGTATTGCTTTCCCTGTTGTAGGAAAGATTGCACCTCAAAGGGACTCGCTGGAACTTTGGAAAGGGCTTCCGACAGGCCAGTCCCCGGGTGGCATGGAGCCTGGGTAGATTTCGGTAAATTAGTAGGGCGTTCGGCATCTCCCATTAATTGGGAGTTCAAGCCAGAACAAGTGTTTGATTCTGGTGAGATGGCCCGCTGTTTAACAGAAGGGTGTTTTTCCTACAAGGATGCGAATATGTGATTCTCCGCTTTGTGCTAGTGCTTATTGAGCTGCCGTAGACCACTTTCAATGGGTTAAGGCTGGGACAGGAGCTCAAACTATGCCACCCGAGACCAGTGGTGTTCCCGTTGAGTCTACAGGAAGCAGGACCAAAACACAGCTTAAAGTCAATGCCGTTCCTACTAAAGTCCACTAGAACTGGGACTCAAGCTAAAAACTAGAAAGTCATTGTTGCCCCTATAAAGGGAAAGAAGACATGGATGAAGGAGACTGCAGAACCTACAGACCCATCTCCGTGACTGGAAAGCATGGAAGAAGAAGAAGAAAGAGGAGAAGAAGAAGGAGGAGCAGATTGAGAATGGATATATTTTGATTTGTGATTCTTTTCATTAATTTTAATATTATTTTTAACATTTTTTCTTTAAATCTCTACTGTGGTATGTGAGTGAGGTTTCAGTTTGCAGTGTTTTGCTTCCCCCCCCCCATCCTGTGGGCAGGGAGATTCAAAGCAAGACAGGAGAGGTTTTTGGATTTCTTGCTCCCCCCCTCCCAGACTGCAAGGCAATATAATTTCTTTCCCCAGCTAGAAGGTTGCAAAGTTGTAGATTTTGTAAGACAGGAAAATTCCGCTCCCTCCCTAACTCTGAGAAACTGGTAATTTAAACTTTTTTGAGACTGACTGGAGGAGGTTTAAGCCTCCCACTCGGTTGCTAGGCAACAAACTATTATGTGAGCACACCTTATCTCTCTCCCTGCTAAGGCTGAATTTCGCAAGGGGTTTTTTTACCTTTCTTTTTCTTTTTTCTCTTGGCAAAAACTTTGTCAGGGGTTTACTTGTTGCTGAAACTCTGCTTTTTTCTGCTGAATACGATATTTTGGCAGAAGGTTTTTAGAGGGATAGATAAGATGTAACTAAGGCAATTCACTAAAGCTTTCATATAAAGATCCATTCTCTGGGAAACTCCTAAAATTTTCTGCATACTAGCTTTCAGTAAAACGCAATTCTCTGGTTTTAAGTTATCTACAAGTGATTAGAAGGACTAAAGAGACAGATTTTGCTTTCTTTTCTCGACCACTTACATGCATGGTTTCTGTGCGGCAACCCCCTCGCGAGCCGGTCCCTCACTAATTCCCAAATGGCAGAGCTAAGGAGCTAAAGATGGAAACGAGAACTATGGAAAGGTGTGTACTTGTTTGTTTTAAATACCTATTCCCCAAGAGTAACAGAAAAAGGAAAGAAGACTTTTGTTTTTCTCTCTCACTGCAGCCTCTGCTGCTGTTCTCACTCACTCTCCCCCCTCCCCCCTCGCGGGGGGGAAGGGAGAGACAACCTGCTGAAGCTATGTTTAGTTTCTTTTCTCACTGCTGCAGACCCTGCCAGGCCCTGTGACAGCCTCGCAGTGCCTGAGTCCCCGCTCTGCTGCTCTCCGCCATGGCTGCCGGCGCCGCTCTCTCCCCAACCTGGCGCGGCGGCAGTCCCAGTGCGCAGCTCCTGGCCCCGACGCGCAACCCCGGCGCCGGTATGCCAGACTCAGGTGGCAGTTTGAACAATCTCAAAGGGAATTCCTATGGTCCTGTGTCCATCTGAGACACCTCTCCCGGACTCTCATCCCTGGGTTTTAACAGTTACTAACAAACCCGTGGTCGCTTCTCCACACACACAACCCCCAACACACACACCCACACTAACACGGTACCGTTAGCAACACTGTGAGCTTACGACGACACATTGGACAGATAACAGAGTTAACACGAGAGTTAACAGAAATATGGGAAGGCAGCTTTCTAGCCTGCTCCCCCTCTCAACAAGAAGTGGTACTTTTCTGGGGCTGCTCCATTCCTGGTGTGTTCTTGCACCGCTGCTGCTGAGCTGTCCTCCTGCCGGCTCTCAGGCGCTCTTGCCTTACTCCCACAGCACTGCCTCGCTCTGCTCTGCTATGCTGTTAGGGTCTTCTGGCCATAGTGACTCTCTGGTGTTCGTCTGCATCACGACTCCGCACGGGGTGGCGGCGACCACGGTTCGAATTCACACGGTTCGGTCAGTGCAGTGTGTGCCAGGCCACGATGCACTCCCCCCTTCAACAGGGGGACTGCACAGCCGAGAAGTCTCGTAGTAGCGACGAGGAGGGTTGGGGGGGCCTTCTTTCTTCACTGCCTCCAGGGATGTTTTACTAGGTTTTTCTTCATTTTCTGGCTTGGAGGGAGGTGACTTTTTAAAGTTTTAAAGACATGTCACCACAGTTTCAGAATGCTAGCAGCCTGCTTGAGAGGCTCAGTGACTGCATCAAGCACTGTGATAACAGGTTTCTCCTTCATGGCTATCTGCGCCCCCATCATTTATTGTTCCCAGCAGCTCATCTTCTTCCAGGTGTCCGTAAGTTAAGTTCAGACCTCTGGCTCTCAGGTCTACTGTCTTTATAGCGTTGCTGGGCTCCGTGGACCTCTACTGCTCCACGGACTTTTCTTGATGGCTCACCTATCCAGGTGTCCGTAAAATCAGGTCTGGACCAGGCAGAATCCCACTGCTCTCAAGCTTCATTGAGCTCCATCCCCACCATGCTTTGGCCACAGTTCAAGTTCTCTCTCTAGGAGATCACTTCAAACTCTCTCTGTCTCGGAGATAAATTACTTACTTCAGCGCAGCATCACATCGGAGTCACCAAAATGTCATTGTCGGGATGGGCACCGCACTGGGATTTCACACAGAAAAGCCTTTATTTCATACAAACATGGCCAATTTATAGCTCTTCTAGCCAGCGTGTTTCACCACCATTGGTGCCCTTACTACATACACATGTTAAGATTGGTTGCTCTATAGCTTCTGCAAACTCAGGGTGACTCAGCAAACAGTCCAGGCTCTCTGGCTATCACAGTTGCCCCACAGCTCCATCCTCCCTGTCCACCTTCTCATCTACAGTGTTTACATTCCTTCCCAACCTCGCAGCTGCAACCGCTCAAATTCAGGGCCCAAGCTGTCCACAGCTCAATTGCCTCCCACACTTCAGAAATGGTTTTTCAAGATCTAGCAATCCCTTAAAAGATATACTCATCAACTGACTCATGGGAACTCTAGGGCAAAGAAAACCCTTCTGCATTTGGAAAGCCCAGCAAAGCACTATAACGTGCTTCATCTATCTTAACAGTGTCACATCAGTGACACTGATGTGTCACAACAGTGTCACATATATATGTCACATCGTGCTACCTTGAGGATACAGATATCAGCATGCCTACAGTGTACCATTTTATGACAAGCATTACTAGCCAGTACTTAGCCAATCAATGAGGTTATCGGACAGTTTTTCCTCATTTGATACACCCTATAATATTCTGGATAGCTCTTTTTATCCATCCCGTTCTTCTGGTGTTACAGAGGCCTTTTTTTTATTCCATTCTCACAGACTAATCTTTCAATGATCACCTCTGCCCTGAACTTTTAAAAAGAAATACCCTAGAATTGATTTTTATTTTTTCTCAAAAGTCCTTCCTTCCTATAAGGAGGAGTTCCAGAGTCACCTTTCTAATCAATAGAAATGAAGTGTATTCTTAATTTGTCCCTTGGGGAAGGACATAGGACTTTGGAAGAGCTTCAAATTAATCAAAATCTGTGGGATCACTACCTATCAGAAATATATTAAAATTGCCCCAGGAAAAGAACTTCCTCAGCAAAATGACAGATGAAGGACAGTGTATAGCATTGCTGGGATTGCATCCAATACTAGGCAAAGTTAACTGCACTTGTTCTGCCACAGGTAGCCATACAGCTGTTGACGGGGGTTGGGGGGAATAAAAAGGAAGATATGAAATTCCCAACCAAGACTGAGGCAAATTCCGACTGAAAAGTATTGTACCTTTTCGTTTTTTCATTGCACAGTGTTTTTTTTAATGACTTTCTTAAGCATGAAGGTCTGAGTCTGCTAAATTAGAGAGCTCTTCATCTTCCACTAACTTTCTTGAGGAGATGGTCTGTACCTAATGAAACTTCTGTATTATTTTAATGCATCTTGCTTATTTTCTTAGTGCTGGCTGTGAATTAGGAGCTACTCAGTATCTGCAATGGCCAGTAACATTGACAGAGATCAGTCTTTGCTATCTAGAACAAGCACAGTATCTGTGACTTTGAGATTGTAGTCTTACATATCCCTGGAAATGTTCAAAAAACATGTGGCACTTGATATGGCACTTGAGGACATGGTTTAGTGGTGAACATGGTGGTGGTGCTACGTTGATGGTTGGACTTCATGATAGAGGTTGTTGTGGTTTAGGAATGGTATTCCCCAATTTAGAGTTCCCACTGAAACTCTCCAAACCACATACCGCTGGATCACTCCCCCTCCTCCCTGTGGGTAGATAGGAGAGGAGAATTGGAGGCACAAAAGGTAAAGATCATGGGTTGAGATAAGAAAAATTTATTGGAAACAGCAATGAGATAAGAAAACGACAGAGGGTACAAGAAAAAAGGCAAATGATTCACACATGATTGCTCACCCCCCATGGAAACTCCTGACAATACCCGATCGCTCCCTCTGCCACTCTGCGAGACTCAGAAGGGAGCCCTACCCCCATCCCAATTAACCCTGTCATGTCTGGAACCAGGACATTATCCACCCCTTATTCTATACCACCTGTGTCATGTCCAGATCCTGCACCTTCCAACTGCATACATATATATATATAAAAATATATGCAAGCACAGGTATCATTCCTTTAGCCAATAGCTGTCCCTGCAAAATGCCTGTTGAGCTCATTTAGTCCATGACTGTGGGTTTGTGGTGGGGGAAAACAGTTTTCCCCTTGAAGTTCTAAAATGGTAAATCCCCAGGGGGTGGTGACCCTTGAGGTCTGAGCCAATGAGCGCTTTTGCAAAATATAAACATATCACACTTAGACCGGAAAAGAAAGTAGTTGTAGTTGTTGTTGGAGAAGTAGCCATGTTGTAGAGCCACGAGAAGAGAGGGCAAGAGCCCCCTGGGGGGCTCTGACCCCCCCCAGCCCCCAGCTGGGGGGCTACAGGGACTTGGAACAGTGTAAGACTGGGCTAAGTGTCTGTAGCTGAGCCAGGGGATGTTTCTCTACTGTAAGAAGCAGCAGGAGCAGCGGCAGGAGCAACGTACGGAGGGCAGAGAACCAAGAGATAAGAGAGAAGCAGCAGAGGCATCGCAGCCAAGGAAAGAGAGACACAGAGTTGTCTGAAGAGGAAGAGAACCAGCAGCAGAGAGAGAGCAGGACTAAGCTCTACAGAGTTTTGGGGTCAGAACTGAACCAAAAGACCCCAAACCCCTCTGAGACCTCCTAGAAAGAGGAGGATGATGGACTTTGAGTCTTGGAGTGCTACAGCACTGCAGAAAGGAGTTGAAAAGCTCAGAGAAGGAATGCAGAGGGGGTGACCTTGGCCCCCCCCTGCTGCTTTGAGACAGAGCATGGAGCTCTGCAAAGGGGGCTTGAATCCCCTGAAGATATGGACCATCACGAAGACCCCTGAGCTTCGTTGATATGACCGTGGTGAGGCAATCTTGTCCGGGTGAACGCAGCCCACAGAAGATAAGACCCTCGCTTGAAGACGAGTGGCCAAGAGGGCTTGGATACCCCCTCATGTGTACTGGCAGAGATCCAGCTACAGCTGCTGCATGGAAGAGAGAGAGATAGACTGCTACTCTGAAGAGAATGCTGCCCTGAGAATAGAAAGGATCTTTTCCTTCTTCCCTCCTGGACTTTTATTTGGAGGGGAGAAGAGATTTGATCCATTGTAAATACTGTTTTGTCATGGTAGAGATAGGTGAGATTGTATATGATGTATTATACTATTTATTTGTACAGTGATTGTAATATATATTCCCTTCCCCCCATTTTGAGTCTCGTGTGTGTCTGGAAAACCCATCTCACACTGGGCTGAGATGTGGGAGGGGGGGCTAGGACTCGAGAATTGGATTTTGGGGATCTCAAACCATGACAGGGTTCTATCCATCCTAGATGTCTTT
Organism: Pseudopipra pipra; assembly: GCF_036250125.1. Taxonomy (NCBI): domain Eukaryota; kingdom Metazoa; phylum Chordata; class Aves; order Passeriformes; family Pipridae; genus Pseudopipra; species Pseudopipra pipra. The sequence goes on along the minus strand of NC_087580.1, from coordinate 64,366,905 downwards.
CAGGGCAGGAAGGCTGGTGTGCTGTCAGCTGGTTGCAAGTTGCATCAGATCACAACTGGTGTATCTGGAGCAGCCCATCATCATTGTCCATGGTAGTTATGGCACACAGTGACAGGGTGTAGTGGTTTGGACTTTGACATGACACAGGGTCATTCAGGAACCCCATGTTATACAATTCAACATCACTGACTGTTCTCACTTGTTCTAAACACCCAAACAGAGAATTTTTTTCTTTCCCCTGCATCCCTGTAAAAGAAAGATGTTGAAGGAGGGAGGGGAAAGGTGTTTGCCTACGGTAATTGACACACACAAAGGAACTAGTTAGCAGATCCACATTCCAAGCTGATGGCCCTCCTAAGACTGTAGGGAGGGGTGATGAGTTTCTTTTTTTTTTTCTCCTCGGAAACGGGAGGCACTTCACTTTTGCCTTAACTCAGGTAAGATGTGTGTTTGAGGTGTCCAAGGTTCACTTTGTTTTCGACCTGGTCATCTGGCTGTTTTTTGGCCCTGGTTTGCCTCCATTTTCCTGCGCCCTGTTCTGCCCCCAGCCCACACCTGCTCAGACTTCATCAGAGAGGCTTGACCCATCTGCAGAGGAACCTTTCAGGGAGGAGGTCACCCTTTCTCTCCTCCGCTCCCGTGTTAGCAGCGGCGTGTGTCCATCGACGAAATGGGATGAAATCCTGACCATAGCCAGTCGCAGTCAGTGTGACTTTAGTGGGAAAGAGCCCCCTTTTTTCCCCTTTTTCGCCTTCCCCTTCTTGGTGTGGGGGGGAGATCACCATTTTTGGCTTCTCCCGCATACCAGGGCCCCCACGTGGCGACCGCCAGAGCCCAACAGCACCCCCTGCTGACCGTGGTTAGAATTGCGCCAAAAGGCAGAAAGTACTGAACTGTTTCCTTTTTGAGGGGGGGTTTTGGGGACAGGTTTATTGTTTGGTTGGTTTTTTGTGTTCTTTTGTTGTTCTGCCAATACACATATATCCTTTAATAAAGGGCTGTTATTTTTTTTCTTTCTCCATACTTCCTCAATTGGAGCCTCTTAATTTTGGATTTACAATTGCTTAGAGGGAGGAGTTTGGTCTTCCTCATAACTTATCCTCCTTAGCAAAACACTTCAGTCTAATTAAACTGAGTCATCACCCAAAAATCAAATCCCCTGCATTAACCACCAAGCACACCCAGGTCCTTGAGCAAAAGGGTTTGCCTTTGCTTGAGGCAAGACTAATCCAAACTGTGTTTACTAACACATTCCTCTTCTATGGTACATGGAGGTTTTGATTGGGCAGGGCCAGCTTGATTGGTAGAGCCTCTAGTGTTAACTAACCAAGTGGTCTTTGCTAACTGTAGATCCCAATGTTTGACGGTTCCCCCACCCATTGCTTTCAATGTGGTTTTTAACAGTCCATTGTACTGTTCCATTTTCCGAGAGGCTGGTGCATGATAGGGAATATGATATACCCACTCAATGCCATGCTCTCTGGCCCAGGTGTCTATGAGGCTATTTTTGAACCCAGTCCCATTATCTGACTCAATTCTTTCTGGTGTGCTGTGTTGCCACAGGACTTGCTTTTCAAGGCCCAAGATGGTTTTCCAGGCAGGGGTGTGAGGCACAGTGTGTGTCTCCAGCCATCCAGTGGTTGCTTCTACCATTGTAAGCACATAACGCTTGCCTTGGTGGGTTTGTGAGTGTGATGTAATCAATCTGCCAGGCCTCCCCATATTTATATTTCAGCCATCGTCCCCCATACCACAGGGGCTTTACCCGCTTGGCCTGTTTGATTGCAGTGCATGTTTCACATTCCTGGATAACCTGAGAAATAGTGTCCATGGTTAGATCCACCCCTCAATTATGAGCCCATCTGTATGTTGCATCTCTTCCCTGATGACCTGAGGCATCATGGGCCTACCAAGCCAGAAATAATTCACCTTTATGTTGCCAGTCCAGATCCACCTGAGACACTTTAATCTTGGCAGCTCAATCCATGTCTGTTGTTGCGATGTCCTTCAGTAGCCCAAGGAAGTAGATACAGAACAGAATTTTTTGGGGTTGATTTTATTTTTTCCTATTTATACAGCTTTAAAATCTTGTGCATTTTCATTTTACAGAAAATATGTCAACACTGGATCAAATGGGAGGCTTAAATGTTTGTATAATGAAATAATGCTAATTTAACCCCCCCACACAGGCAGTTTTAGATCTTTCCTCAAGAACTGTGATTCATGAGCAAGGAAACAGTTTTATGCTCCAAAAAACTCCAATTCTGACACCAGTTAAGTAAGGAATAATCATAAATAGCAATAAACCACTGCTATGCTCTAACTTCAGAAGATACAGTGGAATGATACAGGTTGCCAGTGCTCACAGAAGGTGAAGCCTGGGCTCTCTACCTCTGTACTTTACAATTAGACTCTAGGAGGAAGATGAGGAAAAAAAAGTAGTTGCTGTCCCTTAACTAAAGATGGTTTTCCCTGGTTATCTAGTGTGAGACACAGTGTAAGGGTACTTATCCTTTTTGTAAGAAGAATTCAAGGAGACAGGTATAGCTTAGGAAGCCTTTCCTGCCTGCAAAGTGCCTTTCTCAAGGGAGTTAGATGTTTTTTTTTCCTTTTCCCTTCTGCATTCCAGAGAAAGTTGCAGGCTCTCTTTTTCTGGTATGTAGAGAGAGAAGCAGATGCTGCAGGCCACTGCTAGAAGTTTTCCTTTGTAAGGCTTTTAGCATTCTCGCCTTCAAAATAAATTTTCTTGGATTCTTTTCACTGCCTTGGCATTTTTGGGGGGACCTGCATGTATCTTACTTCATACACTGGATTCGAATCTCACTGAATTATTTAATTATTGGATCAGAACAAACTCTGTATATGGGGGTGTGGAGTAATGGATAAAGTCAAAAGTTAAAATAGAATAAGAATTACAGAGGAAAGACCAGCTGCCACTTCCTGATGATAAGAAAAAGACTCCAGCTACCATTTCCCGGATAACATGAAAGTCATGTTGCCTCACAAAGTTCCTTAAGCCAACACCTGTCATAATGAATGAACCAAAGGATGGGGTGATGTGAAGATATCGCAGCCTTTTTTTGCAAACATTCTGCAGGAAGGGAACATGGTAACCTTTTGACCTATGTCATCTATCCATCAAGAAAGAATAGACCCAGATTTAGGAATCATGAATAAAGTAACAGAAACTCCAAAAAAAGAAGTATAAAAAGGAGGTTAAGATGGGGAAAAGATCAGTTTTCCATCGCAACTTTTGGGGATAGACTGACTAGTTGTACCTGTCTTCCTTCCCCCCTCCCCCCAGGACACTGGTTGGGTGAGAAATTTAAAGTTATGCTTTTAAAGAACTAGAGTTTACTCTCACTTCATAGTGTTTTAGTAGGTTGCTTTGCTTAAAGGTTTGTGCTTGTGCTATGCTTTATATTATTATTACATGGTTTTAAGTGTGTTTTTGTAGCCAGACCCTATCACCAACAACTACAAATTTTTTATTAGCTTGTCACAATGTGTATTAATAAGAAAAGTGTTATTCCATAAACTGCTAGAGTGAGTCCTTTATAAAGGTGCTAACAGTTTGTCGACAGTGGAGTAACTCATGGGAGATATCTGCTGAGGAATTTTTTCCTTTTCCCTGTTAAGTGGCAGTACCTGAAAAAGGTGATAGAATTACCTTGATCTGGTGAATTTTTTTGGTGAAGGGTTCCTGTGCAGAATAACAGACAGACTAGACACTAGACTGGACTTATATGGTTTCATTTTCCCTGGGGCACTAACAGACAAATATAATTTTTTAAGGGCCAGGTAAATTCCCTCTTACCCTGTTTTATGTGACAGGGGGGAAGGGTCAGGCCTACAACCTCATGGCCGCCACAGAAGTAGCATGACAGAGTGCACGGAAGTCACACAGCAGAGCTGTCAACAAAAGGCCAGTCTGGTTGCCTGCCTACACCACACCCCCTGGAGCCTCTGACTGGCTGCACCACCCCTCACTCTGGCCTGGAGGGCACTGAGTAGTCAGTAAACCAGACGTCCCCCCTAGAATGGGTGGTCAAAGTAGCCAAACTACATAAATACAGCAGTACATGGGCTCCATCTTGCCTTTTCTGTCAGGACCCGCCATCACCATGTGAAGCCCTGGACTTCCATAGGACTCTTTGGTGGTAGCTATTTAATTCTCTTATTCTAATACCATTCTTTGGTCCTTCTCTCATCTTCTCTCTCTCTTTACTGCTGTTTCTTCTCTTAATCTCTTTTCTTTCTTTACTCTTTCCTTAATCGATTTCGGACAACTTAAAATAGATGGGTTGTATTTTACTAAGATGTGTGAGTTGGTGTGTGCTGGGTGCTTTGTGGAATGTTTCCTTTCCTTGGTTCTATGTTACCCCTTTTAACTTTTGCCAAAATGCCTATTTTCGCACTAAATTAAAAAAAATCTTTTGGGAAACATATGCAGCATTTTCTCTTTACACAGCCTCAAGGTCATGGCTAGGCTTCGCGAATGAAGATTTGGGAAGGTTCTATCCACAGTTGTTACAGGCACGCTGGTGGCTTATGAGGCCACTACGAGACATATCCGATTGCAAAAGGCACAGCAGAAAGACTCCTTAGATGGTATCTTCTGCAAGACATGGTTCTTTCTGCGTTGCCTTTTCTCCTCGAGGGTGATCCTGCGTGTGTTCTCAAAGGAGACAGCTGCGTTATAGATGGTGTGTCTCCAGGCCTCCTGATTTGAGGTCAGAGTAGACCAGTTATGGTGATCAATATGGACAAGGCTGAGGTGTTGTTTCAGGGAGTCCTTGTATCTTTTCTTCAGGGCTCCTCTCATGCGGCAGCCAGTGGCAAGTTCACCGTAAAGCAAGATCTTAGGGAGGCGGTGGTCCTTCATCCTGGATACGTGCCCTGCCCATTGCAGCTGTGTTCTCATCAACATGGTCTCAATAGTTGTGACTGCTGCTTGCTCTAGAACAGATGTATTGGTCACAAAATCTGACCAGTGGATGTTTAGGATTGTGCGGAGACAGCGCTGATGGAAGCGTTCTAGGAGACGCAGGTGGTGGCGGTAGATGACCCATGATTCAGAACCATACAAGAGAGTAGACAGCACTATGGCTTTGTAAACACCGATCTTGGTACTTTTCTTCAAGTGTTTATTAAGCCATACTCTTTTGTGGAGTTTTCCAAAAGCACTGTATGCCTTTGCTAACCTGTTGTCTATCTCTCTGTCAGTCTTACCATCCGAGGAGATGAGGCTACGTAGGTAATTAAACTGCTGGACTGATTTGAGCTCTGATTGACCAATGGTGATGTGGGGATGATGGGGGACTTCCTGAGGTGCAGGTTGATGGAGGACCTCTGTCTTCTTTAAGCTGACTTCCAGCCCAAAAAGCTCAGCAGCATCTGCAAAGCAGGATGTTAAACGCTGCAGGGTTGCTTCTGCGTGGGCAACAAGGGCGGCGTCATCAGCATAAAGCAGCTCCCAGACAAGATGGTTTAAGGTCTTTGTGTGGGCCTTCAGTCGCCTTAGATTGAATAGACTTCCATCAGTACGATATCAAATGTAGATACCGCCCTGAACATCAAGGTCTGCCGTGGTCCTTTGGAGCATCATACTAAAAAAGACTGAATAGGGTAGGAGCGAGAACGCAACCTTGTTTCACACCATTCTTAATTAAAAAGGGCTCAGAGAGCGTGTTGCCATATCTGACTGGGCCGTGATGATCCTCATGGAGTGAAATGATCATTTTAAGGAACTTGGGGGGACAACCTAAACGTTCCAAAATCTGCCACAGACCTTTTCTGCTCACAGTATCGAAAGCCTTGGTGAGATCGACAAAGGTTACATAGAGACCTTTGTTCTGTTCCCTACACTTGCAGTTGTCTGAGAACAAAAACCATGTCTGTGGTACTCCTGTTGGCTCTGAAACCACACTGACTTTCAGGTAGGATTCCTTCTGCTAAAGTGGGTATTAGTTTGTTCAGAAGTATTCTTGCCAGGATTTTGCCAGCAATGGAGAGCAGAGTAATACCACGGTAGTTTGAGCAATCTGATCTAATTCCTTTCTTCTTATACAAAGTGATGATGACTGCATCACGAAGGTCTGATGGTTTTCAAGTCTAGTTTGAAGGTTTGCCTGGAATCTGTCTCTTACTGTGGCTAATTGGAGATTGTTAACTTGGAGTCTTCTTGGGATATTGCCCCTTTTAGGTTTGAATTTGAGATTGAAGTTGAGTTTACAGCGCACAAACTGATGGTCTGTTTGGCATTCTGCACTGGGCATCACACGGGTATGGTGGACATAGCAGACATCCCTCCGTCGCACCAAGACATAATCGATGAGGTGCCAATGCTTAGATATGGGGTGCATCCAGGTTGTCTTCAGACTATCTTTCTGCTGAAAGATAGTATTAGTGATGGTGAGTTGTTGCTCCGCACAGAATTCTAGCAGAAGTCAACCATTATCGTTGCAGTTTCCAACACCATGCTTGCCTAATATTCCTTTCCAGACTTCAAAATTCTTACCTACTCTGGCATTGAAATCACCAAGGATAATGATCTTATCATCTGCAGGCACCTTTTGGGTAAGGCGGCCCAGGTCAGCGTAAAATTTATCTTTTTCACCAGGGTCAGCTTGGAGAGTTGGGGCATATATGCTAAAGATGACAACATGTTGTTTGTTGTGGAGTGGAAGGTGTAGGGAGAGTCAGAGTGACCTGTCGGCAGAATTTTGAGTTTAGGAACAATAGAGTTTTTGATCATGAAGCCGACTCCTGAGAGATGTTTTTCGGTTCTGGGCTTACCTGACCAAAAGTGTGTGTAACCGGCACCATGTTCTCTGAGGCTGCCTTCCCTGTGAAGGCGAACTTCACTGAGAGGAGCTATATCGATGTTAAGACGAGCCAGTTCATGGGCGATTAGGGCAGAACATCGCTCAGGACAACCACTATCTGCAGAATCGAGCATGGTTCTGATGTTCCAACATGCTAGAGTTAATTTAGGTACACCTTTGGAGGCAGGTGCGTGCCTTTGTCTTTTGATCTTTGTGCGACCGCATTGGAAGAAGATGCCCGTTGGCCTGCGGTTAACCAACCGGGTGAAGGTCGAGATGAGCTTTGTTTAGGCCACCTTTTCCAGACCCCTCTCCGAGTGGAGCAAGCAGTGCTGTCCTTGAAAAGGCTGCTTGGTCGTTCAGGGTGCTGCCGCAAGAGACTATCATCTCCGGTCAGTCTCAAATGACCAATATCCTGAACCGCCTGCATGCAGGGTTGGGTCTGCGGCTCCCAGTGCACCTTTCACCTGCCGTTTCGACCCTTGCCCATCGCTACAGGGCTTTTTGCATGTGGGTAAAGCCTTCAAGCCTGCGCAATGGATTTTTTAGGTGAGATGCAGTCTGTGCGGAACTGAACCCACCCTTTGATCCTAAGGTTCATCTGCCAGGGCCGAGTGAGCTTGGACGGTGGCAGTGAGGTCCTCAGGATGTAGGTTTAATTAGAGTAACCTTGTCTTAGATGGATGACCTTACAGGGCTAAGCGAGCTCCATCTGCCCTGGTTTGGGATTAGAGTTGTCCTTCTCCTAGGATGACTGCCAGAAGGCTAACGAGATCATCCTGCCCAAGGATGTATTGTATCTGACCCTACGGTTTTGACCTGTCTGGCATGGACTACCCTACCGAAGTCATGTACCATCGCCAGCATAGCTCGCAACTGCATAGGATTACACAGGTTACGTTCCTGTTAGAACGGTTTGGGCAAGTTTTACATTTTCTACTTATTATTATCACCTAATTATATACAATCTTAAGGAGATACCGAGGAACAACCCTTTGTCCGGTCCACCCTGTCTAACCTGGGCAGTAGCTGCAGGTGAGGTAAAACCAAACAGACAAACAAACCGACCAACCGTTCTGACCCCTGTACACATCCAAGACTGGGGTGCCTTTCAAGGTCCCAGTTTGGCAGGGACCCCCATGACTGTAAAGGAACCACACTATCCACCCTGACCATATCCTTCTTGCACTGTTTTAGCACGTATCTTCAGGCGCACTGCTCACCTGTGACACTTCATAGAGGAGTGCCCCGCTCTCCCTCCTGCCAATCAGAGGACCCCCATGGCCCACTCGATGCCCCTCCCCTCTCTTCCCCCACCCCCACTCCCCTGTACCCCCCCTCCCATCCTTTGTACCCCCCTCCCCCTTCCCCCCCAAACCTGGAACGGCAAACCTCAGTGTGCTCCAAAGCTGCTCTCTCCTCCTCCACGGGCGTGCAGCGACTACTGGTGAGGCTCCCCCACTCCTGTTGCGGTTGTGCCTGGGGTCTAATCCGCGCGCACGGAGAGCGCCCGGGGCCGGGGGGGACTCCCGGGGGACTCCCAGCCAGCCCAGGACCCAAGCACACACACACAGTCAGCCCGGAACTCCACAACCTCAAGGTATTAAAGAAGCAAAAGGCTTCACAAGAATTATTTTGGAGCCTTAAATATAAGTAAAACACCTGGGCGAGCACATGGCTTGGACCCTGGGTCTTACATTTTTGGTGATGAGCATGGGATACCTTGAAAAGTGAAGAGATTTCTTTTATTTGGGGATAACTGTGAGTAGAGTGAAGAGACAATTTATGATGGTTTGGGACTGAGTTCTCCAGTTGTTAATGGAAGCTAGAAACTTTTTTGACTGCTCCCTAGAGTTGTTCCCAACCCTAGAAAGATGGGCTGAGGAGAAATGGAAAAATCTGATATTTTCAGCAAGAAAATAAGAGAACTTGACAAAATTTCAAAAGGGTAGTGTACAATCAAAACAAAGCATTCCACCAAAGCACTGACCCAGCACACGGCAACCCTCACAATTTAGCAAGATCTAATCCCGTCATCTTTAAGCTACCCAAAACATCAGGAAAGGAGCAAAGAAAGAGAAGAGGAGAGAGCAAGAAAAGAAGGAGAAGGAGAAAGAGGCAGATTATTATATAGCTACCATGGGAGCCTTGTGGAAGACCAGCTCTCGCATGTCCAGATGGCAGGGCCACAAATGCATGGAGAGCATATGCCTTTGGTTTTATCTGCTCTGGTCCTTGTGGCCACCCCTCCCCAGGTGGGACCTCCAGCCCACTGGCCATTCTGGGGCTCCAGGGCAAAGTGAGGGGCAGTGTTCTCACTGTCCCTGTCAATCTGAGGCTGAGTTAGGGGCTCCAGGAGGTGTGGTGTGTTGAAGCTTTTCTGGGCTGCCTTTGACTGGCAGCTGCTCCAAGGCTTCCCCATGTGGGGTCCTGGGGCCTGCCATGAGGGATATGACACCACCTCACCTCTGTGAGGTTCAACCCATCCCTTCCCCCCTCCACACAAACATCCCCTCTTTGGTTCTGACCCAACAATACTTTTACTGATCTGGTGTCTCACATCTAGTCCTATTATTTTCTATCCCCAATTCATATAGAGGTCACGGGCACAGAACAGACCAGACACAGAACAAACTGATACAATGCAATGGTTCTGCCAACGAACTCAGTTCTTAGTTGCAACAAATTCATGGTTTGTTCAAGGTTTTTCTTCAACACACACAATTCTATTCACTTTCCTAGTATTATACATATGCATGTGTGAATGAGGGGCTAAAAGACAGAGAAAAGACTTGCCTGTGCCTGATCACTGCAATCTGCCCTATCATTTTATTTTTAAATTTACTTATTAAATCTTTTCTTAACCATTTATCTGCATAATCTTACTCTCTGTCCCATGTATATGTGTGTTTACCAGGACTAAGTGCCAGCTTCTTGTGAGACTTGTATGTGCGTGTCTGTTACAATCTGCTTAAATGTTGCAGAACGAACTTCAGATTCGAATATTCCCTTGAACAAAATTAAAACTCACACAAGTTATCTGCTGATACCAAAACTGATTTTATTAATTGCTAAGAGATGCAAAGAGAAAGAGGGAAAAATAAGGAAAGGTTGGAAAATGCTAAGATTACTTCTAGAAGCAGAGAAAAGATACCACCAAAACTACCTTTCTGCCAATGGGGGGGGGGGGGGGGGAGAAGCCATTTTTCGATGTTGTCTCTTTAGCTGGGGCGTCTTAACAGCTTTAGTTCTCTGGAATGCAGCCAGGATGTGTGGTTTCACCGCTCACTTGAGCCGTGTCCCAGGCCGTGCAGGGTCCCGGTTCAGCCGCACCTTTCAGCCCTCAGAAATATGGCAAGGCTAGAAGAATAAGATATAACTCACACATGTGGCACGGTGGGTCTCAGTTCTCTCCAGGCCAGCAGAGTTCCAGTCTCTGGTGGCAGGCAGGCAGCATGCAGTGGTGGAGGAAAGGTGAGGGGGAGGTGGGGAGAGATTCTCGGCTTCAGTAACCAGTTCTGTCTCCCTTTGCTCTCCCTGATTTTCCCAAATTTTTCCTCAACTTTTATAGTGTTCAAAGGAGGTTGTACATGGTTTCTTGGCATGTAGCCCTATTCAGATGTTCAAGGAGATATGATAACCATAAACAACAGCAGGATCTTTTGGCAGGAAAACTCCAGCAGGAAGCTCTGGTGAGAACTTCTGGCAGAAAGCTGACAGAGAATTTTTGGTAGGAAGTTTTGACAGACAAGCAGAAACAATGGTGAAACATTATTTTGGGCATTTCTATATTATCTGTGTGTTACAGTGTCCTAGTTCCGGCCAGGACAGAGTTAATTTTTTGCATGGAAGGGGGTGTGGTCGGACCCTAATGTTATTCAATACCATCTGATGCCACTTGCAAGGGGTGGGAGTAAGGGACTTGCTCTCTTGTTTTCCGAGCGGGGGAAAGCATGGTGTGGTGGGGAAGAGCTGGTTGGTATTTTGTTGTGTTTTTTACATGTAAATATTTTATTTATCTTTTACCTTTTTTTATTAATATTGTTACTGTTACTCTTTGTTATCTTATCTCATTGCTGTTTCCAGTAAATTGTTCTTATCTCCACTCATAGTTTTCACCTTTTTGTGCCTCCAATTTTCAATTCCATTCCTGGAGCAGGAAGGGGGAGGAGAAGGGTGGGGGGAGTGAGTGAGCAGCATCTGGTTTGGGACAGTCTCGATTGGGAGGGGGAAGGGCACTAAATTGGGGAGTGCCATTCCTAAACCATGACAGTGCATATGTGGGAAAATGACTGAGGGTAAAATTAGAGAAAACTGGGAAGGTATATTCACATTCTAACAGAAGTTATAACAGTACAGAAATTATAGGGTGAAATGCAATTGCTACTCTCTGGGTGAAATGCAATTGCTACTCCCTGAATAGGATGCAGTCAGCATGCCCGACTTCCCACACACAATACATGCTAAGGGAAACAAAATGGAGGGTGGAGTGGAGTGGACACACCACGGACAGGTTCTGTTGAAATCCTTGCAAGGGAGGGAACTTGGTACCTTGTAGTTGATAAGCTGCATAGCAGCTGTCAACCAAGGGAGGAAAAAAGATGTCTTGCTATTGAACCAGTAACCGTGGCATGCTCACACATGTAATAACTGACTCACAACTCTATTCCAAAGGTTACTTCAGATGTAATACTGACACATACCTCCATCCCAAAGTTACCCACCTCCAAGGTATGACCACCCCTCGTGGAGCATATATTTTATTGACTATACCTTAGAATTTTACACCAAGCAGTGACAAAGGTATGTATGACTAGAATCAAGCTCCACCTAAAGGTAAAGAAATAGTATAAAAATAAGTTAAGAATGGGGAGAAGTCGACAGGCTGAACCTGTCTTCTCCCTCATAGGGACGCTTGTTGGATAAGACCTGTACTCTATGCACGCTGCTTTATTATCTCGAGCCAGCTTTTGTTAGGGATTAGAGCTTATCTATATATATTGCTTTGAATATGTTTTTGCAGTCAGATACTATCACCGACAATCCTCAAACCTTAACTTGTCACAATTTTCTATTATATTAATAAAGAGCGTTATTCCGTTAACTGTTAAGTGTGAGTCTTTCAAGGGTACTAACAGTTGCTGGCTGTGGGTAGCATACTCAACTGTAGAGACCTGGGAAAACCCACTACATAGGGGCTCACTCTAATGCTGTTGGCATGTGTGCCTGAACAAGTTAGTCAAACTACTCTCTGATCCAGTGGACTGCTCAGTGAAGGGTGCCCATAATAGGATGCTGGCAGACTGGTCAGGCACAAGGGTCTCAGTTTTCCTGAGGAGCTGACAGACTAACCAAACACTAAAGGTTTGAGAAAATCTCCCCTTATCACGGGACAGTGTGAGTGGAATTTGGTGCTAGCTACCAGAGTCAGACCTGGGATGTAGGCATCCCTGGCCTGTGGAGTCAGCTAGTGGAGCGGGAGTGTCTTGCATCCAGCCACTGGGACAGGAATTCTGTGTATTACAAAAAGCATATACTGGGGGGTCTGGCATGAGTGAGAGGGGTGAGGAGCTCTGCACTGGTGGTTGAAGTAGGACCATGGGTGAAGGCTGCTGAGGAGGTGTAGAGGCCCCTCGGAGCTGACTTAAGTGATGAGGTGGATTGTGGTGGTGCATGCCCCTGCCCAGGCTGCACTATGATCTGAGAAATGCTTGTTAGGCCTCAACCTGGATGAACTGCACCTGGACTAATCCCCTCTTGAGCTTATCAGAAACATCATCTGTTCCCAGGAACTAGCAGGTGTCTAATGAGCACCTGTTTTTTAATGAACAGCCTTGGAAACTTATTTTTCTTGCCTGAATAGCAACTCAAGTGGAACAATACTTTTGCTACTGAACCTTCAAAGAAAATTACCAGGATGGAAAATTACTATGACTAAATCCCTCTTTCTTGCAACCCTATAAACAGTGGTCCAAAATGAGACCCTTTGGAGCTCTCAATTCCCAGAAGATAAGGGGCTAATGTGTATGTCTCAAATGCCGATCACTGGATGGCTGTGGAGCCAACCAAGGACGTTAGTAATAACAGACAAGAATTGTTGGTAATAACCAAGGACTACTGGTATTAACACACCATGAGAAAGAACAAGATTTGGCTAGAGAAGGAGGGACAAGATGGAGATAAGGCAGCACTTTTCCATCAGAAAGAACCACGACACAGTACAGCGCAAGTGCAGAAATGAGTGGCAGGAAGTGGGCATAGACTATAGGGTGGGATTAAGACCATCGAAGACCTCTGAAGCTCTCCAACCCATTTCCAGAAAGGCTTGAAAGAACAGACTGCGCATGAGAACTAATTTACATAGAAAGAGAGAAACCTGTCTTTGGGATGGAGAAACCTGTCCATAAAAAGGTACCCCCAAAGCCCAGGCAGCACCTCCAGGAGCCTGAACATCCCATCAGCTGGACTGCCACAGCTGGATTGACACATCAGCTGGATCAACACTGAAATCAGGAATGTCAGCCCCTCAGGTGGATCTATGCTGGAACCTGGACTGATAATCTTTTCTTTCTTTCTTTTCTTTCTTTCTTTCTTTCTTTCTTTTCTGTCATGGTTTGAAAAAAAAACCTTTCCCCCTGGGGCTGAAAATGGTTAATCCCAAGTGAGTTTCCGATGCAGAACCAATAGAAAGCTGCAGTATGCCCCTGCGAAATTGCCATATTTCACAGACTGGAAAAGAAGGACTGGGATTGGGTAGCTGGAATTAGAGGCAACCATGAGTTGAGACGTCATGTGTTAGAGAAGTGGGTGGGGTGTGTGTTTTCCCCTGGTCCTGACCACAGGGGCCGGGGGGCTTCTTTCCTTCCCCGGCCCCTGACTCGGTGGGACTTGGCACAGCTTTGTAGATGGACCAGGATGCTGAGTTAAGACGGCACCGCCCCCCCCACTGCCAGGGAGAGGCGGCAGCACAGTGCCCGATCGGCCAACTGGAGGGTTGCAACCAGCTGGCATACACAGCGCTGGAGCGGAGCCAGCGTGAGTTGAAGGGTGGTTGGAGCAAGCTCGCAGCAGAAGCAACAGCAGCAGCAACTACACAGACCGAAGTAACTAGAGAGAGAGAAGGGCAGAGGGAGCCCGGAGGCGCCCTGCGTGAGGTTTGGACCAGAGCAGCCAAAACCGAAGGACATGGGGGATGGCCCCCCTGCCACATTGCAGCCGAACTGATGCCTGCAACTGAGACAGAGCAGAAAAGGTCTGCTGCAACGTTTTTGGGGTAAGAACTGAACTGAAAACCCCCAAAATGTTCTGACATGAGGAGCTTGATCCCCGGGGACAGGGACTTCCGCAGAAGGGAGAATAAAGACTTTGAACTTTAACTCCCTACCCTCTGTGGTATGACGGGGTGAGGTGAGTTTTGTCCCTGCTCACAGTCCATGGGTGAGACCCTTGATTGGAATTGAGAGGCCGAGTAGGGGTGAGAAAGAGACCCCCTGCATTCTAATGAAGAGAAAGAGAGATTTTCCGGCTATGACAAATTGGAACTGCTGCCTTAAAAAAGAGAGACTGTGATGCCCTGAAAGTGAAAAAGACTTCTTCTTTCCTTCTGGACTTTATGGGGGGAAAGGAGGGATGGTCTATGTAACTATATTGTTTTACCATAGGAGAATTAGTTAGGATTGTTGTATATATATTTTATAGTATTTATTGTGTTAGTAATAAATTTTAATATAACTCCCCCATGCTAAGTTATGTCTGTCTGAAAACTTCTCTCACATTGGAGCAAATTGTGGGGGGTTTGGAATTGGCTTTTTGGGAGTTTCAAACCACGACATTTTCTTTCTTTTTTTCTTTCTTTCTTTCTTTTTCTCTCTCCCTCTCTCTCTCTCTTTGTCTTTCTCTTTTCTCTCCGTCTTTAATTTCTGTCTTCCCTTTCCCCCTATCCCTTTATTCAAACCCCACTGCTGTGTGCTTATATAGTAGGTCAGGGACTAATATACCAATTTCCATGCCGAGTGTGTAATTTACTAATAAAACTTTCTGATTATTTGTGGACCCTCTGACTTCTCGTTCCTTTTGACCAATGAGCATTTATGAATCTTAGATGTTTCCTTCCCCTTAAGGGTTGTCACTGGAGGGCCGAGTGTCTGTATCTTCCCCAAACCTGGTGTGTGGTGTGTGCATATGTATATGCTAGAAAACTAAGCTGGGCTAGCCAGTGAGTAGGGGGGGCCTCGAGTAACAGCTGGGGTATCAGCTAGGCAGAGTATCTGTGCTAGTACACCCAGGGGGACTTGCAAATGTGGAGTACATGAAGGACAAGTGTGTGAGTGCATGCATGTTTGCTAGTGAGCATCAAGATGAACTAGCCAGCAAGTAAAGAACTAGTGAAACCAGTAACGGGACCTAGGATACAGGCAGGGGTGCTAGGCAGATATAGGGGTCATGCCAATAGTAGAGGGATCTGTGAATGTGCATGTGCTTGTTTACGTAGAGAGTGTTGTGTGTATGTTTTCACTAGTGAGCTTCTATCTCTACCAGCCAAAGTGGAAGATAGGACCTGGCTGTCTATGTTTATGTTTTATGTAAGTCATAGAATCTTAGAATCGTATAATATCCAGAGTTGGAAGGGACCCACAAGGATCATCAAAGTCCAACTCCTGGCCCTGAACAGAACAGCCTCAAGAATCCTACCATGTGCCTGTGTCCAAATGCTTCTTGAACTCTGTAAGGCTTGGTGCCATGACCACTTCCCTGAGGAGCCTGTTCCAGTGCCAACCATCTTCTGGGTGAAGAACTTTTTCTAATACCTAATCTAAACCTCCCCTGACACAGCTTCATGCCGTTCCCTTGGGCCCTGTCACTGGTCAGCACAGAGAAGAGATCAGTGTCTACCCCTCCACTTCCTCTCATGAGGAAGCTGTAGACTGCAGATGATATGGGATGTGATATACCCATTCAGTGCCATGTTCCCTTGCCCAGGTAGTAACTAAACTGTTTTTTAAATGAGTCTCATTGTCTGACTCAACTCGCTGTGGGATGCCGTGTCACCACAGTACTTACTTTTCAAGACCCAGAATGGTATTTCAGGCAGTTGTGTGAGGCACCGGATAAGTCTCCAGCCATCCAGTGGTTGCTTCCACCATGGTGAGCACATAGCGCTTACCTTGGCCAGTCTGTGGCAGTGTGATATAGTCAACTTGCCAAGCCTCCCCATATCTATACTTATCCCAACGTCCACCATACCATAGGGGCTTCACTCTCTTTGCTTGTTTAATGGCAGCGCATGTCTCACAATCACGGATAACCTGAGAGATAGTGTCCATGGTTAGATCCACCCCTTGGTCTCGTGCCCATCTATAGTTAGCATCTGTACCCTGATGTCCAGAGGCATCATGGGCCCATCGAGCTAGGAACAACTCTTCCTTTATGCTGCCAATCTAGACCTACTTGCGACACCTTGACTTGTGCAGCTCGACCTGCTTGTTTGTTGTTGTGATGTTCTTCATTAGCTCGATTTTTGGGTACATGGGCATCTACATGACGGACTCTCATGATCAACTTCTCAACACAAGCAGCAATGTCTTACCATAAATCAGCAGCCCAGATAGGTTTTCCTCCAACGTTCCAATTAATCTTCTTCCACCGATCATGCCACCCCCACAGAGCATTGGCTATCATCCATGAGTCTGTGTAAAGATAAAGCCTTGGCCATTTCTCTCGTTCAGCAATGTCCAGGGCCAATTGAACGGCTTTGATTTCCGCGAATTGACTCGATTCACCTTCTCCTTCAGTAGCTTCTCTCACTTGTCAGGTGGGACTCCAGACAGCTACTTTCCACTTCCGATTCTTCCCTACAATACGGCAAGAACCATCAGTGAAAAGGGCATAACGTGTTTCCTCTTCATGTAACTGATTGTATGGTGGAGCTTCTTCAGTCCAATTCACTTGTTCTTTTTCCTCCTCATCTGCCAGACTGAAGTTTCCACCTTCAGGCCAATTTGTGATGATTTCTAGGATTCCAGGGCAATTCGAGTTTCCGATTCGGGCATGCTGTGTAATCAAAGCAATCCACTTGCTCCATGTAGCATCAGTGGCATGATGTGTAGAGGGAGCCTTTCCTTTGAACATCCAGCTCAGCACCGGTAGTAGGGGTGCCAAGAAGAGTTGTGCTTCTGTGCCAATCACCTCTGAGGCTGCTTGTATTCCTTCATAAGCCCCTGGGATCTCCTTCTCCGTGGAGGTGTAGTTGGCTTCAGATCCTCTGTAGCTTTGGCTCCAGAAACTGAGTGGTCGGCCTTGGGTCTCACCAGGTACTTTTTGCCAGAGGCTCCAGGAGGGACCATTATCCATTTTTCACATTTGTTTCTGTCCTGACTGGTCCAACTGCCACGGCGTGTGCAATCTCCTGCTTAATCTGTTTAAAAGCTTGTTGTTCTTCAGGACCCCATTGGAAATCATTCTTCTTACGTGTCAATAAGTAAAGAGGACTCACGATTTGACTGCATTCAGGAATGTGCATCCTCCAAAAACCTATGGCCCCCAGGAAAGCTTGTGTTTCCTTCTTGTTAGTTGGTAGAGCCATCGCTATGATCTTGTTGATGACTTCCGTTGGAATCTGACGACGTCCATCTTGCCATTTCACCCCTAGGAATTGGATCTGTTTGGCAGGTCCCTTGACTTTACTCTTTTTGATGGTGAAACCAGCTTTGAGAAGAATCTGGATAATTTCCTTTCCTTTTTCAAAAACTTCCTCTGCTGCGTCCCCCCATACAATAATATCATCGATATATTGTATCTCTTCTGGAGCCTTACCCTTCTCTAGTGCAGCCTGAATCAGTCCATGGTAGATGGTGGGACTGTGTTTCCACCCCTGGGGCAGTCGGTTCCAGGTGTACTGCACGCCCCTCCACGTGAAAGCGAACTGCTGCCTGCACTCTGTTGCTAAGGGAATGGAGAAAAACGCATTTGAGATGTCAGTGGTGGCGTACCACCTGACTGCCTTGGACTCCAGCTCTTACTGGAGCTCCAACATGTCTGGCACAGCAACACTCAACGGTGGAGTGACTTCATTTAAGCCACGATAGTCCACAGTCAGTCTCCAGCCTCCATCAGACTTATGTACAGGCCAGATGTGGCTATTGAAAGGTTAGTGAGTCTTACTGACCACCCCTTGGCTCTCCAGTTCTCGGATCATTTTATGGATGGGGATCACAGCGTCTCTATTGTCCCTGGTCAGAGTATTCACTGTCTGATCCTTGCATTGCACAGCCAGAGGTCTCCTCATCTGGATCATAGGAATTGACCTTGGTCTTTCTGCATCTCAGAGGTCGCTGATCTCTTTCTGGGGCCTCTGCATCAACTACTTGGACGGCCTTCTTACTGGGTTTCTTCCCTCTTAATTCTTGTACCCAGGCTTCAAGTTTATAGGTAGGTTCACCATCCCACTTCTTCATGTCTTCCCCCTGGTCACGCAGAAAGAACCATAGCTCACCACGTGACCTGCTCTTGGGGTTTCCTTTCCTTCTGAGTGAGGCAGGAGGAGACCAAGACCGATCTCTTGGGCTGTCTCTGTGGCAGTTCTCACATTCGGGGCATTCGTAAAGCCTCTCCATCTTCTCTCCAGTGTGGGTGTGTCGGTGTTGGAGATCGGAGCTTTCTCTGAAATCTAACTTGCTGGCCCGGGAGAGTGAGGAGGCTTCCATACCTTCTGCTATACTCCGTATCCAAGTACACATCGTATCCACATTTGGTTCAGTCATCCTTGGATGGTATAGTGTTATCAGACAGTTAACATATGATGTGGGGGCACCTTGAATTACTTTTCTCCACATGGGCAGCATGCAAGGAACACGTTCTGGATTTATGTAGTTGTTATCGCCTGGGTCACTGTAAATCATTTCCAACATGACCAATTCCCATAGGTGTGGGAAACCAAACAGGTGTTCAGGCTAGGGAGCCTGAAGCAGCTGCCCAGCAAGAGGTCTCAGAGATAATGCTGGAATCCATTGATGCCTTAAGCCCCTAATGTGGTTTTTTTTATTTTTCTAATATTTGTAAGACTGGTAAGAATTGTAGGTTTTAAAAAGCAGAAACCCCTTTGTCCCCTTGTTCCTTTCCCTTGTTTACACATTCCCTAACCCTTTTACCCCATTCTATGCCTTCCATATCAACCTACCCCTGAATCCAGTAGCAGTGTTTAGTCTTTTGTCAAGGCAAAGGCCTAGACTGTTTGGAGAACAGCGTATCAGGGCCTAAACCACAGAGTACGGTCAAAAACTAGGTAACAATGTACCCTTTGTACTCTGATGAAGCTGAAGATGATGAAGTAGGTGGTCCCAAAAAGACCCCAGACCCAATTCTCAGGGGGAGGGCCCGGGGCGGTCCAGAGGAAGGGCCAAAGGGTGGACACATCTGGGATTGGATGGATAATGTTATAAAATGTAACCTCTCGGGCACGGCGGTGCGCGTCTATATCACCTATTGCCTTGGCAAATAAACCCTTTCTTACCTCACCCCTAATTAACTGCTCCGGAGATTTTTTTCAGAACCAAAAATACACTGGCAACACCATCAAGCGGCCTTGGGAAGCCTGTGAAAGTGAGAAAAGAAGCTGCTGACTCCGGCGGAAGGATACCTGTGATGAACACCTGCAACCAAAGTTAAAAATAAGAAAAGAGAGACTGTTTAAGCTAACACCACTTATGAAATATATACCGATTTATATTTAGCAATAATTGTGTGTTGTTAAAAAGTTTGAGTAGAGTGTATAAGTTTGAAAACTGTGAGTAACAGTGTGTAAAATAGATCTATGCATACCTCCTTCCCTGTAACCTGAAAATTCTTGAGCTAGGTGTGATAAAAATGCCTTAATGTAAACATTGCATGCCACTCAGCCATTTTCCAGGTGACGAAGAGGACTGAAGAATAAAACCTCTATTTTAGTGATGCAGTCAAATTGTCTTATTTAACAGCCAGAGATGGTTTAAAAGGTGTAGAACTGTGTCAGAAAAATTTTAGGCATTGGCACGTAGGTACTGGACGCCTTCCTCTGCAGTAGTCCACCTTCTTGGAGAGCTCATTAGATCTTCTTTAAATGGGTATCTTTCTCTCACAGCGAAGAGGATCCAGAGCCAAAGACTGCAAATAAATCTCTCTCTTCCAATTTCCTGTTCAGTTTCCCGATCTCTGGCAATAGATCCTAGTTGCTGCGCTTCATGACCTTCTAACAGGTGACTTCTAGCCCCGTCATCCCAGCATCAGAGCATCCAGGTAAGAATTCGTTCACCAGGCTGGCGGCTGTAATCTCTCCGCAAGTCCTGAAGTTCTGATGGGGTCAGGGACCAGGTAACTTCGCTCTCCTGTCTAATTTCCTCTCTCCTTCTCTCATGTGGAAGTGGAAGCACCCCTGCTCTCTCTAATGAATCACCAACTATTTGTCCTGCCTCCCCTTCTTCTCTTGGAGGCACGGGCAGGGTAAATCCTTCTGCTTCTCCTTCTTCCTCCCTTACTAATCATGGAGGTAGGCCTGTAGGTCCTGAAGATCTCCTTACCCATGTCTTCCTTTTCACTACAGGGGTAATAGTGACTTCAGATATCGTGGTTTGGGTCCCTGTCTCAGTCATAGTCTTTTTAGAATATTGAACAGCAACTCGATAGGCACAGGCCAGGCCCCAGTACAGGGTGAAAAGTTGCTGGTTTTGATCGGGGTAGGCAAGGCAGCCTTCCATCAAACGATGTGTTAGTTTGTTGGGGTTGAATACTTGTTCTGGTGTGAAGTCCCAAGCAACAGGAGGTGTTAGACGCCCTAAGAACCTGCCTAAATTCATCCACATCCCTTGCCACCCAGGAACTGGCCCCTTTAGAGAACATCCCAGTAAATTCTCTCTCAAAGTTGTTTTTGTCCTGGCACAAGGCAACAAAAACAACACTACCTTCCCCACTCCCCATAAAGTTTTAAGAGCATTGGTTATGAGCAGTAATATAGCCAGACAACTCAGGTAAGGATTAGTAAGGATCGTGGGTGCTTTCATTACCGGGCCCTCTATGTCAAAATTAAGAAGAGGAAAAAAAATTATTTCTTTCCCTTCTGTGTCTTTTAAGGGATAAGTTCCACATCCTATCAAAACTGTTAGTAAAATTACAGGGATACCCCCAAGAACTGGGCAGATTGCCATGTTTTTGTTATATGTTCCTGGCTTAGCAAAAGTGAGGCAGTTGTTTTATAAACAATCTTCCCTTCTCCCCTGGTTTTGGCACCAGATTGTGGTTGTTTACTTTGGCTGAACACCAGGTATCTACTGAACCTGTGCACAGTTCCTCCAGGGAGAAGGGGGGGGGGGGGAAGAGGGGAAAGAAAATAAACTATTCCAGGGCTGCTAAGGAAAATTATTTATATTTACACAAAGATAGAAAAACACTATAAGCAAGATGCATACAAAGAAGAACTAAAAATAAAGATACTTCCCACACAACCAACACTTTTCTTCCCCCGAAGGAACTGACTCGAAACTGCCTCATTCAGTGCCCGGAAGAGAAGAGAGAGCTCTCTTCCTTCTGTCTGTTTCTATATCTGGGCTGATGTAACATGGTATGCAATATCCTGTGCCTCCCGGTAAAAAGAAGTGTTATTTAACTACACAAACCCACTACATATATTTATATTTGAAATGTGGTGCATTTGCTGGATAAGAAGAAGACATAGTAGTTAACAGTCTGTTGTGGTTTGAAGCCCCCAAAAAAGCCAATTTCAAGCCCCCCCCAATTTTACTCAAGAGTGAGAGAAGTTTCACACAGGCACACTTCAGCATGGGGGAATTATATTAAAATTTATTACTAACATAATAAATACTACAAAACAATATAAATACAACAATCCTAACTAACTCTCCTATGGTAAAACATAGACCACTCCTCCTTCCCCCCCATAAAGTCCAGAAGGAAAGAAGTCTTTTTCACTTTCAGGGCAGCACGGTCTCTCCTCTTTAAGGCAGCAATTCCGATTCGTCTAAGTTGGAAAATCTCTCTCTCTCTTTTTCCATCAAAATGCAGGGGTCTCTCTCACCCCCACTCAGCCCCTTGGTTCCAATCGAGGATCTCACCCACGGACTGCGAGCAGGGACAAAACTCGCCTCACCATGGTCATATCACGGAGTGCAGGGAGTTAAAGCTCAAAGGCTTTATCCTCCGCTCCGTGAAAGTCCCTGTCCCCGGGGATCAAGTTCTCTGGGTCAGAACGCTTTAGGGGTTTCAGTTCAGTTCTTACCCCCAGAAAGCTCCAGCAGACTTCTCTTTGTCTGCTCTGTCTCAGTTGGCTTCGTGCCATGTTTTGCTGCTCACCGGCTATCTTCTCTTGCTCTTTGGAATTCCTCTGCACAGTCTTTTTGGCCAGAAGCCAGGCTTAACTCCGGCCGTTTCGTGCTGCATCAGCCGCCGCTTCCAGGGTAATGGCTAATCAGCCCAGCCCACTCTGACCACTCCTCGACTCGCGCTGGCTCCGCTCCAGCGCCGCGTCTGCCTGATGGTTGCAGCCCTCCGGCTGGCCGATCGGGCACCGCGTTACCATCTCTCCCTGACAGTGGAGGGGGGCAGTGTGGTCTTAACAACTTAACTCCCACCGAGTTAGGGCCAGGGAAGGAAAGAAGCCCCCGACCCCCACGGTCAGGACTGGGGGAGAAATGCCCCCGGCCCGCTTCTCTAACACGTGGCATCTCAACTCATGGCTGCCTCTAATTCTAGCTATGTAATTAACCCCTTCTTTTCCGGTGTGGGTGAATATGTCATTTCCACAGGGGCGAAATAAGCTGTGATTGGCTCAGCACCAAAAACATCACCCCTGGAACTAGCCACTTTCCAGCTCCAGGGGGAAAGCCTTTTTTTCAAACCACGACACAGTCATCTGGGAAAAAGCTATTTATCATTGTGCTTGGATGAGTGCTGTGTAGAGAATACATAACAGTGAATGCTGTTGGATAAACAATCCAAAGTTTGGGATACACTCAGATGTGGACCAACCACAGGCTCCATGCTTGACCACATGCATGTTCCAAACTGGGTGTCCATTTACTTAGGAACTACCTTATCTCCATCACTAAAGGATTTAAAAAGGAGTGCTGCTATTAACAACAGTGGAGAGAAATGACACAGCCTGTACCCCTTTGTAGTCGGTTGACCCTGGCCAGATGCCAGGTATCCATTAAAGCCACTCTCTCACTCTCCCTCTGCAACTGGACAGAGGAGAGAGGGAAAAAAAAGCTAAGGATTCATGAGTTAAGAGCTGGGAGAGGTCACTTACTGATTACCTTCACAGGCAAAACAGACTACAAGTGGGGACAGTACTTAAATTTATTAGTAACAGGATAAGAGCCAAAGAATGAGAAATAAAACAGTCTTAAAAACACCTTCCCCTCACCCCTCCTTCCTTCCATATTCTTCCTCCTCCCCCCCAGCGGTGCAGGGGGACAGGGAATGGGGGTTACAGTCAGTTGTTGTTTCTGCCGCTGCTCAGAGAGAGGAGTTGGAGTCCTTCCCCTGCTCCTGTGGGGTCCCTCCCATGGGAGACAGTCCTTGATAGACCTCTCTGGCGTGAGTCCATCCCTCGGGCAGCAGTTCTTCCCAAACTGCTGTCCCGTGGGTCACTCCTCCATGGGGCGCAGTCCTTCATGAATGAGCTGCACCGATGTGGGTCCCCCACAGGGGCCACAAGTCCTACCCGGGAAAAACCTGCCCCAGCATGGGCTTCCCTCTCCATGGGCTGCAGGTCTCCGGCAGGACCCTGCTCCATCTTGGGCCTCCCACAGGGTCACAACCTCCTTCATGCATCCACCTGCTCCATCATGGGCTCCTCCATGGGTGCAGGTGGGTCTCTGCACCCCGATGGTCCTCCATGGGCTGCAGGGGGACAGCTGCTCCACCATGGTCTTCACCACGGGCCACAGGGGCCACAGTTCTGGAGCACTCCTCCTCCTCCTTCTGCACTGACCTTGGTGTCTACTTTGTTGTTCCCACGTTCCCACTCTGCTCTTCCTTGGTTGGAATTCTTCTGCGCAACAGTCTTCTGTCTTTAAATATGTTATCACAGAGGCATTACTATCACTCCTGGTTGGCTTGGCCTTGACCAGCAGCAGGTAGCCCATCCTGGAGCCGGCTGGCATTGGCTCCACCAGACAGGGGAAGCTTCTAGCAGCTTCTAACAGAAGCCACTCCTGTAGCCCCCCTGCTACCAAAACCCAGCCACAGAAACCCACTAGACCCTTGCTATCACCAGCTTTGGGGAAAGGGGTCACAGTCTATGAAAGGAAAATATATACATTCCAAATCATAAGTCTATGAAGATTCAACTTCAGAACACTGCATATATACTTAATAATAACATGCTGGAATAAACTACAAGACCCTCCTCTGGACCCTCTCTAACATGTCCATGTCTTTCCTGTACTGGGGACCTCAGAAGTGAATGCAGTACTCCAGGTGTGGTCTTACAAGAGTGGAGTAGACGGGGAGAATCATCTCCCTTGTCCTGTTGGCCATACTTTTTTTTATGCGGCCCAGATGTCAGGATGTGATTGGCTTTCTGGGCTGCAAGTGCACATTGCTGGCTCATATAAAAGTTTTGATCCAACAGTATCCCCAAGTCCTTCTCCACAGGACTATTCTTAATCCATTCATCCACCAGTCTATAATGATATTGGGGCTTGCCCCAACCCAGGTGCAGGACCTTGCACTTGGCCTTGTTTAACTTCATGAGGTTCACATGGGCCCACTCCTCAAGCCTGTCAAGGTCCCCCTGGATGGCATGCTTTTGTCCAGTGAATCAACTGCACCACTCAGTTTGGTGTTATCTGGAAACTTGCTGAGGGTGCATGCAAATCTCGCTATCTATGTAATCGATGAAAATATTAAATAGTATTGGTCCCAGTACAGACCCTTGATGGATACCACTCTCTACTGGTTTCCACTTGGACATTGAGCTGTTGACTGCAACTCTTTGAACATGGTCAGTCAGCCAATTCCTTACCTATCCAACAGTCCACTTATCAAGCCCACGTCTCTGCAATTTATTGGCCAGAATGTTGTGGGGAACTGTATCAAAGGCCTTACAGAAGTCCAGGTAGATGACATCTGTAGCTCTTCCCTATGTGATCATTAAACCATCTAAGCTGACCTTTTGCAGAACATGGAGCATGATTATGAGTGAAAAGGCTTGTAGGAGAATACCTCCAGAAAGGGATTGTGCCAGTCTTGATTTGAAAGTCTGTGCTTTTTTTTTTTCTCCTTTTTTTCTCCAGATTGTTATGCTTTCAACTCCCTCACTGGCTTTTAGGAGACTGCCTCTACTAGTTTAATCACCCCTTTTAAGGTCTTGTATTTTTTCACTGTAAAGGAATAGATATACATAATCAGTATTCTTAGTCTTCTTGTGTTGGGAGGAATGGGTTAAAAGCAGAAGGAGGATGGTAAGGGCAAGTGATCTTGCAGCTGGGAATAACTCTTGATAAACTGGTGTGAACAGCAGGCCAACGATCCTCTAACATGGACCAAGTTTAACAGTGCCCTCGTCTTCATTTGTGTACCGCTGCCCAGGTGTCGCTTCAGGGATCACCTGATTAGTGAGGTAATGGAAATAAATTTACTCTGCGTTTTAGCCATGGGTTTGTGGTTGTCCTGGATGTCTGCCTGTGCTGATTCACACATTTGGGAACAACCATGTCATAGCTAGCAAAAAGGCTGGGGACAGGGAGGCCGTGATGGTGACTCCCCACATTCCAGGATGGTCCAGTACTGAGCGCTAGGCCCTCCTGAGTGCTTTCCTAACTACAATGGCTCTTCCAGAAGCATGACCTGAAATAGGTGGGGGGGAGTGGTTACGCTCCAGATGACTGAGATGGCTGTGTGCAGATTGCCATGGAAAGCAGCACCTAAGTCTTCTCATGAGTTAGCAGGGAGATGGAGATGGCTGTTAGCTACTGGTCTTAGAGCTCTCAACTGTGAAGTTATAGCATTGCAGAGGAAAGGGAGAGAGTTGGAAAAGGAAGTCAGGACTTCACAAGATGCAAAGGTGTTCATGCTAGAAGTAATTACTACTCAGTCATAGCAGTGCTATAAGCAGCAATGCACTGTAGAATGTCTGGTGGTAACAAATGAAGGCACAGATGTGGGAAAAATAAGCTTTCAATTTCCCAAGTTCACGCTCTTGCTATGAAATCTTCATGGGATTCCAAGGAATGGGATGGAAATATTTGAAGTGAGTCCTCAGACTCCAAGACTGAGTTTGAGCCAAATTTAGCAGATAGGGAGGTAGTAGAAGCATGACCCTTCATACAAATGGAAGGGCAATGGGATCTGCTGATTGGAGGGGTACAGATCACATGTACTTATACCCCAAAAGAGTTAAGGGAATTTTAGAGATCTATTGTCAGAAAATGGGGAAGGCATACTGGCATGTGTCGCGGGGTATCTGTCGTATCATTAGGTTTGGTCAGTAGAGAAAGTAGACACACGCACACGGAGAGAGATGAGACAAGGGTGTCTGCCGCCTAAGCGCAGCAGGCAGCTTTATTGAGGATGCTAACCCCGACTTTCCCACACACTTACTGTACATATATTTTTACAAAAACACTCAGGAATTAACACCTGCACCCTGAAACACAGTCAACAGCCCTGTCCTTGCACTGCTTATAATTTTCCAGCCAACTCCCTGATACTCAAGGTTGCTGTGTCCATGGGAACGATTAATTAGCCTCACTGTTCTCATGGGAAAGGTTTTATACCATCTAATATGTTATACTCATCCAGAGGTTCAACCTCCAGGGGCTCACCGGACCTGCCGCTTCCCCCCACAGGCATGGGTTTTGCGAGCTTGGGATAGTGGCACTGTGTCTATCCACTTATTAAAGGGTAAAATAAATCTATTAATCCCTATAGCCACTGAGGATCAGACACAACAGGGATATGCTCAATTACAAAATATCAGGGGTCCTGATGGGCAGGATGTTGCTGCACCTACTCTGTATCAACAGTTGTGAGCTGTAGTTCTGACAGCATATGCAGATACTGCCCGAATTAGCGTTGTCCCTCAGAAATTGATGTACAATAGAAGAAGGTATTAGTTCACTGTGGCAGATGGGGATGGCTCATGTGCTAATTACAGAATCTAGTCCAGATTGGGCAGCAGTAATGAAAAGTACCAAAATGCAGCTTTTGAGAGGGATGCCTGTTTCATTGAAACCCTTGATTATACCAGCAGTCATGAGCGCTACTGGTAAAATAGGTGCCCTAGCAAATACCTTGAGGGAAATTTGGAACCAGCTGTGTGGGTGGTGAATGAAAATAAGCCAACAAAACCAAAAAGAGTTATCTCATGAATGACAAGGAAACAAATGTGGAATGGTCCTGTGCAAGCTGGTGTCCCCCAATCAGAAATAAATGGGATCACAACATCAGAAATGTTTCTTCATTGGCAAAAGTTAACGCCTACACAAAAAAGTTCTCGTCCCTTCACCCCATCACTGCTAGGCACTACATTGCAAATTCCAAAACAGTAGAAATGGATTAGAAAGAAAGTTTTTTGGCAATGGACCAAGCAACAGCAAGAAGCCTCTGATGCCTGCAAAAATGCTTTGATTGAGCATACCCAATTATATAATCCTAGTGTCCTGCTTCCAGCCAGGACAGGGTTAATTCTTGCAGTAGCCAGGAGCGGCATGGCTAGGACCCAGAGGTCATTCTATACCACCTCATGTCATTTTCTGGGAACAGGGGGAAGGGCTTGCTTCTGGGTCAGGGGAGCATGGCACAGTCGAGTCAGGCACCTCGGTGAGCATTTTGCACTTGAATCACTCTCTCTCTTTTGTACACTTTTGTTATTGATATTCTTGCTGTTACTGTCTGTTTTCTTATCTCATTGCTGTTTCCAATAAATTGTTCTTTTCTCAACCTGTGATCTTTGCCTTTTGTGCCTCCAATTCTCAACTCCATCCCACCACAGGGGGGAGGGGGACCAATTGGCACATGGTTTCAGTGGGAGCACTAAATTGGAGAATACCATTCCTAAACCATGATAGCCTTATTTGGCACCCAATCTGGGGCACAAAGGGTTGAGATAACAGATCTGCTCAGAGCAGGTTGGAAACAAATTTGATCTAAGCATTTGTTGTATTAGGTACAGAGCCACTGGTCACAAGGTTCCTTGGTCTGTTCATGTGGGTGTGGTACCTAACCCTGTATATATTCCCATATGTGCTCCTCATGGGAATCTTTTTCAGAGCAGGGAGAGGAATCAGGATTGCTTTGTTGCTGTACTGTGGGATATCAGTTTATAACATGATAACATTGAGGGCAATGAGGGTCTTTTAGGATGTGTATTCAGTGTTGCTCTCCTGCCCTTACCTCGGGCACTGCCTTTGGGAATCCACTAATAATCATACCCAGCCTGTGGGAAGAACAAGAGAGGATGATTTCCCCCATTTTTTTCACCCTCTTTTCTACATGGCGGACTCCCACAGTCAGCTTCTCAACCCAAGTGGCAGTGTCTTGCCACAAATCAGCAGCCCAGATGGGTTTTCCTCTATGCTTCCAATTAGTCTTCTTCCATCGATCCAGCCACCCGCACAGAGTATTGGCTATCATTCACGAGTCGGTGTAGAGGTAAAGCCTTGGCCATTTCTCTCGTTCAGCAATGTCCAGGGCCAATTGAACGGCTTTGATTTCCGCGAATTGACTCGATTCACCTTCTCCTTCAGTAGCTTCTCTCACTTGTCAGGTGGGACTCCAGACAGCTGCTTTCCACTTCCGATTCTTCCCTACAATACGGCAAGAATCATCAGTGAAAAGGGCATAACGTGTTTCCTCTTCGTGTAACTGATTGTATGGTGGAGCTTCCTCAGCCCGATCCACTTGTTCTTTTTCCTTCTCATCTGCCAGACTGAAGTTTCTACCTTCAGGCCAATTTGTGATGATTTCTAGAATTCCAGGGCGGTTCAAGTTTCCGATTTGGGTACATTGTGTAATGAAAGCAATCCACTTACTCCACGTAGCATCAGTGGCATGATGTGTAGAGGGCGCCTTTCCCTTGAACATCCAGCTCAGCACCGGTAGTAGGGGTGCCAAGAAGAGCTGTGCTTCTGTGCCAATCACCTCTGAGGCTGCTTGTACTCCTTCATAAGCCACCAGGATCTCCTTCTCTGTGGGGGTGTAGTCGGTCTCAGATCCTCTGTGTTATACCCTTCTCTCTCGGTATGGTGCAGCACTTCCAGGGGAAAGGAAAAGATGAAAACAAAATGCCTAATACCAAGGTGACTCAGGATAAGGCCAAATCAAAGGGGCAGACCAAGCCAATGGAGGTTGCCCCTATCCAAAAGAAGAAATATAAAACCAAATCAGTTCGCCCAGTTGACGATGGTGGGGAGGCAGGATCCTCACAGGCGGCTGCTCCAGAGCCAGAAATCATCACTGAGTCTTTATCGTATAACAACCTCCGGAACTTATGGACAGACTTTGCTCGTCGTCCGAATGAGCCCGTTCTGGCCTGGATGATCCGAGTTTGGGACTCTACAGGTGATGCCGTAAACCTTGATGGCGGTGAAGCAAGGTTCTTGAGGTCTATTGCCCAGGATGTGGGTACTGAGGAGGCATTGAGGGAATCGAAGTCCCTGTCTCTCTGGGCACGGCTTTTGGATGGTGTGAGGGAGAGGTTCATTTACAGAGATTCCTTGCAGGCAGATCATTATACCACTGGTTGGAAGACCATAGAAGAAGGAATCCTATGGCTGAGGGAAATGGCATTGCTGGAAGTATTGTTTGGAGGGGATGGGCAACCCACCAACAATCCTGACAAGGTTAAGTGTACACCACAGATGTGGTGGAGATTTCGATGGAAGGGTATGGACAGATTGCTCCAGGATCAATATGATCAGCCAAATGTCGGGTTTATTAGGAAAAAGACAGATTATATAGTGCTCATGACGCTCAGCTTCTTGTTCACACAACATTGGTTACATAAGGAAAACATGCTTTGCTGTCCACTGCTAATTGGACCACAACAGGTGGTCATAGGAGATGAGAAAACTTTATTCACCTGCCAAAACTCCTCCTTGGCATCTTGGCACAAGGCCTGCAGCCATATTAGTGGCGCAGCATTTTTTACTATCTGCACCTAGCCATGCCAAGGTGAAACACACAGAAATGCAAAGAAAATTGTTCACACAATTTTCATCCTGTAACAAATCCCCTTTTTTGTTCTTGAACAATTTGATTTGCATTTCTGTAATACTCCTTATTGTACCAATAACATATCAATAAACATGATTACATATAACAATAATAGTACATTAACAAACTTAATTTCAAGGTTTGTGCTCTTAAATTTTCTTAAAAGTGCTTTTCTAAATATAGGATTTATTCTTGAAAAATCTTTGTTCAGTATAAAACACTTCTGGAAATGGAACTTCATTTATTTTTGTTATGTGTCTTCTGTGTTTATTTAGAGATGTTTGTGTATTTGTTGGATCAAAACACATTAATCATCATGCATTCACACACACATACAAACATACAAACTCTCACAGTAGCCACTGTCAACATTCATACAAACATACTTTTGAATTCCATATCACTGTGTTTTATGAGCTAAAAAGTTATAATTCTTTAGTACCTTATGATGTTAAAGCTTCTTAACCAAATAGATAAACTTTCTTTTACTAATATATAGTGAATAATCTAAAGTTCACACAACACACTTTCTTGAATTCTAAACCTCTATAATTATGTGCTTCTTAACTTACTTATGTGCTTTAGAAATATCAAAAAATTGTGCTCATAATACCTAAAGATTGTGCATTTGTAATACTGAAAGAACTGTGCTCAAAAATTGTGCTCTCAATAAGACTAAATACTGTGCCCTTTTTGGTAATACACTGTTACCTGCAACAGTAACAATACTGATGTTGTTTTGAAGCTCTGTTTTGAAGAACCAGCTTCTTTCCAGAGCCTCATCCATGTGCAGATAATCAGAGAACACCTGTGCACAAAAAACTTAAAACATATGGAACACTTTTGCAAATCAATAGAAAAGAACTGATATCCTTCTTTCCCCCTTTTTCTTTGTGCGAAAGTGTGTTAAAAAATTCTTAAAGCACTGATTTCTTCACTAAATACTCTTATGCTAATAATTCCAAACCTATAACAGTTTTATTCTACAACAAACTCCACTATACTAATTCTATTATTTAATAATTCTGAAAAAATTCTGGGAATGTTGCTGATCTGTTCTAAACTCCAGC
This sequence comes from Pseudopipra pipra, assembly GCF_036250125.1. Lineage (NCBI taxonomy): Eukaryota > Metazoa > Chordata > Aves > Passeriformes > Pipridae > Pseudopipra > Pseudopipra pipra. The sequence continues at coordinate 64,335,803 of NC_087580.1, read as the reverse complement.
ATTATTTTCTTCTTCATCATCATCAGAACTTGTGTTTGAATCTGAAGAAGTGTCAGTCTCCACAGACAAAAGGGGTTTTATAGCTGCAGTTGTAGCATCAGGTAAATAGGCTGCTTTCTCTTGTTGGATTATTTTTGCAGCAGCTTCTAAAAACTGGGCTGTAGTAGCACTCCTAGGTAGAGTACCCAAAACCTGTTTTGTATTTTCATTAGCATTATTATAGGCCAGCATGTTTAAGAATTTTGCTTTCATGTTATTATCTATGTCTGGATCTGAATTTATTGACTCATTTAAACGATCTACAAATTGATCGTATGGTTCCGTGGGTCCCTGCTTAATTGAAATACATGGGAGTCTTGACTTTGCATCTCTTATGATAAGCAATGACTTATAAGCTAAATCCTGACTAGTTTTTAATACCTCATCTGGAAACTGATTTTGCAAATATGCACTGTTGTACTGACCAAAACCCATGAGCATGTCAGCAGAAACACCAAAGAGAGGGTGTCCTTTCTGCCTAGGTTGTGCAGTTACTGCAGCACAACTGGCACTCCATTCGGTGAAAAATTCCAGTTGCTGGAAAGGGGAAAGTAACATAGATATAATTATACGAATATCATATGGTGTTAGCAGATGAGCAGTAAAAAGATACCACAATACTATTTGTGTATAATCACTCTTTAAACCATATTGCATAACAGTCATTTTAACTTCTTTTAAAATTTTCCAGTCCAAAGCTTTCCAGGGTTCACTCTCAATTGAAGTTGAAACATTAGAGGGGGCTGTATTCAGCTCCACAAGCTGTCTCTCTCCTAATTTAGACTCAAGCTTTTGAAAGCATAGCAATAAGGTGTCTTTAAGGTCTTTTATTGCAGGCATAATAGCTCTCTCGCTTCCATTGTCCAAGCTCTTGTCATCAGGAGACAAGCCTGAGGATGGAAATGATGAAAATAACTCTTTTGCATTATCACGATTAAGTTTCTCGTCCTCCTTCGGCAGCAGAACTGAGGGAGGCTGAGGAGCCATACTCGGTTCGGAGGTGGCCCCGGTCCCCGTCGGAATGGTGGTGGCTTCTGCCGAAACGGTAGCTCTCACTAGGATGGAAGTAGTTCCTGCCAAGGCAGCAGACCCTGCTGAAGTAGCTTCAGTTTCTACGGCAAGGCTTGAAGGGATAACTCCGGCGGCAGCAACTGCGGTTTCCATGGTTTGACTTCCTGGTTCTGAAGAGACAACTGCTGATGACGTAACTTCAGGCGACATGATGATTCCAGGCAGTGGCGATGTAGCGACATCTAGTGGCTCGGAGGCTCCAAGCAGCTCTGTTCCAGACGATGCATGCTCAGAAACAACTTCTAGCTGTGCTGAAGAAGGTAGCAATGCTGGCAACGCAGGCACAGAGAAGGGCGGTGGCGCTGGCAGAGTGCCAGCGTCACTCTCCGCTGCTCCTACTTTTCTTACAGTCTTTGCAGGCACAAGCGTGTTGCTAAACTGAGTGAGATCCGCTGCTTTCATTAGCGATCTCAGCTGTGTAGCTGCAGGCACTAGGACCTCCTCGTAAACAGATCCATCGGGTTGGGCTCGGAGACACACCGTAGTCCCGCTGATTCCCGACAAAGTTCCCTGAGCAATTACAAGTTTTCGCTGATCCGTAGTTAACTCTTTCAGAGATTCAACGACCAAATGCCAAACTTTAGGGTATTTTCTATATCTTTTAACATTTTTAGACCCCTGTTCCATTTCTTCCCATATTTGAGCCTTAATAGTCCCCCAAATGGATACCTCAAAGGCTGCTTGAGCGGAGGGGAGTAGATTCTTAGCTCTCGCCCAGAGAATTAACCCTTCAAGGGCTTTTTTATCGTAATTTGGCTCTCTTAGAGAGACTATATTTTGCAGGAGCCTTCCCACGATTTCTTCATCTTTAGAATCAGTGGACCCCATACTCCCGCCAGCTGACTCACCTGGCCAAGGTGAGTTTCCAATTTGACCGTGCACGGATTTGTTCACAGCACCAGGGTTGAGTGCTACCTGTAACAGCTGCTTCCTTCGGCTCTTCCGTTCGTCTTACGTCCCGAAGAACTGACGAACTTTGAGTCCCTGCTTTCAGGCACCAGATTTCGATGGAAGGGTATGGACAGATTGCTCCAGGATCAATATGATCAGGCAAATGCCGGGTTTATTAGGAAAAAGACAGATTATATAGTGCTCATGACGCTCAGCTTCTTGTTCACACAACATTGGTTACATAAGGAAAACATGCTTTGCTGTCCACTGCTAATTGGACCACAACAGGTGGTCATAGGAGATGAGAAAACTTTATTCACCTGCCAAAACTCCTCCTTGGCATCTTGACACAAGGCCTGCAGCCATATTAGTGGCGCAGCATTTTTTACTATCTGCACCTAGCCATGCCAAGGTGAAACACACAGAAATGCAAAGAAAATTGTTCACACAATTTTCATCCTGTAACAGTGGAGCTTCACACGTATGGGGCCGTCCACACATAAAGGTTACCTGACATCATTGCAGGCTGGGGAGAAGCGGGAGCCAGTGATGTCTGTAATAAATAAACTTCGGTTGTACGACAGTATGATCGAAGGACCACTACAGGCCCGCATCTCCTCTGTAGAGACAATGATTAATGAGCTCAAGGAATTAACTACAGGGTTGAAAGAGAGGATTGAGGGAAACAATTTCCATATGGCCCCAGTGAGAACCAGATGCCCCCCAGCTAGAGAGAGCGGACGGACCTCATGAACTGAGTTGTGGTACTTCCTAACTGACCATGGAGAAGACATGAGACGGTGGGACAAGAAACCTACCCGCGCCCTAGCGGCTCGAGTACAAGAGTTGAAAGAGAAAGAAAAGGGGAAGTCTGCAAAAGTGAGTGCCGTACCAGTATCCTGCAGGCAGGGATCTGACCCGCTAGAGGGTACCTCCCATCAGTATTCACAAGAGGAAAACGGTGACTAGCAGGATGAAGTCCAATGTTAGAGGGGCCCCGCCTCTAGCCAGGTAGAGGCACGGGACAACCGTGTCTATTGGACTGTGTGGATCAGATGGCCTGGCACGTCAGACCCACAAAAATACCAGGCTTTGGTTGATACTGGCGCTCAGTGTACGTTAATGCCCTCAGGACATGTGGGACCAGAGACTATTTCCATTTCTGGGGTGACCGGAGGGTCTCAAGAGTTGACCATGGTGGAAGCTGAGGTGAGCTTGACCGGGAAAGACTGGCAGAAACACCCCATTGTGACTGGTCCAGATGCCCCATGTATCCTGGGCATTGACTATCTCAAGAACGGGTACTTCAAGGACCCCAAGGGACATAGATGGGCTTTTGGAATAGCTGCTGTGGAGATAGAGGCCAATTATCCCCGGCTGCAGAATAAAGTACATTTTTCACATTTGGTCCTGTCCTAACTGGTTCAAGGGCCACAGCATGTGCAATCTCCTGCTTGATCTGTTTAAAGGCTTGCTGCTGTTTGGGGCCCCAGTGGAAATCGTTCTTCTTACGAGTCACTAAGTAGAGTGGGCTTACGATTTGACCGTACTCAGGGATATGCATCCTCCAGAAACCTATGGCCCCCAGGAAAGCTTGTGTTTCCTTCTTGTTAGTCGGTGGAGCCATTGCTATGATCTTTTTGATGCCCTGAGGGTGGATAGTGTTGCCTTAAAAGATCATGGAGAAAAAACTCCAGACCAATTTAGTATATAAGATAAGAAGAGCAGGTCTTTTAATTAAGCCCTCAGGCCCAGGGGAATACACAGACATGCGCGTGCACCCAGGCATTGGTTCTACAATTTTATAGTATGGTCCATCCAATCCCAGAACTATCTGCCCCCAGATCCTCCCCAGTTCTGCCCCTGGCATGTCTCTTCAGGAATTGAGTCTGGGGTCGAGCACCCCCCATCCTTCCTCATCTTCATCTTCTTCAAGGCATGTATAGTCCTTGGAGCTCCTCCAATGTTCTGGGTTTGAAAGTTACTATGTCTATTGATGGTATCTTGTTCAGGCCTATGATGCGATGTTCTTAAACCGAGGTGTTTTCTACAATTTTACCTTGAAAAGAAGTCTAAACAAACTAAAAGAATTTAGAAAGTTCGATATGAAATGGGATAATAGGGTTGGGTATGTGCATGATACTGTGCTAAAGGGTGGTAGATTATACAGCTACATTAAAATCTACATTTACTACTGTGCTGGTTTAAAAGTTAACCAGCAGGGGAAATGAACTCAACTCAAAAGAGAGATTATAAGTCAGAATAACAATTTAATAAAATAATACATAAAGTACAATTATACAGACAAGCAATTTGGTTTTAACCCACAAAACCCAAATGTATAACCCAGCACCCTGGGGCATGAACAAAGTGGTGTTTCTTGGGCCCCCCTCGAGTCCAAAGCAAAGGGAGAGGGGAAAAAACCTGCTGGTGGGAGAGTTGTTGCAGTCCGGTCAAAAGTGGTGATTGCAGTCCAGCCGAGGGTGGTGAGCTGCAGTCTGGTTGAGAGCGGTGAGCTGCAGTCTTCCTCCGGATCCCACGAGTGGCAAAAAGGTTCCAAAACTCCAAGTTCATATATTCTCCAGTTCAGGCAGGAATGTTCAGCCCTTCCCTCAGAGCGGGGAATTCCATAAAAGGGTATGAGGATGCTCAGTCCTTCCCTCAGAGTGGGGAATTCCATAAAAGGGTATGAGGACAGGAACATCTACAGACCTCTACTGCTAACAATTTCTGGGAAATGGCATGGAAGGCTATAGAATACAGTTTTGGGTTACACCCATACCATGATGAACTGGTCTCAGCTGTCCTAACTAGGACAACTACACAGTTAATTCTCTGCCCCAATGGTTTGGAAGTTCACCCCTGAACAACTTCAGGACCCTGATAAAATGGCAAAATATTTGAAAGAAAAATGCTGTGGCAGCTCCAGAGAGGCGAAAAGTTATGCAACATGCTGGGGCCTGGCTACTATTTATCAGACACTGCTCATCACTAGACTTGTCCTAAGGGAGAGGAGGAGGAAAGCAGACCAACAGGAACTGTGGCCACTCAAACTGCAGCTGAACCAGAGGATCAACCTGGGCCAGTAGCAGTCGTACCTATACAGTTGAAGAAATGCAAGATGAAATCAATTCGCTTAGTGAGGGATGAAGAGGAAGCAGGGCCCTCACAACAGGAGGAAGAGGCAGGGCCAGAGATAATCACCCAATCCCTGGGTGAGCTGGGAGATATGCGGGTGAGCCCCTGGTGACTTGGCTGCTTCAATGCTGGGTTATCGCGGGCCACGATATGAAACTAGATGGTAGTGAAGCCAAGCAACTGGCATCCCTGTCCCGGGATGTGGGCATTGACAAGGGGATTGGGAAGAGGACAGAAACTCTCAGCCTCTGGCAGCAACTTCTGTCAAGCGTGAAGGAAAGGTATTCTCTCAAGGATGACCTAGTAGTGTGCCCAAGGAGGTGGAATGCCATGGAGAAAAGGTATCCAGTACCTGAGAGAATTAGCTGTGCTGAAGGTAAACTATAGGGATTCAAATAACTAGCAGTCCCCTGTAGATCCAGATGAGGTCCAGTGTACACAATCCATGTGGCAGAAGTCTGTATGGAGTGTGCCATCGCTCCACTGGCATTGATGACTCTTTGGCATTGATGTCAATGAAAGAAGGAGAACAAACAGTGTTTCAGGTGACTACCTGACTGGCAAAATGAAGATCATCTTTTTTCCTTCCTACTGACCTGTGCCTCGGCTGTGGAAAGACTGTCCAAGACTGCAGACAGATTCAAAAGACTCAAGCAAGTTAGAGAGGAACTGTCCCATGCCCCATCAGTATGGACCAGAGTCTCTGCTACCGGGAGCAAGTGCCCCCCGATCAAGAGAGAGGGGACACACCACGATTTAACCTGTGGTTTTTCCTATGTGACCACGGAGAGGACACAAGGAAGTGGGATAGAAAACCCACCTCTGCCCTGCAGCACAGGTATGTGAGTTGAGAGGAAGAAGAACCACCACAGGAAATTCTTCAAGCATAAATGCCGCTGCAATTTCCAGTGGGCAAATCCTCAGACAGAATAGGAGGGCTGATGTTGCTTCTGATCCTCTTGAAGGGACCTCCAGTTCATATTTACAAGAAGTGAACAATGAGTACTATCATCAGAACTAGAGAGGCCCTGCCTCCAGCCAGGTGGAGGAAAGGGACAATCAGATCTACTGGACTGTGTGGATCCAATGGCCTGGCACATCAGACTCACAAGACTATAAGGTTTTAGTTGACACCAGTGCACAATGTACCCTGATGCCATCAAGATATGTAGGGGGAGAATCTGTCTTTATTTCTGGGGTGACGGGGATCCCCACAGCTGACTGTACTGGAAGTGAGCCTGACTGGGAACAAATGGCAAAACCACCCCATTGTGACTGGCCCAGAGGCCCTGTGCATCCTTGGCATAGATTACTTCAAGAGAGAGTATTTCAGGGATCCAAAAGGGCTTTTGGAATAGCTGCTGTGGAGACAGAGGAAACTAAAGAGATGAATACCTTGCCTAGTGTTATGGTTACAAAAGCCAGGGGAGTGGAGCTTAAGCAATGAATGTTCATACCATCTTGTCATCACGGGGAGTGTGTGCTTGACAGAAAAAAGCTGAGGATTGGAAGGGGAAGGGGCCACTTTTTCCCCCGCTCTGGAGGGAGACACAGCCATTTTTCTCCAGACCAGTCGCAGGTAGCAGTCGCTGCCAGGGATGCCACTGCCCGGACTTACGGAGAGAGACTACTGCTGTAGCCACCCTGGGAGCTGCCACTGCCCCCCCCGCTGGCTACTGTTGCTGGTTGCTGCTCCTCGCCGAAGAGAGGGAGAGATCTGCTGCATTCTGGGTCTTCCCATGGACAATTGTTTGCTACACTGAGTTTTTCTTATTTTTTTTTCCTGAATGTGCGTATGTCTAACAGAGAATGGAGACTGACTGTGGACTATCGTGGCCTGAATGAAGCCACCCCACCTCTGAGTGCTGCTGTTTCAGACATGTTGGAGCTCCAGTATGAGCTGGAGTCCAAGACAGCGAACTGGTATGCCACTACTGACATCGCGAATGCATTCTTCTCCATTCCCTTAGCAGTAGAGTGTAGGCCACAGTTTGCTTTCACTTGGAGGGGCGTTCAGTACACTTGGAACCGACTGCCCCAGGGGTGGAAACACAGTCCCACCATCTGCCACAGACTGATCCAGGCCACACTAGAGAAGGGTGAGGCTCCAGAACACCTGCAGTACATTGATGACATCATCATATGGGGGGACACAGCAGAGGAGGTTTCTGAGAATAGAAAGAAAATCATCCAGATCCTCCTGGGAGCCGGGTTTGACATAAAGAAGAGTAAGGTTAAGGGACCTGCCCGAGAGATCCAGTTCCTGGGGGTGAAATGGCAAGATGGGCGTCATCAGATCCCGACAGAAGTCATTGATAAGATCACAGCAATGGCCCCACCGACCAGCAAGAAGGAAACGCAAACTTTTCTGGGTGCCATAGGTTTCTGGAGGATGCATATCCCTGAGTACAGTCAAATCGTAAGTCCTCTCTATCTGGTAACCCGCAAAAAGAATGATTTCCAGTGAGGCCCTGAACAGCAACAAGCATTCGAACAGATTAAACGAGAGATTGCACATGCTGTAGCCCTTGGGCCAGTCAGGACGGGGACAGATGTGAAAAATGTACTCTATTCTGCAGCTGGGAATAAAGGTCTCTCCTGGAGTCTCTGGCAAAAGGTGCCTGGCGAGACCCAAGGCCACCCACTTGGGTTCTGGAGCCAAAGCTACAGAGGATCTGAAGCCAACTACACCCCAACAGAGAAGGAGATCCTACCGGCTTATGAAGGAGTACAAACTGCCCCAGAGGTGATTGGCACAGAAGAACAGCTCCTCCTGGCACCTCAACTACCAGTGCTGAACTGGGTGTTTAAGGGAAAGTCGCCCTCTACACATCATGCCACTGATGCTACATGGCGTAAGTGGATCGCTCTGCTCACACAGCGTGCCCGTATTGGAAATCTGAATCGCCCTGGGATCCTAGAAGTCATCACAAACTGACCGGAAGGTGAGAGTTCTGGTCTAACAGATGAAGAAGAAGAGCAGATGGTACGGGCCGAGGAAGCCCCAGAATTCGATAAACTACCAAAAGAGGAAACATGCTGCGCCCTCCTCACTGATGGTTCCTGTCGCCTTGTAGGAATGAAACGTAAATGGAAAGCAGCTGTATGGAGCCCCGCCCAACAAGTTTCAGAAGCTAATGAAGGGGAAGGAGAATTGAGCCAATTCGCAGAGCTCAAAGCTGTCCAGTTGGCATTGGACATTGCTAAACAGGAGAAGTGGCCAAAGCTTTATATCTACACTGACTCGTGGATGGTAGCCAACGTTCTGTGGGGATGGCTGGACAGATGGAAGAAGGCCAATTGGAAACGCAGGGGAAAACCCATCTGGGCCGCTGATACATGGCAAGACGTTGCTACCCAGACAGAGAAGTTGACTGTGAAAGTCCGCCAAGTAGATGCCCATGTGCGCAAAGGCTGAGACAATGAGGAGCATCGCAACAATGAACAGGCAGACCGAGCTGCACAAGTCAAGGTGTCACAGGTGGACCTGGACTGGCAGCACAAAGGAGAGTTGTTCCTAGCATGGTGGGCCCATGGATGCCTCAGGTCATCAGGGCAGAGATACCACCCATAGAAGGGCACGAAACAGAGGGGTGGACTTAACCAAGGACATTATTTCCCAGGTTATCCATGATTGTGAGACCTGCGCTGCCATTAAACAGGCTAAGAGACTGAAACCCCTATGGTATGGTGGATGCTGGAGTAAGTATAGGTACGGGGAGGCCTGGCAGGTTGATTATATCACACTGCCACGAACCCGCCAAGGTAAGTGCTATGTGCTCACCATGGTGGAAGCCACCACTGAATGGCTGGAGACACATCCGGTGCCCCACGCCACTGCCCGAAATATCATCTTGGGCCTTGAAAAGCAAGTCCTGTGGTGACATGGTACCCCCGAGCGCATCGAGTCAGATAATATAATAAATAAATAAACCCATACGATCCAGTTGGTTAGGGTTCCAGCAACCAAAACTGTTTATTGGAAGCAAACAACACCTTTTATATGCACTTCAAAATAGCACGTGACTCTCTTGACCAATCACCATGGGGTATCTCACTGCCCATGTGCATGGGAGTACATTCGGGACTTCATTTCCCAGGACGCCCCTTCTAGCATCCCTAAAAGACGTTCCCCACACAAAACCAACACACCTGGTCTTTCAGAGGGCCCTTCTGCTGTGAGACTGCTGAGGGTCGAAGAACAACAGGTCCTGATCGCTACCACAACAGTGCCCTGTAATGATTCATATTACAGGAAAGATGATGCAAGGCATCATGGGAATTGTAGTCTTTGGTCCTCTGTTGGACATGTGCATTGACGTGCTCTAATGTCATTGGTTGATAGGTCACATGTTACGATTTAAACATTTTATTTAAGCTGCTGTTCTCTTGTAATAAAGTTAATTCAGTTACAGCACTCACGTGTGTAATTGGGTTTGTGCCAAGACAAGTGCTACAGTGCACCCTCAGGAATACCACACTAACTGGGACTCCTTGACCCCCATACATGAGATGATTTGGAAAGCCAGGGAGTGGTCAGCAAGACTCGCTCACCCTTTAATAGTCCTATATAGCCAGTGTATAAGTCCAATGGAGAGTGGACTCCGACAGTAGACTATCATGGCCTGAATGAAGTCACACCACCACTGAGTGCTGCTGTGCCGGACATGCTGGAACTTCAGTGTGAACTGGAGTCTAAGGCAGCAAAGTGGTGCCACCATCGACATTGCTAATGCATTCTTCCCCATTCCTTTAGCAGCAGAGTGCAGGCCACAGGTTGCTTTCACCTGGAGGGGCGTCCAGTACACCTGGAACTGACTGCCCCAATGATGGAAACACAGTCCCATTATTTGCCATGGACTGATCCAGACTGCACTGGAAAAGGGTAAGGCTCCAGAACACCTGCAGTACATTGATGACATCATCATGTGGGGCAACACAGCAGAAGTTTTTGAGAAAGGGGAGAAGATAATCCAGATTCTCCTGACGGCTGGTTTTGCCATAAAGCAAAGTAAGTTCAAGAGACCAGCCCAGGAAATTCAGATTTTAGGAGTGAAATGGCAAGATGTACGTAGTGATGCCTTTAGGTCCATCTGTTTTTTTCTTATTTTCCTAATTTTTATAAGCTTTATAAGTAATTATATAGTAGAAGTAGATTTTAGAAGCAGCAATCCTTATTCACTCACCCTTTAGCACAGTAGTTTACACATTCCCCTACCCCATCACCCCATTCCATGCTCCCGTATCAATATCCCCTGAATTCTAGTTGGTCCATTTTGTTTAGAGAACACTTGTACCTTGGCCTAAATTGCAGAACACGGTCAGAAACTGGGTGACCATGTACCCTTTGTGCTCTGAAGAAGGTGAAGATGATGAAGAAAAGCCCCCAGCCTCAATTCCCCAGGGGCGGGCCAGGGGTGGACCAGGGCAAAAGCTACGTGCTGGAAACATCTAGGATTGGACAATTATAAATTGTACCATCTTTACACAGCTTGGGCGCACGTCTTGTAACCAAATTAAACCCTTTTCTTATCTCATCCTCAATTAAACTGCTCTGGAGTTTTTCTCCTCAGTTCCTGCAGGCAAGAGCTGTTGGCCCAAACAGGGAAAAGACTGGACCCGGACTACTTCAGATCGGACATTTCATCGTGCAGGAATTCTTCATCAAGCTGGCATTTATTTGAGACAATTCCCGCCCCGGTCTGAGAAAACCAGCTCCACAGAACCCACAGAACCAAGCACGGAGCACAGAGGTGAGGTAAGAAAAGGCAGAATAAGGGAAAAAGGTACCTTTTTTGTTAGCAGCTGCAAAAGAGTTTTGTGTTTCCCGGGAAGTAGGAAAATACAGTAGGACTGGAAATAGGATTGGACTTGGGCCCAGAAGTAGCAAGAGTCAGTTTCCAGTAGGTGAAAGGGTTCGTCGAGGCGGTTGGACTGCCCAGGTGCAGGTCAGAGCAGATTCACATCAGCCTAGGGCTGGCAAGCTTTCAAGCTTTGGGTTTCGTTTCGGTCTGGGACCGATTGGAAAAGGAGGACGCCCCTTCTATAGTGCTCTGTTCCTGCAAGGAGCCAAGGGGGCTCTGTAGCTAAGTGGTTAAAGTACCAGCTTTCTAATTCTGAAGCTGCGGATTCGAGTCCGGTAGTGAAAAGTTTTTCTTTGCCTATTAATCGGCATGGGCAGTACACAATCTCGGAGAAAAATTTTGGAGGACCCCACTTTAGCCCTAATTTTGCACCATTGGGACAATTTAACTAAACTTGAAACACCTTTAAAGAAGCAAGAACTGTGTTGGTTATCTATGAATGTGTGGTCTTCATACGGGAACCAAAGGGGGGTAGCGTGGCCGAAACTTGGAACGTTCGATATAGATATTGTGATGCAACTTATTATGGTGCTATATAAAGAGGAAAAATGGGAACAGATTAGGTATGCAGAATTGTTTCTATTTCTTTTAACATGGTCCCAGTGGAAAAAGCAGTACAAGAAAGCCCTGATAGGGAAAGGGGACCACACCGAGCCCGAGAAATCGGTGGGAACGAGTCCTGCCGACGCAGACAACAGAACAGAGGCTGCCAGCTTGGCCGGAGTAGGTGCAGCGGCACCGGGCAGGAGTAATACAAGCGCTGAGGGACTAGCTAGCTCGGAGGTAGTGCCTGATCCGGTAACAGCAGGAGCGACTCCTGGCCCCACAGGAGCAATGGAAGCGGGACTTCCCCCGCCTGTTCCAGTAAGCCTGGGGGGAGCAGCCTGTTGCTCTGCGGCTGCCGGCGGCTTTACCAGAGTAGATGCGGTTGTCACGGTAACAACAGAGGCGAGCGCAGGCATAGCAGAGCAAGTGAGAGCTGGAGTTATTAGCTTTGCCAGTGACGTGACAGAAACTGAGATCTGAAAAGTCGGCTTTTACTAAGGCTGCTTTCGGCGCAGCAGCACCGGGTAGAGTTGCTACAGGCGTGGGGAGGCCAGATGATCCAAAGGTGGCATTTGTTGTAAAAGCAGGGGAGACCCTAGAAATCGCGACGAGAGCGCCACCAGGACCAGCCAGTGTAGTAGCGGTGGCAGGCGTAGAGGTTGCTAGCTCTGATGGTGGCAGCGAGGGGGGAGTGTCAGCCCCAAGAGTGGCGGGAGCCCCAGGGATGTCTGTGAGACCGAGCAGCCCAGCACCGCAAACAGGTGCTGAGGCCGTTGTCTCTGTTGGTGGCGGTAGCAGCGTCAGAGCTGTAAGAACAGGGCTGCATGCTCCGATTGCAAGGGGGACCTCAGAGTTGACTGCTGCGAACACAGCAGACTGCAGCACAGGTGCTGCCGACTCTGCCCACACAGTAGGGCTTTCGAAAGAGCAGCCCCGCCCCGGACACGGTGGGCGGCAAGGCGATTCCAGGAATGGCCGTTGCCATGGCAATGGGGCTACCGGCTCTAAATGGCGCCGGGGGCAGGACAGAGCCTGGTCAGCGCAGGGAACACAAAGCTTCCTGCTTCAGCAGCAGAAAATACCGCCCTGGGTGTGACCACCATAGCAATAGAGATTGACGTAAAAGTTGTTGGGGCACAGATTACCTAGAGCGGACTCAGCAGCCCCAGTAGGGGCTGCTGACACTACTGAGATGAGAGCAGTCATGAGAGGTTGCGAGATGACCTCCCCAGATGCTGCAGAGGCGGTCCCGAGTGTGGTGAGAGTGAGTGCGGCTACCATAGTGGTGAATACAAAGGCAGGAGCCGGGACTGTAAACCTTGAGAATACGGTGGACGGTGGAGCAGTTCCAAGAACAGCCATTGCCACGGCAACGGGACTCCCAGCTCTTAGCGCAGGGGAGGTTTCCAGAATGGTCTTTACCATGGTGACAGAGCTAGCTGGCGCAGGGAAAAGAAAGTTGCTACTTGTTCCTAGTGCTGTAGGAGTGCGCATAACCGGACAAAAACAAGCAAAGTTTGTCCCAACTATTCTAGCAAGTGAGAAAGGAGGGGAAGACCAGGGATGGAGAGAGCGAGGCTCGAGCAGGGAGTGGTCCCGAGGCTGCTTAAGACCGTGGCGAGCACAGTGGGGCGGGGACGGGCAGACCTGGTCCCAGTTGTTGTTTTGGCTGACGAGAAAGCTCTGGCTTTCGCCCCTGCTGGTGTGACACAGGCAGGGGTGGTAGATGCGGGTGCTGTGAAAGCTCTAAGACCGTTTGGCGTAGCAGTTCAGGGGGGTGCTGGGGCCACTGGCTTTGCGGAGGCGACGGGACCCAACCCTGCCCCTGCTATTCCGAGAGCTGCCCTCCGCATAACAAGCGTGCGAAAGCGGCGCCGCTGCTGCTCGAACACCCCCAACCCCACTGCGAGACCCCGCGAACCCCACACCAACACACCTTTCCGCCAAGCGGAGAAGCGCCACAGCTCCATGCAGCCTGCTGCATTCGCCCGCTGCCTCTGCCGGCCTCGCGTCCACGCTAGAAGCCGCACGGGAACTGTAGAAGCCGCACTGCGAAACCCCGCCAGCACACCGAAGCCCCTGCCCCACCCAGCGGACCGCGGGACCCTGCAAACACCTTCTGCCAGCCCGCGCGTGCCTGTAGCCACTGCGTGCAGCATCCACACTGCTGAACCAGCCCGCGGAAGCGCCGCAGACCGTCAGAGAACTTCACGCCGACGCCGACGCGACCGCTGCAACCGCCGCGACCGCTGCAACCGCCGCAACCGCCGCACCGTGCCAGGAGCCCCCCGGCCGTCTGCTGCCACCCTCAAACCGTTGGAGCAGCAGATGAGACCCGGACAGCACCGGACGCCGACGGAGACGCCGAAAAGAAAAACAGCCGAGAAGGAACAACCGATCCAGAAACCGAAAGAAAAACTCAGCAGCCAAACAAAGGACCTCCATACACGTGCATCTACAGTGGCCAGAGTAAGGTAAAAACATGGGAAGTTTTTTCTCCACCAAGAGTTCACAAATCACAGACGCATTAACAATTCTGCTAAGACCTTACCACATACAAGCCACAAGGGCTGAACTAACAGAGCTTTTGCGTTTCATTAAAGCAGCAGTCCCAGAGCTGCCGTTGGTAGAAGCTCAGCACATAGAAATATGGGACAGGATAGGAGACCTCATGAAACTGAAAGCTCAAGGGGGAGACCCCCAAGCTAACAACGCCATTTCAGCCTGGCAAATCATAATGTCTGCACTACACAGAGTCCACGAGGGGATGGTACAAGCATCCAACACCAACACACCACCCCCCAATCACACTGCTAGCCGCAGCCCAACTCCTAGGCGTAGAAACACAAACGCATAGGGCTTACCAGGAGGGGAGGGGTCTGCTTGTGAGTTCAGTTACGGATCAGGAGCTGATAGTCACGGGTCACCGGGAGGGAAAGGAGCCTGCAATGTGGGATCCCGACCCATGGGATCAGTGCAGGGGGCTCCGTTGCAGTGACGAGGGGGCGGACCCAGCCTATTTGCCACCCCGTGCTGTAGATGATCATCGACCACATGTACCGGCATGGGCGCAGCCATCTTGCCCACCAAACGGACTGGAAGCCGATCCGTCTCTTCCAACCCCAGTGCCACCCCTCTCCAGCCGCCGGCACGAGGGGGGAAGGGCCTCTCCCTCGTGCCGCGTCCACCACTCACCACCACCCCCCCACAGGGAACCGGGTTTACTGGGGCCACAGGGGGGGAGGCATGGGGGGATAAGGAGGAGGGACCAGGGATGGTTTCACCGGGAGGGAACGAGGAGGCAAACGGGGGAAGGTCGGTTGACAGGTGGGGACTGTGTCGTGAGGAGGCATTTTGAGTGGGAGATTTGCAAGTTATACAAGCATGCCCAGTCGTTTTTCGCCGACGTCAGCCCCCTCAATTCCAGCCTCTGCCACATGAGCTGACAAAGGAATTGAGGCAATTGGTAAGGGAAACTGGCGTGTCGTCAGCTAATACCCTTGCGTATTTAGAGACACTAAGTTCCACCTATGTCTTTATACCACATGATTGCAAAAATTTACTGAAAATAACTCTTACGAATACTCAGTACAATGTGTGGTTAACCGATTTTCGGGAGAATTGCTCTGCATATGCTAACGACCCACAAGCAGGCATAATAGCACACCAACTAACCAGGGAGGGGAATTACAGCTCAATAGATGCTCAGTCTGGGTACTGTAGAGAAATATATGAAGTGATAGCTAAACATGCCCTGAGAGCCATGAGGAAATTGCCCACTTCAGACCGGGATAGCAACCTATCACTCACAAAAATATTACAAGGTCCTACAGAACCATATTCACAATTCCTGAATCGGCTGCAATCTGTCTTAAACAGGCAGGTTGAACATGACGAAGCCAGAGAGATGCTTTACAGGCAACTGGCTTTTGAAATCACGAATCCAGACTGTAAAAGAGCTTTGCAGGCCCTTCCTAAAAGGGAGAGTTGCAGCATTGCTGAGCTGGTTCGTGCTTGCCAAGGGATTGGCTCCGTGGGACATCAATCTGCCTCTTTAGCAACAGCACTGAGTGCCCAGCTAAGAGTGCAGGAAGGAGCCAGACCCAAAAGTGTTTGCTACATATGGGGTGCCCCTGATCACTTTCAAAAAGATTGCCCAAGGAGACCCTTAGCAGCAGCACCCCGCAAGTACCCAAACGGGAGGAGGGGGCCAAAAAACAGGAAGGAACAGGCTTGCGATTTGTGCCCCTCCACCTCAGCCAACGCTGGGTTGGATTTATCCAACCGAGAATCAGTCTTCATAACTTCCACGGAGGTAGTACTAATCCCAACCGGGCTTTGGGGTCCCTTTAGCCCAGGGGTGCATGCACTACTGATTGGGAGATCTTCCACAACCAGAATGGGTTTATTCGTGCTGCCAGGAGTAATAGACTCGGACTCTCATAGTGAGATTCAAATAATGGCCTGGACCCCTTCACCCCCTTGTTTCATCCCTAAGGGACAAAAAATTGCCCAACTAATCCCCTTCTACAGTGTGTCGCCTGCGGGGGAGGGGGAGCGGAGTTCAGGAGCCTTTGGGAGCACAGGACAGCCACAAGTTTACTGGGCAACAGCCATCACAGCCACACAGCCGCTCATGACGTGCCAGATTGATGGGCACAGAATTACAGGCCTTGTGGACTCGGGAGCTGATGTTACCATCATAAAGGACTTCGAATGGCCACTTAACTAGCCCACTGTTTGCTCAGCTGCAACCATTCAAGGGGTGGGAGGCACACAAAGACCCAGACAGAGTGCTCAGATACGCACTGTCTTAGGACCAGAGGGACAATTAGCCAAGATAGCTCCCTTTGTTGCTCCCATTTCGTGTACACTATGGGGACGGGATATTCTTGGACAGTTCGGCACAGTCATGCAAATTGCTCCTGCAAACAGTCAGGTTTTTCAATAGGGGCCATTGACCAGCCATCCCAAGGACCCAAGCTGGTCTGGAAAAGCGAACAGCCAGTTTGGGTGGATCAATGGCACGTGAAAAGGGAACGGCTTGAACATTTAAGAGAACTTGTAAGGGAACAGCTAGAAGCAGGTCACATTGTGCCAACAACTAGTCCCTGGAATACGCCTGTGTTTTGCATCCCCAAGAAAAGTGGAAAGTGAAGGATGCTGCAGGACTTAAGGGCAGTAAATGCAGTTATAGAACCCATGGGAGCATTGCAGCCTGGACTCCCTTCACCTGCTATGTTTCCAGCAAATTGACCACTAATGGTAATTGACTTAAAGGACTGTTTCTTTACCATCTTTCTACACCCTGAGGATGCGCCACGGTTTGCTTTCTCCATCCTCACCTTGAACAATGCACAGCCCATGCAGAGGTATCACTGGGTTGTCCTTCCTCAGGGGATGAAAAATAGTCCAACAATATGTCAAACAATAGTGGCAAACACTATTCATCCCATCAGAAGGCATTTTCCCTCAGCTATCATATATCATTATATGGATGACATTGTAATTACCATGGCGACAGAAAATGAACTGTAAATTGTTGTTACTGCTCTAATTGATGCTGTCCAAGATGTAGGGTTATAGGTTGCTTCAGAGAAAATCCAGCGATCACAACCCTGGACATACCTTGGATGGAAAATCACGCAGCAGGAAATTTCTCCACAGCCACTGCAGTTCGAGGTAAAGGACAATTTAACTTTACATGAGTTGCAAAGACTTCTGGGAGCCATCAATTGGTTAAGGCCTATTTTAGGCATAACAACAGAGGAGCTACACCCTCTATTTGAGCTGCTTAAGGGGGACTCAGACCTAACATCTAGCAGGTCTCTGACAGCAGAGGCAAAGCAGGCGTTAGACACTTGTGCCAAGGCAATAGAAGGCAGGCAAGGCAGGAGAAATTCTGAACTGCAAATCTGCCTTGCCCTCGTACCCAGCAGGTACCAGCCATTTGCAGTTTTGTTTCAGTGGGATCAGACTGAAAAAGACCCACTGCAAATTCTGGAGTGGCTCTTTCTGCCCCACACACCACCTAAAACTGTGTGGACTACTAATGAAATGTTTGCCAAGCTTGTCATTAAAGGCAGAGGACGACTGCAGGAACTGGATGGGAGAGATCCTGCGACCAGCTACAAAGGACAACCTTGACTGGATGCTAGCTGAGGATGCAGGATTCCAGGCTGCCTTGGCAGGCTTTGACGGTGACATTTCAATTCATCTCCCTAAACAAAGATTGTTGGAAGAAATTGGTAGTTTACCTTTAAAAACCACAACCAGATGCAAACATGAACCAGTGAAAGGCCTTACGGTCTTCAGATGCATCTGGGAGGACACGAAAAGCTGCAGTGACTTGGGTAAACCCTGACACAGGACAATGGGAACTAGAGGTACAGACCATGAACCAAGGTTCTGTGCAGGTTCTGGAACTGGCTACTATACGTATTGCCTTGGGAAAATTTTCTGAACAACCTGTTAATATTGTTACCGATTCCTGTTATGCTGCAGGGTTAGTGTCCGTCTCGAAAGTTCATTTCTTCGAGATGTTGCTAACCCTCACATGATGTTTGAAATGCGTTCTGTATGGTTTCTTGTCAATCACAGAAAGTTTGATTTTTACATAATGCACACAAGGTCATACACAGAAATGCCAGGACCAATAGCTGAAGGGAACCGAGAGGCTGACAAAGCAGCAATGTTTAACACCGTACCTAGAGTCTTAGAGCAAACAAAATTGTCTCATTCATTTTTCCACCAGAATGCATGTTCACTGAAGAGACAATTTCAAATAACACTCAATCAAGCTCCAGACATAATCATGTCATGCCCAGAGTGTCAGAAAATCACACCCATGCCATCTCAGGAAGGCGTTAACCCTAGAGGGTTAATGGCAAATGAGATTTGGTAAACAGATATCACACACATCCCCGAATTTGGCACATTAAAATATGTACACGTAACAGTAGATACCCACTCACAATACATAACTGCCACAGCACACACTGGGGAAAAGGTCAAGGATGTAATAAGACACTGGCTCTACCCTTGGTACCCCAAAACAGATGAAGACCAACAATTGGTCAGCTTTCATCTCAGAAAAGGTAAGAAACTTCCTGTCAGATTGGGGAATTTCTCACACCACAGGTATTCCACACTCACCTACTGGGCAAGCAATTGTTGAAAGGGCACATCGCACACTGAAAGACATGTTAACTAAACAAAAAAGGGAGGAATCAGTCTGTAGCCCGCAAGAGCACCTGCGGAAAACCACGTATGTCATAAATTTTTTAAATTGTGACTGTTGAAAGAAGCAGGCACGAAAGGCAGCACAGGCCTCAGACTTTCGCCTCTCCCAAATCACCAGTCATGGTAAGAAGTCTGATTTCAGGGCACTGGATGGGACCGATGGAGCTTGTGACTTGGGAGCGAGGTTATGCCTGTGTGGCTACAGGAAAGGAGCTGAAATGGATTCCTTCCAGGTGTGTTAGACCCTACCTAGGTACACAACCACAGAAGCAAGAACCAGAGTAACGCAGAAGATATTAAAAAATTATGTTTACGTTTCAGGTTTACATTTCAGGATGACCAATGTGGTAAATGCAGTCTATACAAAATCCATGTGTGTGTGTATGATGTATGGAATGACGACCATCAGTGAATGTGTGAGTGAATAAGAGAATTGTTTGGCTGGACAAGTGCCTTAAACACCAAACACCTCACAAAAATAACACTACCTCTGCCACATGGTCACTTTAAGAGAAGTTAGTTTGCTAAGCTTAGCCTGTTTTTGAAATAAAGTTGAACTCCCCAGTTATTTAAACCCTCAGATTAATAAAGGTTATAAGTCTATGCACGGTTGGGCTAAGGCCCCTAGGTTAATAAAGTTATTTCTCCAAGTTGCACTACCCCTTAGAAATATAAGAAGGTTTTAAAAGGTTTACAATAGATGTATAAGAAGCCAAAGCAAGCAATGTCCTGGGTCATTGCGAAGCTATGGTAAGTTTGTAATGTACTGTTCTGTTGTTTGCACTGTTGTTTTTGCACTGTTTTTTTGACCTTCTTAAATAATTAAGAAGGCGATGATGTAGGAGGCATGTCCAGGGGTGCAGGGGACGCACCGAGGGCAGGGAAGCCCAGGGGACATGCGCCGGAATAGACAACCCCATTGGTCACATGGTTTTAAGGGATAAAAGAGGGCGCGAGTTTTGAATAAACTGCTCTCTGATCACCTCAGAGGGGAGCAGACTCCATTTCTTTATTATATAAAGACACCACGTGACAACTGGCAGCTTATGAAGGGGTTTGACCTGCTTCAGAAGTGGTTGGCACCAAAACACAGCTCCTCCTGGCACCCCAACTGCCAGTGCTGGGCTGGATGTTAAAAGGGAAAGTCCCTTCCACACATCATGGCACTGACACTACGTGGAGTAAGTGGGTTGTGCTGATCACATAGCGAGCTCGAATAGGAAATCTCAATCACCAAGGGATCTTGGAAGTTATGCCAGTTTTATGCCCCCAAGAAGGCATGAATGGAGAAACTGCTCAGAGACAGAGTTTATAATCTTTAAGCAGGAGGTACTTTTTATACAATTTTTGGCAAGTGATTGCATAATGCAATATGAATATTCATGATATTGCAACATACATTTTTAATATTCATAACAGGTGTGGTCTTCAATTTGGGGAGAATCTAGGAGGGTCGTTCCGGTTCTTCATCCTTATGGCCCCCCGGCCCAGCCTCCATCCTCTTCACGAACTTTGTGAACTTTCCTACTTTGGTTACCTTTCTAGTGTATCTGGCAGAAGTTCTTGACATCTTGGCGAGGTGTACCTATGTTTTGACTCACTTTCCTTCTCTATTAGTCCTTGTTTTCCTTTTTTATACTTAATTTAGCCCCTTAGTTCCTTCTGTTTTCCTGAGTACATATGCTTCTGTTCTCCTGTGTCACTGTGTTCTGCATACCTTAATGAATTATTGCCTCTGCTGTTTCTATGACCAAGTTCTCTGTGCTTTTGCTTAAAATCTATATTCTGAATTTAACTCTCTACTTTTGATATTACTATATTACATTTGCTTTCTAGGCCTTGCCTGGCTTCATTTCCCCCCCTTTTCTTAAACTTACGAATTCTTTCGTCAAGTTTTAGTTTTGAGGATGTTGATAAGCTTGTGTCATTGACCAGATTACTTGTGTCCTTGTGATTATGGAGTTTAGTTTACACCGCAGACATACATTCAGAAGGGTTAGCAAGAACATAGTTATTGATATGATCAAGATTGGGTGTATCAAATAATGAAAAACCTGGGTTGCTGTTGGGGAATATCCTGTAAAGGTATCCCACCTGTGGTGTTTCCCTACTTGTTCAATTTTCGTTAGGATATTCTTTATTCCCGCCGAGTCATGGTCTACTTGCCACAGCATGCGTTGTGTGGTTTTGTTTACTTCTTGGACTAGCTTCTCTATGTCGGGATGTGTGAGCATTGCTTTAAGAAGGTTAATATCCATGCCTATTTGTAGCTTTGGTATATCATTATATAAAGTGTACTCTGCTTCAATTAGTTGTTGAGTAGTTACAGGAGTATAGTTAAAGTCACAGCCTACAATTTTAGTGAAGTTAAATATGCAAAAGTTAGTATTATTGGTTACTTTGTGACAGTTATCTCTGGTGATGTCACTACAAGCGGTTCTTACACATGCACATCCATTACCTACATAAAATACTTGTGATTGAGCTCTATTGTGAGGAAGCATTTCAAAAGTACATACGCTGCTCTCAGCATCTAAGCATAAATCTTCTGCTTCTACTATGGCATTTTCACAAATATATCCTAACTGTCCTCTAGGGATACATGCTTCTGTGCTAACTGATTGTCATCTATTCTTAGCATTATCATAACTAGCCCAAACATTATGATCTACAGGCTTAACAACAACATTTTGATGTATAGCTCCCAAAGTCAAGACAGGAAAGATGACTCTCTCCTCTGCAGCACTAATAGTGAGAGCATAGGCCTCAATGTGCTCATGTTGTGGATTGTATGTAAAATTCACTAGTTGCCACCAGGCTTGGTGATCTTTTTCAAACTGACTGGTAGAGTTATTTCTTAGTATTGTTTCCCTTATTTCCTGAGGTAGTGTACCTGACGCTCCTTCTCTCAAGATTCCTGCTGCCACTGACTGTACCCATTGTTGTGTTTGGATGCACTGAATAGCAAGTGCCACTTTTTTACTGATATTCCCAGCATAGTCTGCAATTTTAAGAAAATCTTCAGCAGTATGATTAGCTACTAAGGTTAGTAATTTGACTGCTAGTGATTGAGTTTCTGCCAGGGTAAGCATAGATGAACTCAAGGGAACTTTGAGTTTTCCTAGATGCGAAGTGACAGTACTTATTTATCAATACCTCTTGATCTACGGTATTTAATATGCCTAGCCCTGTGCCGGTCCAACCAGTTACATCTCTTTGAGTTCGCTTGGGGTGTGATCTAGCTGTCAGCCATGCATTCCAACCCTTAAGGCTTTACTGTATAAAGGCCTGACAATTCTTTTGAGTGTGATGTCTGTTTGGATGTTTATTTGGACTTTCTTTAGCGAGTAGGTAGGATCCAGCAGCAATTTTAATTCATGTGACTGCCTTATCACATGAGGTCCTACAAGGGTCAAATTATGCACCCTTTTGCAACTTGGTGAAAGAGTCGTGGGAGTACTAGTGGTTCTCTCAGGTGGGTCTGTGATAATTTCAGAAGTAGGTTCAATATCGAATGTCCAACCTCTGGTAGTACTCCCACTCTCTCGTTGGCAGAAGACTGTTACTGATTGGTTCAACAAAATCCTAATCTCGCATTGTGGCTCAGGTTCTTTTTCCCTTCTTATCTCATCCCACCAACAAAAAATTGGTCCTTTTCTTATAATCCAAGCAGTGTGAGTTTCACCTGCTATGCGACTATATGTAATTGAGAGGTTTTGTTTGGATTCAATAGTTAATTTAACCCCATCTACTTTTTCGGCTGGAAATGAAATTTCACCTATTTGCTCTACTGGGGTATCAAATCCTCGGCATCCCACTTGAACACTGTCTCCCTCTTGGCCCAATAGAACACTACTCCTTTTCCATTACCTTAGTGTGTATGGCTTGTCATTGAACATAACATAAACGGCCATAGGTGGATGTTCATATACGGCAGGTGAATAGGCATTAGACCAGGGCCACTCTGGGGCAGGGCTCTGGGGCAGAGTAACATTTATCGCAAGTCCGATATTACTTATCAAGAGTCCAATGGTCAGCACTGAGAGGATTAGAGAGAAGGTTGGATTCATTATGTCAGGTCTTCTTGTTTGTCTCCGGGAGCTTTCTTAACTCAAGAATAGTGGATCCATGTAGGTCACTCCTTTATCCGAACCGCGGTGAAGGTGGTTAGCAGCACTTGGAAAGGTCCCTCCCACTTCACTTGTAGGGATTTTCCTAAAAGATTCTTAACATAGACCCAATCACCAGGATTAAACGGATGCAGTTTATGATCAGGCTGTTTGGGCTGGTGCTCTAATACTACAGTGGCATTTTATCAAGAGAAGGTTTAACCCTCAACCTGATCAGAGCAATAGGCAAAGCTTGGTACCATTGTAAGTTGGTCTTCTGACATATTTTACCAATTTGTTGTTTGATAAGATGATTCATCTTTTCCACTTGTCCACTGGCCTGTGGTCTGTAGGGCGTATGCAATTGCCATTTAATCTGCAGTGCTTTGCTTATTGCTCTCACAACTTTTGCACAGAAATGTGAACCTCTTTCTGAAGAGATAGTTCTTGGTACCCCAAACCGTGGTATGATTTCATTTAACAAAACTTTAGTTACCTCTCTCTTTGTTTGTTCTGCAGAGGAATGCTTCAGGTCACCTAGAAAATGTGTCAGTTAACACCAATAAATATCTATACCCCCCTTTTCTTGGGAGTTCAGAAAAATCAATTTAATTTGCCATACTTCACCTGGAATTTGCCTCGGTTTATTGCTCCTTGATGTATTTTGGTTCCTGTATTTGGGTTGTTCTTCAGGCATCGTTCACACTGAGATGTGACTTGCTTTATGGTGGTGAACAATTTTGGTCCCACTATTCTGGACTGTAAATACTGATAAAGTGGATCTAAACTCCAATGGGCCTTTTCATGTTCTGTTTTTACAAATTGCCACATTAATTTCCCTGGTATTAATAGTTGTCCCGTTTCTAATTGACCCCATCCATTGTCTAACAATTTGCCTTTGTTCTTTTGAATCCATCTATGATCTGACTCCTGATAATCTGGTTGGAAGTTAGTATCTAGCTCCCCTGGTACTAAGGCTGCTATGTTCACTTCACCAGCTCTCGCAGCAGCTAATTTAGCTTCTGCGTCAGCTTTCCTATTCCCTATTTCTGGAACAGTGTTACCTTTCAGGTGCCCCTTGCAATGCATTATGACCACTTGTGCTGGGAGTTGGACTGCTTCTAACAATTGTAGAATTTCCTCTGCATGTTTGACGTTTTTTCCCTGGGCAGTTAGCAGTCCTCTTTCTTTCCAAATTGCTCCATGAGCATGCACGACGGAGAAGGCATAATTTGAATATCTCCAAATATTAATCCGTATGCCTTCTGCCAATTCCAGAGCTATCAGTTCTGCTTTCTGGGCTGAAGTCCCTGCAGGTAAAGGATTTGATTCGATTACCTCTTCCATTGTGGTCACTGCATAGCCTTGTTTCACGAAGATGCTGCCATCAGAGAACCAGTTGTCTGCATCTTCAAGCAGCTCTTCTTTGAGATCCGGGCAGCTGGAGTAGACTGCTTCCATGGTCTCCTGGTAGTTGTGCTCGATTGGTTCTGTTGGCATTCTTCCTTCTAGAAATGAGGTTGGATTCACAGTGTTAGTGACTTGAATGGTTGCATCATCTGACTCAGCTAGTATTGCTTGGTACTTTAGGAATCTGGAAGGTGACAACCAATGGCCATCCTTCTGCTCTAGTACTGCAGACACAGTGTGGGACACTAACACAGTCATCTTCTGGCCCAATGTGAGCTTTCTGGCCTCTTCTATGTTTATGATTACTGCGGCTACTGCTCTCAAACAGCTGGGCCATCCTTTGCTTACTTCATCCAGCTGTTTGGAGAAATAAGCCACGGCTCTTTTGTGTGGTCCCAACTGTTGTGCCAAGACTCCTAAAGCCATCCCTTGCCGTTCATGAGAGAACAGCCAGAATGGTTTTGTTACATTGGGCAGGCCCAAGGCTGGGGCTTTCATGAGTTCTTGTTTCAGTCTCTTAAAAGCTCCCTCTGCTTCGGGAGTCCAGACTAGGACACTCTTAGCCTCTTTCAGCAAATGATAGTGGTTTAGCGAGTATCCCGTATTGATAAATCCATAAATGACACCAACCTGTCATCCCTAGAAAGGCTCGTAGATCTCTCACCGTTTCGGGTTTAGGCATTTGGCAGAT
This sequence comes from Pseudopipra pipra, assembly GCF_036250125.1. NCBI lineage: Eukaryota > Metazoa > Chordata > Aves > Passeriformes > Pipridae > Pseudopipra > Pseudopipra pipra. Next base: position 64,310,802 of record NC_087580.1, on the reverse strand, counting down.
GGCTTCTTTTCTTGCTGTTCCTAGGGATCGTTGTCCTCTGGAAATTTCATATCCCAGGTACACCATCTTTTCTTGCACCAGCTGTGCTTTCTGTTGAGAGACTCGATATCCACTCAAACCCAGGAAATTCAACAGAGAAATTGTCCATTTAACACACTCTTCTTCTGTCTCAGTTGCTATTAGCAGATCATCTACATATTGTAGAAGAGTACCATCTCCCTGTGGCCTTTCCCATCGTTCTAATTCTTTGGCTAATTGATTCCCAAAAATTGTTGGACTATTTTTATAGCCCTGAGGTAACACTGTCCAGGTTAATTGAGTCTTTCTTCCTTTGCTCACAGATTCCCATTCAAAGGCAAAAACCTTTTGGCTCTCTGGGGCTAAGGGAAGGCAGAAGAATGCATCTTTTAGTTCTAACACTGTGAACCAAATTAAATTGTCTTTTAATTTAGTTAGAAGTGTATAAGGGTTGGCTACCACTGGATGTAGTGTCTTTGTTATTGCATTTATAGCTCTTAAATATTGAACTAGCCTATAAGTTCCATTAGGTTTCTTAACTGGTAAGATTGGTGTGTTATAGTCTGATTCGCACTCTATTAATAACCCCAATTCTAAAAATTTTTCAATTATTGGCTCGATTCCTTTTCTATCTTCTAACCTCAGTGGGTATTGCTTCTTCACCACTGGCCTTGCTCCAGGTACAAGTTCAATGGTGATAGGTGTTGCTTGTTTTGATTTCCCAGGTACGTCAGTGGCCCATACTAACAGGTATGCTTCACTCATAATTCGCTCGATATTGTGACTATCAGGTTTTGGTTCTATGCAACTGATTGTCAAGCTTAAAGTTGCGATCAGTCGTTCTTCGTTTACCTGGAATTCAAACTTGTCTTGGTTAAATTTTATTGTTGCTCCCAGATTTTCTAATAAATCTCTACCTAGTAGAGGCTTTGGTGAATTTGGTAAGTACAAAAATTGATGGATTCCCATTTGCTTTCCAATTTTGTATTTGATAGGTTTTAGAAAATAAGCCTTTTCTGGTTGGCCTGTTGCTCCCACAACTTGTACAAACTCATCACTCTTTGGTACTAGTTCCTGATTCAAAACCGAAAATGTAGCTCCCGTGTGAATCAAAAAGTCTAGTTCCATTTCACCTTCCCCTAGTTCCATTTTAACCAGTGGGTCTGCTAGGGAACGACTCACCGGTCCCCCTCAGTCACTGCTCTGATGTGCAATGGTAGTGTTTGTGAATCTTTCTCCTAGTTGAGGGTAGTCCTGCTTCCAGTGGCCTATCTGCAAGCAATTGGAACATTGATTTGGTCCTATTCTAGCTGGTTGGGGCTGGAATCTTCCCCTCCCTCTTACAGGGTAACCACGACCCCTATCCCTGTTATTCGCTTCTGGGAATTTTGTATTCTGAGCTGCCATTGCTACTGCTACCACTCTAGCAAATCTTTTATCTTCCTTTTTCCTTTCTTCCTTCTCCCTATTATTGTATACCTTCCAGACATCATTCATTAATGTTTCTAAATCTCTGTTCGCTGGGTGTTTGAGTTTCTGTAGCTTCTTTCTAATGTCTGGGGTGCACTGTCCCATTACTAATCCTAGCAGCTGTTGTCTGCCTTACTCTGATGCCGGGTCTAAAGGGGTATACTGTCTCATGGCTGTTCTGAGCCTATCTAAGAATTCTGAGGGGGTTTCATCTTTTCCCTGCCTGATGTCGTACAGGGCCGCCCAGTTAATGGCTTTAGGTATTGCATTCCGTAGGCCTAACGCTACCAACTTTCTGTATCGCACTAACCATTTATAGTGAATTGGATTGTTCGGATCCCAATTTGAATTTTTGCTCGGGAATATAGTTTCAAGGTCCCCGATCATTGTGGAAGCATGTAACCTTCCTGTTCTCACTATTAGCTCTCTCTCAGTTTCAGTTAATTCTAATAACATCACGTCGTTATCTTCCCAGTCTATGTCAAGATTCTTTACCAATAGTTCAAATCTCTTAGCAACCCCTTCTGGATTTTTCCTAAAATTTTTCGCTTCTTCTCTCCAGCTGTTCAGATCACTTGTGAATGGTACCTTTATCCGTCCTTGTTCTCCTGGAGCAGGCATTATTCAATGAAGGGGGGCTATAGTGTAGCTTTCTTCAGCTTTGTCTTTCGCTTCTTCTTCCTCCTGGGCCCTAGCTCTCCGTGCTACAGACCTAGTGTAGTGTGAATGGCCAACTTCTTCTCTGGGGTCTTCCTCTGGGGCTTCGGTGTCAGCTCTATTCTTTCTCTTTTCCTTTTTATTTTCTTGCTTCTGTTCCTCTTCTCCCTCTGCTCTTGGTGTGTCCCTTTTGTCATCTATCTGGATTACTATATTTAATCTTTGCGGGGTACTTTCCCTTTCTACTTGAGTTACTGTGTTGCTTTCTTCTTCGTTGCACCTTGACCTGGGGGAACTATCCTCCTTTCCATTGCCCCCTGATCTCGGTGGGCTACCTTCATCCCTATAGCTCCCAACTCCCAGTGGGTTGCTTCCTGCTCTGCAACTGTCTAATTCCCAGGTGCTTTCTCCTTTTCTTGGTGTACTACTACCCCTATTTCTGCTACTTCTTGATCTGGATGGCCTATCTTCTTCGCAATCACTCTCTAATCTTGGTAGGTTACTCTCCTCCTGGTGACTTTCTGATTTCCACATGCTACTTGACCCCTGCAGGGTACTCTCTCCTTCACCACTTCTTGGCCCCTGAGGACTGTACCCTGTTCCGTCTTTTCCTGATTCTAGCAAAGTATCTGCTAACAAGCTGCTGTCTCTCTCACTCTCTCTTGTATTTGGCGGCGTCACCCCACATCCTGGTGCATAGGGCTGATATTCCCATAAACTTATCTTGCTTTCTTTTTCATTATCTCTTTCTTTTAGTTTAAGGCACCGTTGTCCAATACTACAGGAATCACAACAGCGCTCCTTCAGTCTGGGATTTTTCTTATCTTTTTCTAAGGCCAGGACCAAAGGATCTTGAGGTGCAATATTTACCCCACATTCTCTCTGCCATTCAGGCTTATTTCTTAGGGTGAAAAACATCTCGCAATATAACACTTCATCCCATTTGCCCAGACGATGGAGGAACAGCATAAGCTGTAAAATAGTTTAACGTGCCTTCAGGTGGCCATTTTTCGTCATCATCTAACTTATACAAAGGCCACCACTGAGTGCAATACCTGATGAGCGTCTTTTTACTTATATTTCCCCCTGGAGCCCCTCCTAGGTCTTTCCAATGCTTCAAAATACATCCTAAGGGGGTTTTCATGTTTATATCTTTGCTGACTTCCCATTGTCACAGAGATTAAATGTCTAAGTAGGGCTTAGGTTGGCTTTCACAGATTTTATTTAAATATTCATGTCCCCCCTCGGTTGCTAACACTCGATAAAGATCAAGTGTCAGCTGGCAAGAGTGATCAATAATGTACCAACCAACCCAGGGATTGTATTCCCAGCTCAGTCTCCACCTGTGAAAGTCCTCTATCACTGCAGGGTAATACCCTAATTCCTCACTTCTTTGTTCTACTTGTCCTATGAACCTTCTTATGTAATGATTGATTATATTAAGCAATTCTTCTCTCTGGACTGCTTCTTCCGATTCTAGTCCTTTCCACTGACCAAAGTCTGGTATGTCCCCAAACTTTACCTCAATTTGAAACATTTTTCTTATCCTATTCCACCGCTTTAGAGCGTTCCTTATCCTATTCCACAGTCTTATGCACACAATATCCATGCACTTCGTCTGTCTCTGGCCGTTGTCCTCGCGGAGGGACGGAACCACAGATCGAGACTCCGCACTCGCTTCGCAACAACGTTGTGTCTCAAACACACACACGCATACCTGCACACTTTAAATGAAGACCTTCCTACCTTCCCGTTTTATTTGGGTAGTCTGTGTTACCGAATTGGGTCACAAGATGTCGCCTCAGACCATGAAATACAAGTTTGTTGCTGACTGGGTCGGTCTATATTACCACAAAGCCACAAGATGTCACTGTGAACTGTAAAATATACTCTTTACAGAACATGCAATCAGTAGATTATATATATACTTGTCTATGAGCATACCGACAGAAAAACCTCATCCATCTGGTTTCTGCTAAATCCTGATTTGACCAACAGCATATACAATAGAAACTGAGGGACTGATCTAGAGCTATTTCTTGTGTCCCTCTTGGACCTAAAATGTATTTCCCACAATTGTTACACAAAGCTCTAACATATAGGGAACAACGGCAGAACGGGGGCAAATTTTAATCTTAGAGTTTTGGTGCACTGATAAAATCTTATTTACTCTTACGGAATTGCAATCACTTCCCATGTAATGCTCTAAAACATTTTATAAAATATGCTTTCACAAAGTAATCTTTGATACACAAAACACTTTACGAAACGGTCTAACACACAGAAGGCAAACAGAACACTACAGCAGCAGCAATCAAAATATCACAAATAATAGAGCTCTTCACTGTACTTTTAAATTTCAAATGGCATGATATAGTACTGAGATTACCTCTCATAAGCAATCAGACAAACTACAATTTAACACAGACCAGAGCAGCTTGTAAAAGAAACTCAGTACATTATCTCTAACTATTGCATTCCAGGGATTCTTTGGTAGGACTAGAAGTTCCCCTGGGTCCTAAAGCCTCCTGTCTCAGGAAAATCAAAGGGAAACACTCCAGATCTTAAAACAGTTCAAAAGAAAGAGTTAAGGATCCTTAGTTTCCCAAATCTTTAGGTCAAATGCAACTTTAAATACATTACTGGACAATCTTTCACGCAGAACAGAAAGTAAACAAGAGAAGCAAGAACAAGAGTGCTTTTAAGACAATACACAAAAGCATAAAAGGTAAAAGCGGCAACACAGAATAAAGACAATTTTCTCAATACACAAAAACATAAAAGGTAAAAACAGCAACACAATAAAAACAATTTTCCACTGCAGTATGGGCCTCTAACCCTTCTCGAGGACTCTAACCTGCTATCTTTGCAGGACTCTAACCTGCTGCTTTTAATACCTGGTTGCCCTGGGAAACCAACAACCCACAGCTGGACTTTTTATACAATTTTTGGCAAGTGATTGCATAATACAATATGAATATTCATGATATTGCAGCATACATTTTTAATATTCATAACAGGTGGAGTCTAGGTGGAGTTAGAGGTGTGGTCTTCAATTTGGGGAGAATCTAGGAGGGTCATTCTGGTTCTTCATCCTTATGGCCCCCCGGCCCAGCCTCCATCCTCTTCATGAACTTTGTGAACTTTCCTACTTTGGTTACCTTTCTAGCGTATCTGGCAGAAGTTCTTGACATCTTGGCGAGGTGTACCTATGTTTTGACTCACTTTCCTTCTCTATTAGTCCTTGTTTTCCTTTTTTATACTTAATTTAGCCCCTTAGTTCCTTCTGTTTTCCTGAGTACATATGCTTCTGTTCTCCTGTGTCACTGTGTTCTGCATACCTTAATGAATTATTGCCTCTGCTGTTTCTATGACCAAGTTCTCTGTGCTTTTGCTTAAAATCTATATTCTGAATTTAACTCTCTACTTTTGATATTGCTATATTACATTTGCTTTCTAGGCCTTGCCTGGCTTCATAAGTCATCACAAACTGACCCGAAGGTATAAATTTCGCATTATCATCATCAGAGGAGGAGAGGTAGGTGGCACATGCTGAGAAGGCCCCACCATATAATCAGCTACCAGAAAATGAAAAGCAATATGCTGTCTTCACTGACAGTTTCTGCCGTATTGGAGGGACAAATCAAAAATGGAAAGCTGCCATATGGAGTCCTACATGGCAAGTTGCAGAAGCTACTGAGGGACAGTATGTGGATCAAGTCAGGTTACAGAGCTGAAAGCCATCCAGCTGGCTGAAAAACATCGCAGCAATGGAACAGGTGGATTGAGCTGCCAAGATTAAAGTGTCTCAGGTGAATTTGGACTGGCAACATAAGGGTGAATTATTTCTGGTTTGGTGGGCCCATGACACCTCAGGTCATTAGGGAAGAGATGCAACATACAGATGGGCTCATAATTGAGGGGTGGATCTAACCATGGACACTATTTCTCAGGTTATCCAGGAATGTGAGACATGCACTGCAATCAAACAGGCCAAGCGGGTAAAGCCCCTGTGGTATGGGGGATGATGGCTGAAATATAAATATGGGGAGGCCTGGCAGATTGATTACATCACACTCACAAACCCACCAAGGCAAGCGTTATGTACTTACAATGGTAGAAGCAACCACTGGATGGCTGGAGACACACACTGTGCCTCACACTCCTGCCTGGAACACCATCTTGGGCCTTGAAAAGCAAGTCCTGTGGCAACGTGGCACACCAGAAAGAATTGAGTCGGACAATGAGACTCTGTTCAAAAATAGCCTCATAGACACCTGGGCCAGAGAGCATGGGATTGAGTGGATGTATCATATTCCCTATTATGAACTAGTCTCTGGGAAAACTGAACAGTACTGTGGGGAGGAAGGGGCTGAAAATGGAAGACTGGCGAGGAGAAAAGAGAATAAGTTGTTTTTAGAATTATTTTCGCTCAAGAGACTTTTGCATTTTGGAATGCTAGGCCTGGGAAAGATCAGTGTGGGAAAATCCCATGTATTACACCTACTGATGTTTATCCTCTGCCTGTTTTGAGAAGTAGGATTCCTGTGTAGAAATAACACTTTCTTACAGACATGCTTGAGGCCCCTGCTGGGAGAGAGGGAGACCATAAAAACACAGGGGAGAACACAGCGTTGCAGTTATGAGCATGCAAAAAGTGTTCTTATAAAAGCACCAGAACGGGCCTCCCACTGCTGCTCTTGTGCCCGTTGCATGATTTTTAGCAGTGTATTTAGGGTTTTCGACTTTGGAATAAACTTTTCCTTAATACCTTAGCCATGGTTTGGTCATCTGGATTTACCTGCATGCATATCACTTCTTACAGGTTCAATGGACTGTTAAAAGCCACATTGAAAGCAATGGGTGGGAGAACCTTCAAACACTGGGATCTACAGTTAGCAAAGGTCACTTGGTTAGTTAACACTAGAGGCTCTACCAATTGAGCTGGCCCTGCCCAATCAAAACCTCCACATACTGTAGAAGGGGATAAAATCCCCATGGTGCATATGAGGAATGTGTTAGGGAACACAGTTTGGATTAGTCCTGCCTCAAGCAAAGGCAAATCCATTTGTGGGATTGTTTTTGCTCAAGGACCTGGGTGCACTTGGTGGATAATGCAGAGGGACAGAGAAACACGATGTGTACCTCAAGGGGATTTGATATTTGGGTGAGAACAGTCAGTAATGTTGAATTGTATAACATTGGTTGCTGAATGACACTGCCACTGTGTGCCATAACTACCATGGACTATAAGGATGGACGGCTCCAGATACACCAGTTATGAGCCCCTGATGCAGCTTGCAACCAGCTGACAGCCCACCAGCCCTTCTGCCCTGCAAGACATCTAGGACAGATGGAACCCACAGTCATGGACTAAATGAACTCAATAGACATTTTGCAGGGACAGCAATTGACTATGGAAATGATATCTGTGTTTGTGTATATTTATATATATATATATATATATGTATGTAGTTGGAAGGTGTAGGATCTGGGCATGACATAGATGGTATAGGATAATGGTTGAATAATGTCCTGGTTTTTGTCCCAGAGAGAATTAGTTTTTTTCACAGTAGCCATGAGGGGCAGAACCTGGAGCCCTGCAGGCCTGTCTAGGTTGTTATTGTATAACACCTCATGTCACCACTGGGGGGCAGAAGTAAGAGACTCTAGCTTCCGGGAAGAAGTTGGACATGGCTTGCAGTCGAGGGAAAATGTGGGCACGGAGGGCTCTGTCTGCCATTGTTATTCATTGTCCTGGGCTTGGTGAGAATTTTTGCATGTAAGTCACCCTCTTTTGTACACTTTTTTTATTAATATTCTTGCTGTTACTGTTTGTTTTTCTTATCTCATTGCTGTTTCCAGTAAATTGTTCTTATGTCAACCCATAATCTCTGCCTTTTGTCTCCCACCAGGGGAAAGGGGGGGAGGAGCAGCTTGTAGTTTGGAGTGCCGTTCCCAAACCACAACAGATTCCTGAAGTGGAGAAGCTTATATAATGACAGTGTCTGCACATCTTTCCCTTTTGAGTCTGTTGGACAATGTCAAATAATTTTGACACGGGAGCAATAGTATAAACACTTGGTGAAACAACCAAGATAAGACCAGATTACAAGAAACAAAAAAAGGCCAACTCATCAAAATAGGTAAAGGGTAATTCTGGCAGGGGGAGATCGTGACCACCAACTCACGGCCCACTGACCCAAGAAACCAACTCAAAAGAAGAAGACCGAGCATGCAGACTAATTAACCTAAGCCAGACAATCATTTAACCAATAGAAGATAGAATGCTAATAAATGGGAGAACTTTGCAACTTGTAGCCAATTAATATTAATGCCTTTGTTTGCCAAAATGCATAGTGAAAAGTTTTGTTAGTTGTGCTGGCTTTGTGGGTTTAACACTCAGCACCCCTTTCTGTAAGGACCGAAACTCAGCTGTCAGCAGAAAGGAGTCTGATGGGATTGAGCAGCCAGCCTTGGGCAACAGGAGCTGAGAGAAATCCCATCACCTGAGGACCAGACACTTCATCACAAGACCTGTTAATATTTAGCTATGTTGATTGTCCTGGATCCTTCAGCAAGATATGGAAAGACTTTGTGATGATGTTTTCAGACCATGTAGAAACCCCTTTGTTCTCTTCCCCCCATGTGGTCCTTGCTACGGGAAAATATTAACCACTTGTGTAACTGTAGCAGAAAATTGTGTAATCCTCTAGTTAGCATAATCCATCCCCTAGTTAGCATAACCTGTCCTCCTCATCAACATGTCCTGCCCCCAAGACCCTTATATTGCAAGACGCGTGTTCAATAAATATTCCAGTTTCTACCTCTGAATTGGGATCGATTAGTTATTGACCTCTACACCTTTCTGTGCAGAACTGTAAATAAATCAAATACCTCTATTCTGTGTGGGGATTGGCCTCTTGTACACTGGGTGAAAGAGCCTCTTTCAGGACAACAGCACCACCATGCCTCCATGGCTGCAGACCACCAGGCACCAGCCACCTAGTTAGCATGTAGCCTGTTCAGCTAGCAAACCAAACACAGGTAAGCAGGGGACATCAGGTAGGAGCAAAGCGATTCTCAGTTCCACTACAGCCAATTGAAATCCAGGTCTGCTGCTCAGCAAAGTTCCCTTCAGACATTTGCTGAAATTTTATATTGTTTGAAAGTAGCTGTGCTCAATTGACATAAGTAGCTAGAATCGTTAGTATGCAAGTTGAACTTTATCTGAACTATGTTGTGTAACTCAAAGATGGATTATAGTGAAACCTGAAGCTAATAATCTGATCATTAATAATAGTACAGATGGATTGTAGTGAAACTTGAAGATAATCTAAACATTAATAATAGAATAGACAAAGCTAGCAGCTTAAATATTACTTAAAAATTAATGACTAGAGTGGACAGTCCATAGATTGTGGTATATGAACTGTAACAACCATATTACAACATGGACTACAAAACTGACTGAAATCCCCCCCGAAACCGATCTAAGAGGATGCGAAGATGACCACATAGCAATGACTTGGTAATGAAACAACAAATCAATGAAGAACAAGAAGATCCCAGACCCTAATATTGTTATTGCTCCAGACTGTCATGTGAGGGATGGGGAGTTCAGATTGTAAAAGTATAACTACCCAGGGATTTCTTTGTTCAGAGTCCCTCTTTTGAGGCACCTAGCTCTACCTACTGGTTATTGTAATTGATCTGTGCCAATAAACCTATCTAATGGAGATGAGAGTCTCGTGTCAAAAATTTCATTAACACATTGATGTGTATAAATCCCCTTCCATAAGTAAATAAAACTATTTTAGTGAAGAACAAACACAGATACATTCATCGAAAGTGATGCCTTAAGTCCCTAATGGTTTTTTTATTTTTCTAATATTTGTAAGACTTGTAAGTTTTATAGGTAGGTTTTAAAAGCAGAAACCCCTTTGTCCCTTGTTCCTTTTCCTTGTTTACACATTCCCTAACCCTCTTACCCCATTCTATGCTTTCCATATCAATCCTACTTCTGAATACAGCAGAGTGTTTAGTCTTTTGTCAAGGCAAAGGCCTAAACAGTTGACAGAACAGCATATCAGGGCCTAAACCACAGAATACGGTCAAAAATTAGGTAACTATGTACCCTTTGTGCTCTGATGAAGCTGAAGATGATGAAGTAGGTGGTCCCAAAAAGTCCCCAGACCCAATTCTAAGGGGGAGGGCCCGGGGCAGACCAGAGGAAGGGTCGCAGGGTGGACACATCTGGGATTGGATGGATAGTGTTATAAAATGTAACCTCTCAGGCACGGCGGGTGCGCGCGTCGTATAACATCTTGGCAAATAAACCCTTTCTTATCTCACCCCTAATTAACTGCTCCAGAGATTTTTTTCAGCACCAAAATACACCGGCAACAGTGGTGGAACCCGGGGATCTGGACCGCGACTTCTTCAGACTGGAAACTTTCATCAGCAGGAATATTCCTCAGAGAGCCGGCTTTTATCTGAGATAATTCCCGCCCCGGTCTGAGAAGCCCAGCTTCACGGAACCCACAAAAAACAAGCACGGAGCATAGAGGTGAGATAAGAAAAGAGCGAATACGGAAACGGTACCTATTTGGTTAGTTAGCAGCTGCGGGAAAGTTTTGTGTCCCGGGATAGGGGGTACGGATTCCTGAAAAGTTTACTTAAAGGCTTGGGCCCTCTAAACAGTCCAGAGAGTCACTTTTCAGGGGGCGAACGGGGTAGTTTGCCAATTATCCCAGGTCAGAGTGTTTGGTTTGGAGGGGATGCCCTCCGGTGCTCTGATGCTGTGGGAGAGCCGGTGGGGCTCTATAGTCTGTAACTCGGTAAATAGCTGAGAGGTTACGTTAACAGCCTTGTGACCTAGTGTGTGACAGGTGGTTTGCTCTTGTTTTGCAAGCATGGGTTGTGTGGATTCAAAAGTTAAGATCCCTAAAGAATCCCCCCTGAGTTTGGTTCTAAAACACTGGAAAACTTTAGCTGGTTCTGAGACACCTTTAAAGAAGGAAGAGCTGTGTAGGCTGTCTGTGAATGCCTGGCCGTTGTTTGGACAAATGAGAGGGGTAGTGTGGCCGGAATTTGGTCCCTTGGAACTAGATACAGTGTTTCGATTGATCTCGCTTCTTCATGTAGAACAGAGGTGGCAGGAAATTCGATATGCAGAGCTGTTCTTGTTTCTGTTAACACGCCCTGAATTGGGTATAGGAGATAAGAAAAACGAAAGTTCAGGAGAGACGGAAAAAGCAGAAATGGTTTTAGGAAGAAGGAAAAAGAAAGATCGAGTTAAAGCTGCTCCTATCCCACAAATCCTATTTAAGAACACCGGAGAGGATGATTTAGATATGTTGATATCACCTGACAGGAGAGAGAGTAGCCCGGGAGCTCCACAAATCGGACTCCCTGCTGCAGGGGCGGCGGGGGGGGGTTGGAGCTGTGGGGGCGGTTGCTCTTCCTGGATCGGCTCCAGCTGGACAGGCGGGAGCCGTGGGGGGGCTCCCTGGCGCGGGTATGGCTGCGCTGGGGGGAGTTGGAATCTCCGGAGGAGTTGGCTCGGGGGCGGCGGGAGCTGCTCCGGGCACGATCAGTACAGGACTTGCTGCCATGGCAACAAGTACAGGAGCAGGCACTGTGGGAGTTACAGGCCTGGGGCCACCCCCAGCTGCTAAGGCGACAGCGGGGGGAGGGGTCACAGGAGCAGTAGCAGGAACAACCCCTGGAATTCCAGGAGGGGCAGGGGCGGCGCCAACAGGTGGTGGCCTCTGTCCTGACTGACTTGGGAGGTGGGGCTGGAGCCGCCCCCTTTCCCACGTCTCCCCCTCCCGAGGGGGAAGATTCCATCCTTGTGGGGGGGGGGAAGAAAAGAAGAACCGAGGGAGTTTCCAATCTCTGCCTCTCATGAAAAGGGAACAGAGACGCACAGACAGGGCAAGCCAGTTCCAGCTGCAGAGAGAAGGGAGAAGCGAGGGTTACCACCGTTTGATAAGGACACGGAAGCAGAGGGTGAATTAAGTGATAGCTCGGGGGAAGGAGAAGCAGACCAGCCTGTAGTAAAACCGAAAGGAAAATTGGCTCGCGAAGCGTTAGCTTTCCCCGATCCGGTTGCAAGTAGAACAAGGGCAAAAGACAAGCCACCGTTAGAAGCCCCCTTAAGACAAGCCATGACCAATCAAGGCATGATATTAATAAAGGCTCCTTTCTCACTGGTTGAGTTACAGCAATGGAAAGATTGTGTGGGGGCATATAGAGATAATCCAGAAAAGATGACAAATTATGTCCAAAGAGCAATCAAAACTCAGAATCCTGATTGGAGTGATCTAGAGGTTATGATGGATACCTTATTAGACCAAACAGAGAAGGAAATGGTGAAAAGAGCTGCTCAAAATGCAAAAAACCTCTGGGCAGTTTCCAGGCGAGGATGTCAAAGATATCTTCCCCCTCACGGATCCCGGATGGGATCCTAATGTGTCAGCAAGTTTAGGAGCTTTGAAACGTTATCAAGACTGGGTAATTTATGGATTTCGGCATGGAGTTCCAAAGGCGGTGAACTGGTCCAAAATGTACGAGGTTAGACAAGACATAAATGAGTCACCCACTGATTTTCTAAACAGATTGAAAGATGTTATCAGAAAATATACAGATATTGATTTAGAGTCAGATATGGGAAAGAAAAATCTGGTATACTTATTTATAGGGCAGTCCACAGATGATATAAGAAGAAAACTGCCGAAGGCAGGTGGTGATAGAAAGGATATTAGTGAGCTGTTAGATATAGCCTGGACGGTATATCAAAATAGGGAGCAGAAAAGGAAAACAAGAAGGTGGCTATAAAGAGCCTCATAAACGTAACCCCAGGTATCAGAGGTCTAACCGCCGGCAGGACATAGCAGATGACAGATGTTCTAACTGTAAGAAGAAGGGACATTGGAGAAGAGACTGCCTGGAGCTGAGGGGAACTGAAAACACATTTCCCCCACCACCACCCCCAGCCCCCCAACTGACTGTGAGTCAGAATGTATGAGGGGGACCGGAGGTTTCTTCCCCAGCAGAGCCTCTGGTTACAGCTAAGCTGGGGGGGGAGAATGTTGAATTTTTGGTTGACACAGGTGCGGCATACTCTGTATTAAATACTTTGGAAGGGAAACTGAGCCATGAAACTGTAACTGTGGTAGGTGCTACAGGGGTAAGTGAAACAAGGCCATTTTTTAAACCTTTAAAATTCAAACTGGGCAAACACTGGGTAACTCACCAATTTCTTTATATGCCAAATTCTCCTAAGCCTTTACTGGGTAGAGACTTACTGGAAAAATTAGAAGCTGAAATTAAATTCACCAAGGGGGGAGACATAAAGGTTATAATCCCAGATACTAAATATGTCGAGGCAGCTGCTTTCTTTATACAGGAAAATCATGGAGAGATCCCTGCAGAAGTTGAAAATGCTGTCATACCTTTAGTCTGGGCCAGCGAGTACCCTGGGAAATCAAAGCAAGCTGAACCAGTAAGCATCGCACTCAGGCCAGGAGCAGCCCCAGTAAGGCAAAAACAATATCCTTTGAAATTAGAAAGCCGAAAAGGCCTAGCACCTATAATTGAAAAGTTCCTTAAATTTGGTTTACTAGTAGAATGTGAATCCAGATTTAATATCCCCATTCTACCCATGAAAAAGGCTGATGGCAAAAGCTATCGGCTAGTCCAAGATCTTAGGGCCATTAATAAAATAACTGAGGACATTTACCCAGTGGTAGCCAACCCCTATACACTGTTAACCACATTGACAGAGGATTTAGGATGGTTTACTGTACTCGACCTTAAAGATGCCTTTTTCTGCATTCCTGTACACAAAGACAGCCAGGAGATTTTTGCCTTTGAGTGGGAAAATCCTGAGACAGGGAGAAAAATGCAACTAACCTGGAGAGTTCTTCCACAAGGCTTTAAGAACAGTCCAACGCTTTTCGGAAATCAGTTGGCAAAGGAACTGGAGGACTGGAGAAGACAGCAGCAAGAAGGAGTTGTCCTGCAGTATGTTGACGACATCTTAATTGCAGCCAAAAGCCGGGACCAATGCATCGAGCTCACTGTAAGTCTCTTGAACTTTTTGGGGCTAAGTGGGTATCGGGTCTCGAGAGAGAAGGCACAGATAGCCAAGGAGATAGTCATCTACCTGGGACTTGAAATCTGTCGTGGGCATCGGCGACTCAGTACAGACCGAAAAGAGACCATTTGCCGTCTCCCAGAGCCCCACACTGTATGAGAGATGCAGGCTTTCCTGGGAATGGTAGGATGGTGTCGGCTGTGGATAGCTAACTATGGGTTGCTAGTATGAAGCCCTGAAAATGGCCAAAGAGGGAGTTGTAACATGGACAGATGAGACCAGAGATGTGTTTCAACAACTGAAACAGTCCTTAATGTCAGCTCCAGCACTAGGACTACCAGATTTGACTAAACCGTGTGAACTGTTCACACACGAGCAGTTAAATGTTGCTCTGGGGGTGTGCAAGTTTCGAACTGGCTTCCCGCCAAGCCCCCGAAACTCGACAACAAGGACCCGCACCCCAGAGAGGGAAGAGAAAAGAAAAAAAAACCAAGCAGCCAAAGCTATAGCAAAAATATAGATATATATATATATATATATTACATATGAGACAGATACACAAAACGAGAATACCACACACCAGGAGCACTTCCAGGGAAGAGGGGGAGGGAGAAGGGAGAAGGACAAAAAGGGGCAAGGACCGAGCAAGTCAACCAACCAACCGAAGGTAAACTAGCAAAAATCTCACCACTTCCCTTCGAACAGGCAGGATGGCTAGACACGGCCCAGGGCTCCCCCCTCACGCGTGGCAGATAACAGAAGTCACTGTAGGCCTCGGCTCCAGATAAGCCGGACCGAGAGAGGGACCCAATGTTCTCGAACCTCGCCGGAAAGGAAGAGAGCGAGATCCCTCCTGCTGGCTTTATTTATACCTTGAGTTACGTAAAGGAATAGCATGGAATACTTCCGTGATCACTTTTCTAGTTCCTTCCTGGTTACAAGTTGGTCTCCAGGAAGGCCTAGAGTGAAACCACCACAGGGGGTATTATCACAAACTCTGGGAAGCCAATGAAGAACTGTGGCTTATTTCTCCAAACAGCTGGACAGTGTTAACCAAGGGTGGCCGGGGTGCCTGCGAGCTGTCGCAGCAACTGTTATCCTGATTGAAGAGGCCTGGAAGCTCACCCTTGGGCAGCATATCACTGTGTATGTACCCCATGCAGTTCAAGCCGTACCTGAACAAAAGGGAGGCCACTGGCTGTCCCCCAGCAGGATGCTTAAGTACCAGGTTGTGTTGCTGGAACAGGACAATGTTACCTTAAAAACAACATCTATTGTAAATCCAGCTATGTTTCTGTCTTCAACACTAACTGACAGTGTCCCGAGCATGACTGTTTGCAGACTATAGAGGAGACTTACTCCAGCAGACCAGACCTGAAAGATGTGCCCCTGGAAAACGCAGACTGGGAACTGTATACAGACGGAAGCAGCTTCATGCGAGATGGTCAACACTTCACAGGGTATGCAGTGAGAACCAGAGACGAAGTGATCGAGGCAAAAACCTTGTCAGCAGATGTGTCATCCCAAAAAGCAGAATTAATCGCACTGACAAGAGCCTTGGAACTGAGTGAAGGAAAGAAGGTAAATATCTGGACTGACTCAAAATATGCATTTAGTGTTGTACATGCCCACAGAGCCATCTGGAAAGAGAGAGGACTACTGACAGCCCAAGGCAGTGGAGTAAAGCATGCAGACCAAATCCATGCACTCCTCCAGAGTATTTGGAAACCAGAGGAGGTAGCTATTATGCATTGTAGGGCCCACCAGAAGGGGAAAACAATTCCCGAGTTGGGAAATCAGTTTGCTGATCAAGCAGCAAAAGGGGCTGCAGAAAAAGGCATCTTGGCAGTAGTGCCATAAAAAGAAATTGATTTGACAAAATACATCCCTAAGTATGATGAGAGAGACAATCAGCTAATTAGATCACTGAAAGCTGAAATCAAAGAAGGGGGGTGGGCTGTTACCCCTACTGGACAGGTTGTAGTCCCACCACCGCTCCTTAGGGAAATAGCTCAACAGGAACATGAGGCTACCCATTGGGGAACGGAAAATCTCCTGAAACATCTAAAGAAAACAGTAATAGGAACAAATATGACCGAAGCTGTGCAGTCTACGGTAGGTAAGTGTGAAATCTGCAAACGAAACAATCCAGATACATCAAAGAGAGTGGTACTAGGGGTAACAAAAGCTGGAGACCAACCCGGAGATTACTGGCAAATAGATTTTGCTGAGTTACCACCATGGGGGGGGTACAAATACATCCTTGTACTGGTTGACACTTTCAGTGGATGGCCTGAAGCATACCCCTGTCGCACTAACACAGAAAGGGAAGTGGTAAAAGCTTTACGAAACCACATAATTCCAAGGTTTGGGGTTCCTCTAGGAATGGCATCAGATAGAGGAACACATTTTATTGCGACAGTAGTAAAAGAAGTATGCCGCATCCTGGGAATTGTCTGGGACCTACATACCCCCTATAGACCTCAGGCTAGTGGCAAAGTTGAATGAATGAATGGCACCTTGAAAATGCAAATTAGTAAAATTTGTCAGGAAACATCTATGTCCTGGATTCAGGCTTTGCCACTAGCTCTGCTGAGAATTCGTATCCAGCCGAGGCGGAGGGATAAAATAAGCCCCTATGAAATATTATATGGAAGACCATATCAGGCACCACACATACAAGGGGATGTACACTTAAGAGGGAGAGCCGATTTACAAAAATATTTGATTGCTTCAGGCTCTACTTTGCAGAAGCTGCAGAAGGTCATTGAGTTATCCAGAGCTATAGGACTGGACACCCCTGCTTACCCATTCCAGCCAGGAGACTGGGTCTATGTCAAGTGGTGGAACAGTGACCCCTTGCGAGCCAAGTGGAGAGGACCATACCAAGTCCTGCTGACTTCCCTCACCTCCATCAAAGTTGCTGGCAGAGAACCCTGGTTCCACTATTCTAGAGTCAAGAGAGCATCAGCTCCTGGAACAACCAACCAATCAGAACCAGACACCGATGACGAGGATGTGGAATAGACTGCTTGTTCTGTGTATTCTGTTCATGCAACCGGTAACTATGAACCGAGTTTGGGACCAAAAATTGCATGTGGCCCTAGTCCAAAACGTATCTAAAATTCTCCGGAAAACAGAATGCTGGATTTGTACTCAAGTACCAGCAATTGATGATGAGAATAGTGACTGGCCCCTAACTGGCATTTTACTAAATGAGACAAACTTCAGTAAGTCCATGATGAATTTCCCAGGGACCTGGAAGCCAGTTTCAGAGGCCTATTATCTGGTGACCCTAAGTAATGTAATTTCTAATCAGGATGTTGTTCCCTGTATGATCGTAAATGCTACAGGAAAAATCATTCTCCCCCCCTACTGTGATAAAAACAATTCAAAAGAAGAAATAAACCCAGAAATTGTTGCAGGGATGGCACAGTTCCCTTTGAGATTAATTCCTCCCCAGGGTTCAGGATGGTATTGGATTTGTGAAAAGGAGGCCTGGAAAGTTTTGCCCCTTGATAAAGATCAGGTCTGTGCCCTGGGGGCAGTGATTCCAAATATAACAATTCTCGATCCAATTGATGAACTGGAATGGGAAAGACCCTATCCAAAAAGAGTGAAAAGAACTAGCAATCCCCTCATTGAGCACCCTACGATTTTCCATAGCATAATCAGAGCTTTAGTCCCATCTCTAGGAGTGAGTGAATTGGAAAAGGCAATTGTAAATATTTCGGCTGTTATGGAAAACATACAAGATCACACTCTGGATGCAATTGAAACCCCGAAAGAACAGTTCCAAAGCTTGTCTCGTGTAGTAATACAAAATAGAATGGCCCTCAATTTTTTGCTAGCCTCACAGGGAGGCGTGTGTAAAGTTATCAATACCAGCTGCTGTTCTTACATAGATCAGACTGGTAGAATTAATAATGATTTGGCCGCATTTCGAAATCAAACCAAAATTTTTCATCAGATATCTCTGGATGATGTCTCCCTAGGTTTAGGAGATGTCCTCAACAAACTCACCTCATGGTTACCGAACTGGACATGGATGAGACAACTGTTTATTTTAGTATTGTACATACTTAATGTTAGTGTAATAGCTCACAGCATGCACCGATTTTATAGTTGTTGTAGGTGTAGGTAGTAGAGATTGGACAAAGACCTTTGGGTTTTGTCCAGTCTCTAAGGGGGGAACTGATGCCTTAAGCCCCTAATGGTTTTTTTATTTTTCTAATATTTGTAAGACTTGTAAGTTTTATAGGTAGGTTTTAAAAGCAGAAACCCCTTTGTCCCTTGTTCCTTTCCCTTGTTTACACATTCCCTAACCCTCTTACCCCATTCTATGCTTTCCATATCAATCCTGCTTCTGAATACAGCAGAGTGTTTAGTCTTTTGTCAAGGCAAAGGCCTAAACAGTTGACAGAACAGCATATCAGGGCCTAAACCACAGAATACGGTAAAAAATTAGGTAACTATGTACCCTTTGTGCTCTGATGAAGCTGAAGATGATGAAGTAGGTGGTCTCAAAAAGTCCCCAGACCCAATTCTAAGGGGAGGGCCCGGGGCAGACCAGAGGAAGGGCCGCAGGGTGGACACATCTGGGATTGGATGGATAGTGTTATAAAATGTAACCTCTCAGGCACGGCGGGTGCGCGCGTTGTATAACATCTTGGCAAATAAACCCGTTCTTATCTCACCCCTAATTAACTGCTCCGGAGATTTTTTTCAGCACCAAAATACACCGGCAACAAAAGTCAACTATATATGTCATGTCAGCAGCTAAGGAATAGCAAAGACCCATACTCCTTTTGGGTAATGATAGCTTCCTACAGGATCCAGTATGTTAATGAACTGTAAGAGCTCCAGTACTAACAGTGAAAACAAAACCAATAATGATCAAATGGGACCTTTTAAGGTTGTGGCCCATGACAAGGTGGAGGACAAGTTCAATCTCTGCCATTTGACTGTCAGGACCTACAAGCATCTTGTTTTTGAGTTGATAATTAAAGTGTGCTGAGCCAAGCAGCTGTCACTAAGGAACAGGAGCTGCCCAAACACAGCAAAATGCATAGAAGTTTACTGGCTGATTTTTCACACCATAGTTAACTCAGTTACAGCCTTTTGAGACATGGAAGTGAAAGACAGAAAGAGGGAGAAAAAGGAAGGAAAGGGAAGAAAAGGTTCAAAGACATTTGAACATTTTGTCCCAGTCAGTTTTCAAGAAAGATGAAAACATGAGGAGAGATTTAATTGAAGAATGCTCTCCCACAGGTCACTGTTTCTGGACAAGTGGCTATTGGGCAAATGCTCAAGAGACCCTCCCTGAATGGCAACACGCATACAAGAGCAAACAAGAAGAATGGCAGAAAAGGCTGAATGAACTTCATTCAGGATCTGACATACTATGTCAGTATAATGAACATGACAAACAAGAGTGCTATGCTCATAAGCAGGTTGAGTTTGCAGCTCTAACCAATTAGTACCTTGTAAATTTTATGGTGATAACTAGTACAAATTCATGTTATTCTATAAAGCCTTAATAGATATATAAATCATAGCTATCTTTCTCCCCTGTGCTCTTTATTCCCAGAAGTACTTAAAATTCATGGGAGGAAGTGAGCAGGCTGCACAGCATCAGAGAAGATGAAGAAGGGAGATGGAGCAGCTTGAAGAGCCTCACACCCCATTTGCAGTAGAGATGCCGGTAGTGTCCACCCCTGGCAAAATGATAAGTTCAACCTCTGGAGAAGGGGAAGGATGGAAGCTGGTGACTTCTGACACTAAGAGGAAGGCTCCTGCCCCACCTAAGGGATTGCAATCAAAATAGATTCACTGCCCTCAAAGCTGAAGAGGACCCACATGTATCTATAAGCAAAGGACTTGGCCCACCTAACCCTAAACCATGCAAGACCACCAGAAAGAAACAGCAAGTCATTGTAATGGGTCAATCCCTGCTGTGGGGGAAAGAGGTACCCATCTGTTGACCTGACCTATCAACTAGAGAGATTTGATGCTTGACAGGGCTCATGATCCAGGATATTGTGGATGGACTGCCAAAGCTTGTCTGGCCCTCTAACTACTACTCCCTATTTTTCTTCTATGTGATCACAAATGAAACTGCCAAGGGAAATTTGGACAGGATCAAAAGTGATCACCGAGCTCTGGGGACAGTAGTCAAGGGCATGGGGACCCAGTTGGTGTTTTCCTCAATCCTGCCAGTGAGGGGAAAGGATGTGAGAAGGGCACTAATGGAACAAGTCAATAATTGGCTGCAGAACTGGTGTGGGTGGCAGCGTCTTGGATTCTATGACCCTGGGACTCTGTTTACATAACTTCTGCTTGGGAGAGATGGCTTCCACCTCACTAAGCAGGGAATTCCAATAGGATGATTGGCCTCATAAGGAGTGCTTTAAACTAGGAATGACGGGTGAGGAAGAGGGTGACCAGAAGTCCTGTGAGGCTGTGATGGAAGGGTCGATGAGGAAAGGGCATGCAATGGTGTGATGGGAAGGGATCACAAAGTCAACAAAATGAGTGTGGAGTCACCTCCAGCACTTGCATGTAAGTGCCTACAAGGCACTGTTATGCAGAAATCTCCCAAACCTCTTCAGGAACAAAAAATGATGGGATGTGTCGTTGTTGCGACGGTCAATAATAAGAATACACAGACACTCTAGTTCCAAGCAATAAGACAGGAGAGGGATAGAACAGGACAGGATCTTTATTGCCACAGATCTCTGACATTTATACTCTTCGGTGTAGCATACGTTGCCTTATAATTGGTGCTCCTTTATAAACATACCTTAGGATTGGCTGCCCTGTAACAAACTCACCATGACTCAGCATTTGTAGTCACTCAACCCTGACAATTCCCCTTTTGTTGTATTTATGCCACAAAGATGGCCTTGACAGTCTGTTGCAGGGCCCTTTGCAACAGGCTGATCAAGCAAGGCATCAGTATTGACAACATCTCACAACAAGGATGGATAACAACACTTCACCAAGAAAAAAGTTAGAGAGTTCATCTACCATCTAGAATAAGGACTCACTATGGTCTGACAGATTCATGTAACACATTCCCTTAAAATCTTGACACTGCATAGTCTCTTTCCCCATTTTGTATTTTAAAATGTTCAGTTGATGTGTAAAAATGCTTTCTTGACAATAATTTGTTCTATGAGTGAGTTAGGAACTTCTGCATATTTGGTTTTTCTATGTCGTACAATAACAACAATGTCATTTGAGTTAAAAGAACATAAGAAAGTAATGCCTGTACATTTTCAATTTTCAACTGAAATGCACTTAAGTTGTTTCATAACTTAAATTCCACTGCTATGACTATTATCTGTTACTGATGCTATTTCGTTTTGGGTGCTAACTTTTAGGTAAATCAAAGTTAATAAGATAGTATTACATACAGAGCATTTCAAAGGAGATGATCAAGGAACATCAAGAGAAACTACACATTACATGTTATATACGCCACTTAATCTTATTTTTACTCCCACCTGTTCCATGGGCTTATTTGCATAAGTGTTTAGGTCAGTTCACTGTGGAGACAACGTAGTCTGGATATTTAGGTCACACGGCTGATGTAATTAAGTAAAAAAACCTTATCATTTGGTTGGATAGACTTTCCAAATGAGTTCACTGCAGGGAGATACAAACTGAATTACTCTAAATTACTCTTTTAGTAAGTAGATATATAGAAGGGCAAAGAAGGGAAAAAGCAATAATTTAAACTTTTGAATTTAGAATAAAGATCTCAATGAATGAATAAGTTACTATTACAGTCTGCTAATACAGCTTGAAAGTCAGTGTCTTCTGTGAGAAGTCAGTCCAAGTTGGTTTTGATGTTTGGGATGTAGTCAACTCTTGGCCCTTGTTCATCTGCCTATTCTAGTTGTTCTTCACCTTTAATAAAAAACTTACAAATTTGTCATTAATAGTTTAGTCAGTTTTAAGTGGTTATCGTAGGTAATTTTGCAGTTTTTCTTTGAAGTTGAAGGTTTAGTAATGATTCTTTGTAGTGTAATTTTCTCTGTGGGAGAAAGGTTTCATGGTTTGGTTTTTTGAATTTTTTTCTGGAGCATTTTTCAATACTGCTTCTCAAATAACTGGTTAGAACAATCACATATAGTTTTAACTCAGCTTCTTAGGTTTCCAACTTCTGTATTTTCTAGTAATCTGTAAAGACTTGTCTGCAAAACACAGAACAACGAAAAGGTGCTGCATGCCTGTCCACGTGAGGGGGAAAGGGGAGAGGAGGCAGGCACAGCTGTGCCTGGCACCACCTCCGCTCAGCTCCAGTGGAAAGCTGTTTTCCCTCCCCTCCACACGCTTTGGAATTCTTCACTGCAGGCAGCGGGACCACCCCCATAGGCCTCCCCGCGCCGACCGTGGTCACTGTTGCGCGACACCGGGCCGCTGCCCCACACCCTGGTCGGGCATGGATCTGACTCCAGCCCGTCCCAGCATGGCGCCGCCCTGCGCCGTGCTGCACAACCCCCCCCTCTCCCCCGGCCGCTCGTAAGCGGCAAGGATTGTCTTCTTCAGGCTTTCACTACATTAAACTTAATTTGTGAGAACTTTTTAAAACTGTTGCATATCTTATATATTTTGCTTTACACACACTGTGAAACTGAAACAGGTAACTAGCACAGGAACAAAGAATAGGTAACTCAGGCTTCGAAAAAGAAAGAAAAGAAAGTGGGTGCTGACTCCAAGCCTGAGGGCACGTACAAGGACGGGCTCTGTTCTCTTGTCCTCTGCCCAGCCCCCGATGAAGGGCCGCGGCACTCAGCTCAGTTTCGCCGCCTCTTTGTTCGCTCTCCAGTTTGTTTTTGCGCCGTTCCTTTTGCATGCATGATTTGAATTTTTCTCCTCAGTTGTTTTTTCAGCTGAGTCATCTGGTGGAAAAACTGTTTTTTTCTGCAGCGGCGGCACTGTGTGTGAGCTGGGATGGAAGGTGTCCCCATCGGAGGGGGAGCCTAGCAGGTTGGACAGTGAGTCACGGTTCTGTCCTGCACAGCTTGGTTGGCGAAGCGCGCATCAGGTAGCGATGTACTCTTCTCCTTTCGGCAGGGTGACTCACCATAACTCAGCATTTGTAGTCACTCAACCCTGACAGGGATGCATCTCTGAAGTGCCTGTATACTAATGCTTACAGCATGGGGAATAAACATGATGAGTTAAAGATCTGCATGCAGTTGCAGGGCTATGATCTTGTTGGGATCACGGAAATGTGGTTGGTTGGCTCCCGTTCCTGAAGCGTTCCAATGGTGGGAATACAGGCTCTTGCAGAAGGACAGGCTGAGAAGATGAGAAGGAGTTGCCTAGTATGTCAGAGCAGCTGGAATATGTGGAGTTTTGCCTGGGGATGGAAGAGGAGCCAACTGAGATATTATGGGATAGGAATAGAGATGAAAGTGTTGATGGTGTATTTTGGTGCTGAAAAAAATCTCCGGAGCAGTTAATTAGGGGTGAGATAAGAACGGGTTTATTTGCCAAGGCTAAGATGTTATACGACGCGCGCATCCCGTGCCTGAGATGTTACATTTTATAATACC
This sequence comes from Pseudopipra pipra, assembly GCF_036250125.1. NCBI lineage: Eukaryota > Metazoa > Chordata > Aves > Passeriformes > Pipridae > Pseudopipra > Pseudopipra pipra. The sequence goes on along the minus strand of NC_087580.1, from coordinate 64,286,985 downwards.
ACCTATCCAATCCCAAATGTGTCCACCCTTTGGCCTTTCCTCTGGACCGCCCCGGGTCAACCCCCTGAGAAATGGGTCTGGGGTGTATTTTGGGACCCCCCCTTCATCATCTTCAGCTTCATCAGAGCACAGAGGGTACATAGTTACCTAATTTTTTACCGTATTCTGTGGTTTAGGCCCTGATATGCTGTTCTGTCAACTGTTTAGGCCTCGCCTTGACAAAAGACTAAACACCCTGCTGTATTCAGAAGCAGGATTGATATGGAAAGCATAGAATGGGGTAAGAGGATTAGGGAATATATAAACAAGGGAAAGGAACAAGGGAGAAAGGGGTTTCTGCTTTTAAAACCTACCTATAAAACTTACAAGTCTTACAAATATTAGAAAAATAAAAAAAACATTAGGGGTTTAAGGCATCAAAAGGTAAAGATGACATTATAGAGGGTGACTGTTATAGGCTATATGACCAGGAAAAACAGGTGGATGAGGCTGCCTAGAAAAGCAGACCCTGGTTCTCATGGGAAAGTTCAACCACCCCAATATCTGCTGGGGGATCAACACAGCAGGGCATAAGTGTCATAGGTTTACTTGTCCTAAAAAAAACAAGGGGGATTTTTTTTTTCTTTCCCCTGCATCCCTGTAAAAGGAAGATGTTGAATGAGGGAGGGGGAGGGTGTTTGCCCAGGGTGATTGACACACACAAAGGAACTAGCTAGCAGATCCACATTCCAGGCTAATAGCCCTCAGAAGACTGGAGGGGGGGGGTGATGGTGATGAGTTCTTTTTCCTCTCCTCAGGAAACGGCAGGCACTTCACTTTTGCCCTGACTCAGGGAGGGGGTGTGTGTGGAAAGGCTCCGAGTTCGCTTTGGATTTTGGCCGGGTCATCTAGCTGCTTCTGGCCCCAGTATACCTCCGTTCTCCTGCACCCTGTTCTGCCCCCAACCCGGACTTGTTCTGATTTCATCAGAGAGGCTTGACTCTTCTGTGAAGGAACCTTTGGGGGAGTCCCAGCCAGAGTCAGCCGCTGACAGAGTGAGTCTGTGGGAAGAACCCCTTTCTCCCCTTTTCCCCTTTAACCCTTCTCGGTGTGGGGGGTGATCATCATTTTCGGCTTCTCCTGCGCACCAGGGCTCCCACGTGGCTGCCACAGGCTCTGCTCCTCCAGTGATCCAACAGCGCCCTCTCCTGATCATGGTTAGAATTGCACCAAAAGGCAGAAAGTACTGAACTGGTTTTTTTCTTGGAGGGGACTTTGGGTACAGGATTATTGTTTAGTTGTTTTTGTGTTGCTTTGTTGTTCTGCTAATACACATTCCTGCTTTATGGTGAACTTGCCACCGGCTGTTGCAAGAGAGGAGCCCCGAAGAAAAGATACAAGGACTCCCTGAAACAACATCTCAACCTTGGCCATATTGACCACCATAACTGGTCTACTCTGGCCTCCAATCGGGAGGCCTGGAGACACACCATCTATAACACTGCTGATGCTTTTGAGAAAGCATGCAGGATCACCCTTGAGGAGAAAAGACAACACAGAAAGAATCATGCCTTGCAGAATATACCATCTAAGGAGTCTTTCTGCTGTGCCTTTTGCAACTGGACATGCCTATCTCGTATTGGCCTTTTTAGCCACCAACGTGCTTGCAACAAACGTGGGTAGAGCCCTTCTCAAATCTTTGTTCGGGAAGCCTAGCCATGATGAATACACATAAAGGGCTGTTATCTTTTCTTTCTCCACACTTCCTCAATTGGAGCCTCTTAATTTCGGATTTACAACTGCTTAAAGGGAGGAGCTTGGTCTTCCTCATAACTTGTCCTCCTTAGCAAAAAACTTCGGTCTCATTAAACTGAGACAATGAGCAATTCAGGAGATTCTTGGAGTCCATCAATGACAGCTTCCTCCTTCAAGTGACAGGAGAGCCAATGAGGAGAGGTACTCTGCTAGACCTCATGCTCACTTGTGGCCCTGTGGGAGACCCACGCTGGAGTAGGCTGTGCCTGAAGGACTGCACCCTGTGGAAAAGTGACCCATGTTGCAGCAGTTTGTGAAGAACTGCTGCCCGTGGGATGGACTCGGGTTGGAGAAGCTCATGAAGGACTGTCTCCCATGGGACAGACCCCACAGTGTAGCAGGGGAAGGACTCCTCTCTCTGAGCAGCGGCGGAAACAACAACTGACCATAACCCCCATTCTCCGTCTCCCTACGCTACTGGGGGGGAGGAGGTAGAACTTGGGAAGGAGGGAGGGATGGTGGAGAAAGGTGTTTTTTAAGTTTTATTTTATTTCTCATTATCCTGCTCTGATTCTGTTAGTAATAACTTTAATTAATATCCCCACTTTGAGTCTGTTTTGCCCGTGATGGTAATCAGTGAGCGATCTCTCCCGGTCATTATCTCAATTCATGAACCCTTCATTATATTTTCTCTCCTCTGTCCAGTTGCAGAGGGGAGTGATAGAGCAGCTTTGGTGGGTACCTGGCATCTAGCCAGGGTCAACCCACTGCATCCAGTTAAGTTCAAACAGAAAAAGAAATTGTTGGAGGAAACAACATAACATAATTTCTTCTCAATGTCATTTTGAAGAGACAGCAAGAACAAGGCAATAGAAAAGAGTGTGATAGCTTATTTCTGGACTTTCTTGAGTTTTATATCTGCATTAGGGATTTGGCTTTGCCATGCTGTTGCAAAAACAGCTACTGATTTGAATGTACTTCTAGAGTTCTCCAAACACAACCAATGTCTAAATGAGAAGTTCAAGGGAGGTGGCACTTCACTGAGTAAGTGTAGCAAGCCAGCATGAGAACAAGAAAGAAGAAAATCAGAAAGGCCTAGGAAATGTCTAGATGACCTTGTATTGTTTTATCTAAAGCCTTGATTTACTGTCCAGGAAACGGAGCTGAGCTCTCAGTTTGCAATTTACCATGCAGGGACGAATAAGGGTAACTTGAAACTTCAAGGTCTGTGTGTGTGGTGTCTGCATGGTCGGCCGGCCTGTGAGTATGGTTGATGTGTGGCTTGCAGCTGTGTTCTTCCTTGATTTGCTTAACCACTCCCAGCTGAGAGTCAATGGTATAAAACCCCTGGATCATTAGCAATAAAGGGATTTCTGTCCATCATGCCAGAGGTCCGTGTGTCATTCCGTCACAGGTAAGAACAATGTTCACTTCCTAGTGTGCAGTATTCAACTTCCATAAATAAGCTCAACAGCCCTTCTCTCATATTTTCTTTATTTCATTTACCCATTCGGTGGAATTCTATGAAATAAAACAAATCCTAAAAGAAACAAAATAAAATATGAGAAATCACACTTAATAAAAGTCAAAGAAAAAATAATACACAGGACCAAATACAAATGAATATTTGACAATCAAACATAAAAGGCATTTAATGCATACATAAAATGGTAGATAAAAACTGTACATGAATTCATAAACCTGACAACATTGGCTCTAGCTTGTGACCAAGGATTTTATTCATTAATATTTGTTCTTGGTTTTAACCTTGCTTCAGTGCATTCACAATGTTTATAAAGAGCTGAAAGCTCATCTATATTTCACATCAAACTGAAGAATCTAAGATTTAACCATCCTTACCCTCTCAGATACCATCACACTGGATATGGTAGATGAAGCACATAATGAGATAGAGGATGAACCTATGCAAAAGTCTTGCCAAGAGACCAACCCCTAGCAACAAAACCTGCATTAACACCAAATTTGAGAAGAAACAATGGTGAGTTATGGTCATAGATGACTTCTTTCTGTGCAGAACAAAAGCACCCATTTGCAGATGGGACTGTCTTTTCAGGGAAGTTTGCTGCTTCCCTGGAGCTCAAATTAGGGACATCACCATGAGACTGAAGAGCTTAGTACAACCTTCAGGCTATTATCCATTTCTGTTCTTTCACTTGGATACTAATGATGTTGCAACAAAACGTCTGAGGTTGATCAAGAGATTTCAGATCCCTGGGAAGAATGCTAAAAAATTCAGGAGCATAGGTAGTGTTTTCCTCAATCCTTCCAGTGATGGGGAGAGACTTTGGAAGAAATGGGCAGGTCCAAGGCATCAATACCTGGCTCAAAGACTGGTGTGTCTGCCAAAACTTTGGGTTTTAAACCATGGAAGAGTCTTAGAGGTACAAGGTATGCCGGGGCCTGGCAGAATCCACCTGTCCTGATGGGGAAAACAAGTCTTTGGGTGTAAACTGGAGGGACTGATCAAGAGAGGGCTTTAAACTAGAATTGATGGGGGAAGGGGATACCAACAGGAGGTAAGACAAGGATGCACATGGAATTACTTGAGGTTAGCAATGCTATTTGGAACATTAACACTGATCCTGGGCTCAGGAGCACATCTGAAATGATTGTATACAAATGCATGTTGTATGAGAAACAAACAGGATTAACTGCAAGCATTGGTTAGTTCCCAGAACTATGATGTCATTGGTATTAGTGAGACTTGTTGGAATGAGTCCCATGACTGGAGTGCTGGGATGGAGGGTTACAGGCTGTTCAGGAGGGATAGGCAGGGCAGGCGAGGTGGAGGTGTTACACTGTATGTAAGGGAGAGGTTTGATTGTAAAGTCCTTACAGTTAGGGATGATGTGGTTGAGAGCATCTGGAGGAGGATTAGGGGGATGGGAAACAAAGGAAATGCCATGGTGGGTGTCACCTATTAATTGCCCAGCCAGGATGATAGCACTGATGAGTTATGCTATAGGCATGTAAGTATAGAAAAACCTTCTGGAAGATTTATTATGAAGAGATGAGGATTTTTGTAGCTTAGGAAAGCTTTCCTGCCTGGAAAGAGGCATCTTTCCCAGAGGCAGTTTTAGGTGTTTTTTTCCTCCTGCATTCCAGAGGAGCTGACTCCCGGGTATGAGAGAAGATAAGTTCTTGCAGACATGTTTGAAGGCCCTGCAGTGGGGGGGGCAGGGATGATAAAAGCCCTGAGAAGAACAAGGGGTGTGTCTTTCCTAGGCCCTGTGCAGTTTGTACTGAGATGTTAAGTGTTCTCAGCTTTTGGAAATAAATTGTCCTAAATCCTTCCAACTGCCTGGTATTTTGGTGGTACCTGCACATAATCTCCCTTTACAAGGCAATTAGGAGAAATCTCTCAATCAGTAGTGTGGGATGATGGATAGAGGTAAACCTAGAAGGGATTCAGAATCTTAAGGTAAAAAGCAACTGCAACTCCCTGGATGGACTGAGGTCGACATGCTCCCCAGTACAATGATAAACATCTGCTCAGAGAAACAGAATGGAGTGTGGAACGAAGTGGAGACTACATGTCCCCCCCTCCATTCTAATCCCAGCAGAATGGGAGAACATTGCGGTACTAAGACCGTACAGTACCTGTCGGATAAGGGAGAATCAAGATGTTCTGCTGCTGAAGCCAACAACCATGTTGAACCCCCTCCTCAGGTGCCAAACCATGACCAACCCCCCCCTCCCATTAGGTACACCAATCAGAAATAAAAAGTATTTCTGTCTAGAGCCACTCACACTCCACCCAAACATAAAGAAAATAGTATAAAAGTAAGTTGGGGATGGGGGAAAGTGGGAGAAGACCTCCACCAAAACTGCTGGGATCAATCGATGTGCTCCCTCCAGAGGGACGCCTTGGGGGAGAAATATGCTTTACACACATTAAATGATGCTTTTAGGACTAGAGCTTTTGCTTGTGCTTACCCCATAGCATATTAATTAGATTACTTCATATCAGAGCTTGTGCTTGCTTAATATATGTATCAGTAGATTGCTTTAAAACATATTTTTGCAGTAGACAATATCACTGACAACCTTCGAACTGTATTAATTTGTCACAATTTATATTAATAAAAAGTGTTATTCTGTAAACTGTTAAAGTAAGTCCTTGCAGTTGCCGGCAGCGGATGACACCTTGGCAGGACCCGCTGAGGGGTCTTGACTCTGCTGAGTTCCCCCTAACAAGGGAGGTCGAGGTACCCTCTGATCTTGTGAATCTGTTGGTGAAGGGTCTCCTTACAAGACGCTGACAGACTGTCAGACACAAGGGTCTCAACTTTCCTGGGGAATCGACAAGCAAAAATCTGAACTCTCACCTTTCACGTGACAAGTAGCCCTTGTCCTTATGGGAGATTTCAACTTCCCAGGCATCAACTGGGAATATCATACTGCTGTGATGAGTAGGTGTGGGAAATTCTTTAAGTCTGCCCTCTTCACTGAAATCAGAAACAGGAAGGACCAGGGAAGCAGAATCAGGAGTAGCAAAATACAAAACTAAGTACCGCCATCCCTCAGTTTCCCCTCCCAGAAGCAGGTCTCAGGCTCTGTCACAGCAGTCTTTTCAGGAAGCCATAATCCAGGCACCCCTGCAGGAGGCAGCAGGACCTATGGGTCCCATTAAACTTAAAGTGCCACTGCCAGTGGCCAATTTAGATGTCTGGAAGATAGTAGCTAAGGGATACTGAGATGACCCCTCAGGGGTTGCAAAGAGGTTTAAAGCTTTTGTTAAAGCATTAGATGTGGATTGGGAAGATGTTGATCTTATGTTAGATGCCTTAACAGACTCTGAAAAAGAGTTAGTTGTAAAGACTGCCTGTAACTATGGGAGAACAAAGATTAGGGGCGGAAATGTTTTCTTCTCAGTAGTTAAGCCAATTTGAGATTACAGTAATACAGAGCATTACCAAATGCTCCAAAAATATAGGGAATGGATAATATATGGTTTGAAAAACGGAATCCCCAAAGCTGTAAATTCGCAAGCCTTATATGCTATTAAACAAGGGATTACTGAAACACCGTCCAAGTTTTTAGATCAATTATGGGAGGCAGTGTGGAAATATACCACTCTGGACCCAGTGGGGGACTACGGGAGAAACCAGTTAACATTTCTTTTTTGGGACAATCCTCAGATGATATTAGGCTAAAATTGCAGAAGCTAAAATCAGAAGAACAGAGAGATATCAAAAAGTTGCAGGAGGAAGTCTGGAGAGTTTTTCGGAGTAGAAACAGGGTAGAACAAAGAAATCTTGGAAAAATCATCTCTCGCGCTACCATCGCGGCACTTAGAGGAAACCCCAGGACCTTTCCCCCACAAAGGAACCAGCTGGGTCAGCAGGGCCAGCAACCTGGCACCAGGTTAAGGCAAAAACAGTGTGCTATCTGCAAAAAGGAGGGCCACTGGAAAAGAGAATGTCCACAACAAAATCAGGATAAAACAAACATAGTTGTGGAATTAAAAGAGGATTAGGGTTGACTGGAGGGCTGGCCCTCAGAAGACCCTCTGGTTAGAATGAAGCTGGGGGGCGATCTACATGAAATGGAATGTTTGATTGACACTGGGGAGACTTATTCATTGTTAAACATGCAACTAGAAGAAATTGATTTAAATAAATATGTAAATGTTGTTGGGGCTATGGGCCAGAGGCAAAAGGTATCTTTTATGAAACCATTGTCAATCAAATTAAGCAAAACAGTGGGCATACATCAATTTTTGTATATGCCTACAGCACCCAAATCTCCAATTGGGAGAGATTTATTAGAAAAATTGAATGCTGAAATTAAATTTACCCCCGAAGGATTGCAAATGAGGGTAAATGACAAAGAACTAATTGAAATTATCTCCCTAGACCTTCCACTACACAACAAGCAACACGTTGTCCTCTTTAGTATATATACCCCAACTCTCCAAGCTGACCCTGCTGAAAAAGATAAATTTTACACCGACCTGCGCCACCTTACCCAGAAGATTCCTGCAGATGATAAGATCATTATCCTTGGTGATTTCAATGCCAGAGTAGGAAAGAATTTTGAAGCATTGGCACCTCATTGATTATGTCTTGGTGTGACAGAGAGATGTCTGCTATGTCCACCACACCCGTGTGATGCCCAGTGCAGAATGCCAAACAGACCATCGACTGGTGGGCTGCAAACTTAGCCTCATTCTTAAATTCAAACCTAAAAGGGGCAGCATCCCAAGGAGAAGACTCCAAGTTAACAATCTCCAATCAGCCACAGTGAGAAACAAATTCCGCACTAATCTTCAAACTAGGCTTGAAAACCGTTCCACAGGTTCTACAGATACCTCTCCTGTAACACTCTGGCACCATATAAAAACAGCATCCTGCAGTCCTCTGAAGAATCCTTAGGGTTCTCCCTCAAGAAGAACAAGGACTGGTTCGATGAAAACAATCAAGAGATCCAAGTATTGTTGAGGAAGAAGAGAACTGCCTACCAAGCACACCTTGCACTGCCATCCTGTCACATAAGAAAAACGGCTTTTCGCATCACATGCAGCAAACTCCAATAGAAACTTCGTGACATCCAGAACAAGTGGTGGATCAGTCTAGCTGAAAAAACACAATTATGCGCAGACACGGGTGATCACAGAGGATTCTATGAAGCCCTGAAAACAGCATATGGGCCTACATACCAAGCTCGAAGTCCTCTACTCAGAGCTGATGGTCAAACACTTCTGACAGATAAAACCTCCATTCTGAATCGATGGTCTGAACACTTTCAGACCCTTTTCAGTACCAACCGTGTAGTCCAAGACACAGTCATTCAGTCCATCACACAAAAACCAGTGAAGTATGAATTGGATACTGCCCCCACTTTAGGAGAGACCCTTAAGACCATACAGCAGGTGAAAATTGGCAAGGCAGCTGGAGTTGATGGAATTCCACCTGAAGTCTGGAAACATGGGGGTCAAGCACTCCATGCTAAATTTCATGAGTTTGTAGTGCGCTGTTGGGAACTAGGCGAACTGCCATCAGACCTTCGAGATGCAGTCATCATCACCCTACATAAGAAGACAGGTACTAAATCAGACTGTTCAAATTACCATAGTATTACTCTGCTCTCCATTGCTGGCAAAATCCTGGCAAGAATACTTTAAAACAGACTAATACCCGCTATAGCAGAAGGAATTCTACCTGCAAACCAATGTGGTTTCAGAGCCAACAGGAGTACCACAGACATGGTATTTGTTCTCAGACAACTGCAAGAGAAGTGTAGGGAACAGAACAAAGGTCTCTGTAACCTTTGTTGACCTCACCAAGGCTTTTGATACTGTGAGCAGAAAAGGTCTATGGCAGATTTTGGAACGTTTAGGTTGTCCCCCCAAGTTCCTCAGAATGATCATCTCAATCCATGAGGATCAACACAGTCCAGTCAGATATGGCAGTGCCCTTTCTAATAACTGAGCCCTTTCTAATAACTAATGGTGTGAAACAAGGCTGCGTTCTCGCACCAACCCTATTCACAGTCTTTCTCAGCATGATGCTCCAAAGGGCCACGGCAGACCTCGATGATCAGGACGGTATCTACATTCGATATCGTACTGATGGAAGCCTTTTAAACCTAAGGCGACTGAAGGCCCACACTAAGACCTTAAACCATCTTGTCTGGGAGCTGCTTTATGCTGATGACGCCGCCCTTGTCGCTCACACAGAAGCAGCTCTGCAGCATTTAACATCCTGCTTCGCAGACGCTGCTGAGCTCTTTGGGCTGGAAGTCAGCTTAAAGAAGACAGAAGTTCTCTATCAACCAGCACCTCAGGAAGTCTTCCATCATCCTCATATCACCATTGGCGAATCAGTGCTCAAATAAGTCCAGCAGTTTAATTACCTAGGTAGCCTCATCTCCTCAGATGGTAAGATTGACGGAGAGATAGACAACAGATTAGCAAAGGCATACAGTGCCTTTGGAAAGCTTCATAAAAGAGTTTGGCGAAATAAACACTTGAAGAAAAGTACAAAGATCAGTGTTTACAGAGCCATAGTGCTGACTACTCTTTTATATGGATCTGAATCATGGGTCATCTACCACCACCACCTGGGTCTCCTAGAACGCTTCCATCAATGCTGTCTCTGCACAATCCTAAACATCCACTGGTCAGATTATGTGACTAATACATCTGTTCTAGAACAAGCAGCAGTCACAACTATTGAGGCCATGTTGCTGAGAACACAGCTGCGCTGGGCAGAGCACATGTCAAGGATGAAGGACCACCGCCTCCCTAAGATCCTGCTTTATGGTGAACTTGCCACTGGCTGCAGCAAGAGAGGAGCCCCGAAGAAAAGATACAAGGACTTCCTGAAACAACATCTCAGCCTTGTCCATACTGATCAACATAACTGGTCTACTCTGGCCTCCAACCGGGAGGCCTGGAGACACACCATCTGTAACGCTGCTGATGCCTTTGAGAAAGCACGCAGGATCACCCTTGAGGAGAAAAGGCAACGCAGAAATAATCGTGCCTTGCAGAATTTACCACCTAAGGAGTCTTTCTGCTGTGCCTTTTGCAACCGGACGTGTCTGTCTCGTATTGGCCTTTTTAGCCACCAGCGCGCTTGTGACAAATGTGGGTAGAGACCTTTCCCAAATCTTCGTTTGCGAAGCCCAGCCATGATGATGATGATGATGAATTGAAATTATGAGTTTGGCTCTAATTACAGGAGAAAAGCAACAGACAATCCCGGATGAAATTTTAAATCAGGTATATTCTGGAATTTGGGCAGATGGAACTCCTATAAAGGCAAAGGCAGCACAACTCATAACTGTTAAACTAAAACCTGGAACATGACTGGTAGGAATCAAGCAATATCCCCTTAAGAAGGAAAACAGGAAAGGTATTAAGCCTTTGATAGATAATTTTTTTGAAATTCGGACTTTTGGTCAAGTGTGATTCTGAGTATAACACACCTATTTTGCCTATACAGAAACCTGATGGGAAAAATTATAGACTTGTACAGGACCTTAGAGCCATTAATAAAATAGTGGAAGAGCTCCACTCACTGGTGGCTAACCCATATACCCTTCTAACTAGACTAAAAGATGAGTATTTTTGGTTTACTGTTTTAGATTTAAAGGATGTCTTCTTCTGCCTACCCTTGGACTCTGGCAGTCAAAAACTGTTTGCCTTTGAGTGGGAAAATCCAGAGTCAGGGAGAAAAATGCAACTTACCTGGACCGTTCTCCCCCAGGGTTTTAAAAATAGCCCGACTATTTTTGGGAACCAACTCACTAAAGATCTTAAAAGCTGGGCAAGCCCAACTGACAAAGGAATCTCATTACAATACGTGGACGACCTATTAATAGCAACTACCACCAAGGAAGCATGCATTGAATGGACTGTAAGTATCCTCAATTTTCTAGAACTAGTTGGGTATAAAGTCTCGAAGCAAAAAGCCCAAATGGTGCAACAGGAAGTGACATATCTGGGATATGAAATCTTAGGAGGACAGCAAAAACTAAGTGATGAAAGAAAGGAAGCCATCTACTGCAGTCCTTTACTGCAAACTGTAAAGGGGCTCAGGACATTTCTAGGTATGACTGGATGGTGTCATCTGTGGATTCTTAACTATGGCTTGCTGGTCAAACCACTTTACCAGTTGGTAAAAGAGAACCAAAAGATACTGGAATGGACTAAGGAAGGTAAGCGAGCTTTTCAGACTCTAAAGAAGGAACTACTACAAGCCTCTGCTTTGGGCCTACTAGATGTCTCAAAGCCTTTCCTGCTTTTCTCTTACGAGAAGCAAGGCATGGTTTTGGGGGTCCTGGCACAAACCGTAGGTCCATATCGAAGGGCTGTGGCCTACTTCTCTAAATAATTAGATGAAGTGATCAAAGGATGGCCAAACTGCCTGAGGGCTGTAGCTGCTGTGGTCCTCAACATACAAGAGGCTCACAAATTTACCTTGGGACAAAGAATCACTGTGTTGGTATCTCATACTGTTGCTGTAGTGCTGGAACAAAAAGGTAATCATTGACTATCATCTCCATCCAGATTTTTAAAATACCAGGCCCTACTCATTGAACAAGACAATGTTGAAACAACTAATCTAATCAATCCTGCAGCCTTTCTATCCACTGAACATATTGATCCTTGTATTAGTTTGGCCTGGCTCTCCCACCAAGTCCAAGCTGTCTCCTCCCCCCCCCCGCTCTCCTCAAGAGAGAAAAAAAACACAAACCATGGGGAAAAAAACTGAAAGAAGTTCAAATGAAATGGGATTATATCAAATATATATATATTACATATATTTACAGTTATATACACAATTTGAATATATTATACACAACAGGGAGCTCCCGAGGGGGAAAAAGGGAAAAGGGAGGGGGAAAATAGGGATAAAAAGAAACCTAAAAACAAATATCTCCTAAATATACCCGTTAATAGAAAGTTAACAAATAAATATAAAAACGAATTAAATACTTCCCTGAGCAGGACAGCAGAGCTGTGCAAGGCATCAGCCAACTCCCCCTACGCCTCCCAGAGAGACTGGAGATAACAACAGGTTGGAGCAGGCAGGCTTTGGCCTATACAAGCAAAACCGTCTGCGAGAGGGACCTGTCGTCTTCAGCCACCGGAAGACAGAAGAGCGCGAACTCTCTTATCTGCGCCTTTTTATATGTTGTGTTACGGAAAGGAATGATATGGAATACTTCCTTAGATTCCTGACCCCGTTGCTAAGGAAGGCCTAAAAATCCAAGAAACCAACCCACTGCAATCCTGCACCCCTGGAAGCAATTGCATCGAGATAATAGAATCTATGCATTCCAGCAGATCAGATCCGAAGGAGGTGCCCATTGCAGAGGTGGAAACCTGGTATACAGATGGAAGCAGTTTTGCGAAAAATGGGCAACGCAAGGCCGGGTATGCAATCACCACTAAAGACTATTATAGAGTCTGAATCCCTACCTCCAGGAACCTCAGCACAAAAGGCAGAGATAATAGCATTGACTAGAGCTCTCCAGCTGTCAAAAGGTAAAAGCATTAATGTATGGACAGACTTGAAGTATGCATTCGGAGTAGTGCATGCTCATGGAGCAGTATGGAAAGTGAGAGGACTACTGACCTCACAAGGGAAACCGATAAAACATTCCAAAGAGATCCTGGAACTTTTGGACACTGTGCTACTACCTCGAGAGGTAGCAATCATGCACTGCAGAGGACATAAAAAAGGAGAATCTGACCATGAAAAAGGCAACAGGTTGGCTGACCAGGAGTATAAAAGGGTGGCAGAACAAGGTACAGTAACCATTCAATCTTTCATTCCAGAAGGTAAGATTCAATTTGATCATAGTATTCAATATACACATAAAGATCAGGAGCTAACTGAGGATCTACATGCAAAACAAAAAGGAGAAAATTATGTAACTCCACAAAGACAAATTGTGGTACCTGAAAAAGCATTATGGAGGGTGGTTAAGGATGAACATAGTAAAACTCATTGGGGAGGAGATGCCCTTTATGAATATTTAAAGAAACTGATAGTAGGAAGGAATTTATATACTATTGTAAAACATGTAACACAACAGTGTGCTGTCTTCCTCCAGAACAATCCCCAAACTACCCATAAAATAGGAATTGGAAACATAGACAGTTATCCAGGACTACAATGGCAAATTGATTTTTCTGAACTCCCAAGAAAAGTGGGGTATCAGTACCTTTTGGTATTAACAGATACCTTTTCTGCTTGGCCGGAAGCATTTCCCACTAGAACTAATAAAGCCAGAGAAGAGGTCGAAGTACTCCTCAATGGGATCATGCTCAGGTTTCGGGTACCGCCAGATATGTTCTCTGACAGAGGATCTCACTTCATGGCAGAAATAGTGGAGGACATTAGTAAAGCTTTGCAAATCAATTGACACTTACATACTCCCTGTCAGCCACAAGCAAGTGATCACGTGGAGAAGATGAATCATTTATTGAAATGAGAAATCATTAAAATTGGACAAAAGGCTGGTTTACCATGGCCTCAAGCACTACCCCTTCGCTTTATTAAGAATCAAAGTAAAGCCCAGAGCAAAGGAAAAATTGAACCTGTTTGAATTGCTATATGGGAGACCATACAGGAACAACTACCAGGTTGAAGATATCTCCTATGTGGGACGAGGACATGTTCAGAACTATATTATAGCCTTATCAAAACAATCAATTGATCGAAATCAATAAGCATATGGCTGGTACACGGTCATGAGGATTAGATGCACCCCTGCACAATATACAACCAGGAGATAGAGTATATGTTAAGACAATGATTGGAGATCCCTTCCAAGCCAAATGGAAGGGTCCATATCTGGTACTGATGGTCACTTATACAACTGTCAAAGTAAAAGGATTAACAGCTTGGATACATTATTCCAGGACCAAAAAGGCTCCTGAGTCTGTCAAACCACAATGGGCAGCCTAAAGAATTGGAGACACCAAGCTGAAATTCAAGCTCTCCTCCTAATCAACTATGTGACCTTGATCTGTGCTCGACTGTGCTACTCATGAGGACATCACAGGAATTTTAGACCCTGAAGACTGGATAAAGAAAGGTGTCTCAGTTTAATGAGACTGAAGGGTTTTGCTAAGGAGGATGAGTTATGAGGAAGACCAAGCTCCTCCCTCCAAGCAATTGTAAATCCAAAATAAGGAGGCTTCAATTGAGGAAGTATGGAGAAAAAAAAGGATATATGTGTATTGGTAGAACAACAAAAGAACACAAAACCAACTAAACAATAATTCTGCACCCAAAGTTCCCTACAAAGAAACCCAGTTCAGTACTGTAGTGGGTTTGTAACCCTCCCTGGGAGGGAAACGGAACTAGGATAGGTCACCTGATGTATATTTTACCAATAAGCTATTCCATACCATGTTCCGTCAGCTCAGATAAAAAGAGATGAGAAGGAAATAACTTCTTTCTTCTCTTCTGGGACAGTTGCATGGGATAGACAGCTCTTTTAGGAGGAGGAAATCACCTTTTGTAGGTAAGTAGTCTTTATTGTTAGTTTTCCCTGCATGTATAGTGCTTATACTTCTCTTTTTCTTCTCTGTGTAAATATAAAACCGCCTTTTTCAGCAGCCTCGGTTTTGCAAGTTTTTTTTTCCTTTCCCCCCCTTTCCTCCTCCTTCTCCCTCTGGGCGAGGGGGTTGGGCAGAGTCTTGGTGGACACCAGGCGTTCCGCCAAAGTAAACGATAACAAAATTGGTGCCGAAACTTGGGATCACTGCCAAGAAAGGTTGTTTATATAAACACTGTCTCGCTTATCTTTTTGTTTTTGCTAACTTGGAAACACACTAATATAAAACATGGCCTTATGCCCCGTCCTTGTATTTATATGATGCCGAATTTTGCCCCAAAGAAGGCGCAGAGGAACTGCTCAGAGACAGAGTTTTCAGTCTATAAGCAGGAGGTATTTATTTTCACGTCTGGGAAGCAGCCAGGTTGCCCTGGACAAACTGCTCTGGTGAGGAACTTACAATTTGAGCTTTTATACACTTTTTGCTAAGCAATTACATCACATATTATGAATATTCATTACATTGCAACATCTACTTTTAATATTCATAACGGGCGGAGTTGAGGCGGAGTTGGAGGCGTGGTCTTCAATTTGGGGAGAACTTCAGTGGTAGTTCCGGTCTTTCTTCATCATGAACCCACTGTCCTTTTCATCATCTTCCTCCTAAACTTTTGAACCTTCCCTAATTTGGGTAGTTTCCTTATACACTTGGCAGGGTTTTTCAGCATCTGGCAAAAGTACTTAATTTCTTGGCTTGTCCCTCATCTTATCTCTCTTTGTTTCCCCTGCATATGTCCTTTTTTGTGTGTGCTAGCATTTTCTGTTCATGTTTATGTTCTTCTATGTCAGAGTGTCCTGTATCTTAGTGGATTTATTGCCTCCGCTATTTCCTAATACTGAGCTCTATGTGCCTTTACTGAAAGCCTGCATTTGTGCTTAACTCTCTAATCCTTACATTGCTTTACTAAATTCACTTCTCAGGTGTTACCTGGCTTCATTCCCCCCTTTTCTAAAACTTACTAATTCTTTCGTCAAGTTCTAATCCTAAAGGGCGCTGATACGCTTTTACCATCGCCCAGATTATTTGGGTTCTTTTGACCATGGACCTTAACTTACACCACAGGCATATATTCATAAGGGTTAACAGGAGCATAGCCATGGTTATAATTAATACTGGATGTATCAGGTAGTGAAAGACTTGCGTTGCTGTTGGGGAGTATCCTGTGAAGATATCCCACCAGTGATGTTGACCTACCTGTGCAACTTTTGTCAGGATATTCTTTATGCCTTCTGAATTATGCTCTACTTGCCACAACATGCGTTGAGTCGTTCGATTCACCCTTTTAACTATCTTTTCCACTTCAGGATGCACGAGCATCTCTTTGAGGAGTTTAACATCCATGCCTATCTGTAGCTTGGGTATCTCATGATATAAAGTATACTCAGCTTCGATTAACTGCTGTGTAGTTATGGGAGCGGTGTAGCTAAAGTCACAACCCATGACTTTTGTGAAGTTGCATATGCAAAAGTTAGTATCATTAGTCGCTTCATGACAATTATCTATAGTAACATCATTACAAGCGGTTCTAATGCAAGCGCATCCGTTCCCTATATAGAATACTTGTGACTGTGCTCTATTGTGCGGAAGCATTTCAAAGGTACATACACTGTCTTCAGCATCTAAGCATAGGTCCTCGGCTTCTACAATGGCATTTTCGCAGATATAACCTAGTTGCCCTTTAGGGATACATGCTTCTGTACTAATTGATTGCCACTTGTTTTTAGCACTATCATAACTTGCCCAAACGTTATGGTCCACAGGTTTGACAATGACATTCTGATGTATGGCTCCTAGTGTTAAAACGGGAAATATAGCTCTTTCTTCTGCGGCACTAATAGTAAGGACATAGGTTTCAATGTGTTCCTGTTGTGGATCATAAGTGAAGTTAACTAATTGCCACCAAGCCTGGTGGTCTTTTTCAAACCGTGTAGTGGAGCTATCTCTTAATATGGTCTCCCTTATTTCCTGAGGTAGTATGCCTGACATTCCTTCTCTTAATATTCCCGCTGCTACTGATTGTACCCATTGTTGTGTCTGAACGCACTGGATAGCAAGTGCAATTTCTTTGCTAATCTCTCCAGTATAGTCAGCAAGTTTAACAAAATCTTCAGCGGTGTGGTTAGCTACCAGGGTCATCAATTTGACCACTAATGATTGTGTCTGCTAAGGTTAGCATAGATGAGCTTAAAGGTACCTTGAGCTTTCCCAAATTAGAAGTGACGGTACTTAATTTGTTCACTAACACTTCTTGGTCTACAGTGTTCAATATGCCGAACCCTGTGCCAACCCATCCACTTATATCTCTTTGTGTTCGTTTGTGGTTTGACCTAGTTGCTAACCAGGCATTCCAGCCTTTGAGGCTGTGCTGTATAAACAGTTGGCAATCTTCCTGTAAGTGTGTAATGTCTGTCTGAATGTTCATCTGTATTTTCTTCAGAGAATATGTAGGATCTAATAACAACTTTAGTTCTTTCGATTGTCTTATTACTTGAGGTCCTATAAAGGTTAAATTATGTAATTTCTTACATTCTGCAGGTGGAGCCACTTCACGCGATGGGCCTATTATTGGTTCCATCGCCAGTGCAATCGGATCTGTGGCTAGTATAATATTCTGCCCAAAGCCTTTGCCTTGTACAAAACCTTCTTCCGGAATGTGTTCAGGAAGTTTGTTATCTCGGCTACACGCAAATTTCATTGATTGGTCTATCTCAAATACTATTTCACACTGTGCTCTACCCCCCTCATAACTGTCCCACTGACATGAGACTGGTCCCCTTCGCTGAATCCAAACAGTGGGCTCTCCATCTTTTACTTGGCTATAGATAATCAAATTCTGTCTAGAGGCCTCTTACCAAGATTGAATTGTCAATGTTAACTTTTCTGCACTTCCTATTAGAGTCTCGGCCTCTCGGCATCCTATTTGAATGTGGTCTCCTTTATATGCTACGAAATAGTTCTTTCTCTCCCATTCATCAAACGTATAAGGTTGTTTGTTATGTAATACGTAAGCCTCTAATGGTGGATTTTCTTCTGATTGTGGTTGTGGGCGCGCACTAGACCACGGTCCCTCTAGAGTAGGGTTTTGGGATAGAACAATACTTATCAAAAGTCCAATGGTCAATGTTGAAAGAGCCGGATTCATGATGCCAGGTCTCTCTGTTTATCTTCTGGAGCTTTCTTGACTCGGGAGTAGTGAATCCATGTAGGTCGCTCCTTGATTCTAACCGCGGTGAAGGTGGTCAGCAGCACTTGGAAAGGTCCCTCCCACTTTTCTTGTAGGGGTTTTCCTAAAAGATTCTTAACATACACTCAATCACCGGGGTTAAACGGATGTAATTTACAGTCAGTTTGCTTGGGCTGGTGTTCTATTACTATTGTGGCATTTTTATCAAAATGTTTCCCCACAGCAATTACATAATCATATATATATTGATTGCCTATTTGGTCTATAGCATCGCTATTTATAGTCTGCATAGCATAAGGTCTACCGTACAGAATTTCAAATGGGCTCAACTTCTCTTTTGATCGAGGTTTGACTCTCAATCTAATCAGAGCAATAGGCAGAGCTTGATACCATTGTAAGTTAGTTTCTTGACATATTTTAACAATTTGTTGTTTGATAAGATGATTCATCTTTTCCACTTGTCCACTGGCCTGTGGTCTGTAGGGCGTATGCAATTGCCATTTAATCTGCAGTGCTTTGCTTATTGCTCTCACAACCTTCGCGCAGAAATGTGAGCCCCTGTCTGAGGATATACTTCTTGGTACCCCAAACCGTGGTATAATTTCATTTAATAAGACTTTAGTTACCTCTCTCTCTTTGTTTGTTCTGCAGGCCACCCAGAAAATGTATCAGTTAGTACCAATAGATACCGATACCCCCCTTTTCTTGGGAGTTCAGAGAAATCAATTTGCCATACTTCACCTGGGAATTTACCTCGATTTATTGCCCCTTGGTGTATCTTGGTCCCTGTATTTGGGTTATTCTTCAGGCATTGTTCGCACTGGGATGTAACCTGTTTTATGGTAGTGAATAATTTTGGTCCTGCTATTCTAGTTTGTAAATACTGATAAAGTGGATCTAAACTCCAATGTGCCTTTTCGTGTTCTGTCTTTACAAATTGCCACATTAATTTCCCTGGTATTATTAGCTGTCCAGTTTCCAATTGACCCCATCCATTATCTAACAATTTGCCTTTGTTCTTTTGAATCCACCTATGATCTGAGTCTTGATAATCTGGTTGGAAGTTAGTATCTAGTTCCCCTGGTACTAGAGCTGTTATAACCACTTCCTCGGTTCTTGCAGCAGCTAATTTAGCTTCTGCATCAGCTTTCCTATTTCTGGAACAGTATTACCTTTCAGGTGTCCCTTGCAATGCATTATGGCCACTTATGCTGGGAGCTGGACTGCTTCTAACAATTGTAGAATTTCTTCTGGATGTTTGACTGTTTTCCCTTGAGCAGTTAGCAGTCCTCTTTCTTTCCAAATTGCTCCATGAGCATGCACGACGGAGAAGGCATACTTAGAGTCTGTCCAAATATTAATTCGTATGCCTTCTGCCAATTCCAGAGCTCGGGGAAGGGCTATTAGTTCTGCCTTTTGGGCTGAAGTCCCTGCAGGTAAAGGATTTGATTCGATTACCTCTTCCGTTGTGGTCACTGCATAGCCTGCCATCCTTACTCCTTGCTTCATGAAGCTACTGCCATCAGAGAACCAGTTGTCTGCATCTTCAAATGGCTCTTCTTTGAGATCCGGGCGGCTGGAGTAGACTGCTTCGATGGTTTCCAGGCAGTCATGCTCAATTGGCTCTACTGACATCCTTCCTTCTAGAAATGAGGCTGGATTCACAACATTAGTTACTTGAATGGTTATGTCGTCTGACTCAGCTAGGATTGCTTGGTACTTTAGGAATCTGGAAGGCGACAACCAATGGCCACCCTTTTGTTCTAGTACAGCGGACACAGTGTGGGACACTAACACAGTCATTTTCTGACCCATTGTGAGTTTTCTGGCCTCTTCTATGTTTATGATCGCTGCGGCCACTGCTTTCAAACAGCTGGGCCATCCTTTGCTTACTTCATCCAACTGTTTGGAGAAATAAACCACGGCTCTTTTGTGTGGTCCCAACTGTTGTGCCAAGACTCCTAAAGCCATTCCTTGCCGTTCATGAGAGAACAACCAAAATGGTTTTGTTACATCAGGGAGGCCCAAAGCCGGGGCTCTCATGAGTTCTTGTTTCAGTCTCTTAAAAACTCCCTCTGCTTCAGGAGTCCAAACCAGAATACTCTTAGCTTCTTTTAATAAATCATACAATGGTTTGGCGAGTACCCCATATTGATAGATCCATAGGCGGCACCAACCTGTCATTCCCAGGAAGGCTCGTAGATCTCTCACCGTTTCCGGTTTGGGCATCTGGCAGATGGCTTCTTTCCTTGCTGTTCCTAGGGATCGTTGTCCTCTGGAGATCTCATATCCCAGGTATACTACTTTTTCTTGCACCAATTGCGCTTTCTGTTGAGAGACTCGATATCCACTTAAACCCAAGAAGTTCAACAGAGAAATTGTCCATTTAACACACTCTTCTTCTGACTCAGTTGCTATCAATAGATCGTCTACGTATTGTAGAAGAGTACCATCTCCTTGTGGCCTTTCCCATTGTTCCAATTCTTTGACCAATTGATTCCCAAAAATTGTTGGACTATTCTTATAGCCCTGAGGTAACACTGTCCAGGTTAATTGAGTCTTTCTCCCTTTGCTCACAGATTCCCATTCAAAGGCAAAAATCTTTTGGCTTTCGGGGACTAAGGGAAGGCAAAAGAATGCATCTTTTAGATCCAATACTGTGAACCAAATCAAATTATCTTTTAACTTGGTTAGGAGTGTGTAGGGATTGGTTACTACTGGATGTAGCGTTTTTGTTATGGCATTCACAGCTCTTAAATCTTGAACCAGTCTATAAGTCCCATTTGGTTTCCTAACCGGCAGGATTGGTGTATTATAATCTGATTCGCACTCTATTAATAACCCTAACTCTAGGAATTTTCTAATTATGGGTTCGATCCCTTCCCTATCTTCCAATCTCAGTGGGTATTGCTTTCTTACCACTGGTCTTGCTCCAGGTATAAGTTCAATAGCGATAGGTGTTGCTTGTTTTGATTTCCCAGGTACATCAGTAGCCCATACCAATGGGTATGCCTCGCTCATAATCCGTTCGATATTATGACTCTCAGGTTTTGGTTCTATGCAACTGATTGTCAAACTTAAAGCTGCAATCAGTTGTTCTTCATTTACCTGGAATTCAAGTTTGTCTTTGTAGAATTTTGTTACAGCTCCCAAATTTTCTAGTAAATCCCTACCTAGTAAAGGCTTTGGAGAATTTGGTAAATACAGAAATTGATGGATCCCCATTTGCTTTCCAATTTTGTATTTAATAGGTTTTAGGAAGTAAGCTTTTTCTGGTTGGCCTGTTGCTCCCACAACTTGTACAAATTCATCACTCTTTGGTACTAGTTCCTGATTCAAAACCGAAAATGTTGCTCCTGTGTCAATTAGAAAGTCTAATTCTTTTTCACCTTCCCCTAGCTCCATTTTAACCAGTGGGTCTGCTAGGGAACGACTCACTGGTCCCCCTCAGTCACTGCCGTGGTGTGCAATGGCAGTGTTTGCAAGTCTTTCTCTCAGCTGGGGGCAGTCTCGTTTCCAATGGCCTGTCTGGAAACAATTGGAACATTGATCCGGTCCTACTCTGGTGGGCTGGGGCTTGAATCCCCCTCTCCCCCTCATAGGGTAACCACGACCTCTACCTCTGGCATTTGGGTCTGGGAATCTTGTGGTTTGGGTTGCCACTGCTACTGCTACGACTCGAGCAATTCTCTTATCCTCTCTCTTCTCTTCTTTTTCTCTGTTGTATACCTCCCAGGCCGCATTCATTAATGTCTCTAGATCTCTATTTACTGGATGCTTCAGTTTCTGCAACTTCTTTCTAATGTCAGGAGTACACTGCCCCATTCCTAACCCTAGCAGCTGTTGTCTCCCTTCTTCTGATGCTGGGTCCAGGGGTGTATATTGCCTCATGGCGGTCCTGAGTCTATCCAGAAATCCTGAGGGAGTTTCATCTTTTCCCTGTCTAACATCATACAAGGCTGCCCAGTTAATGGCTTTAGGTATTGCTTTCCGCAGACCTAATGCTATTAGCTTCCTATATTGCACCAGCTTCTCATAAGCATTGGGATCGCTCGGATCCCACTCCGGATTCCTACTTGGGAATACAACTTCCAACTCCTCGGGCAATACGGAAGCATGATCTCTCCCCGTTTTTAATACGAGTTCTTTCTCCGTTTCTGTTAATTCTGATAGCATTACCTCTATATCACTCCAGTCAACATCTAGGTTCTTTGCTATCAACTCGAACCTCTTAGCTACCCCCTCTGGATTTTTCCTAAAATTCCTGGCTTCTTCTCTCCAGCTGTTTAAATCACTTGTCGTAAATGGTACTTTTACCTGTCCCTTGTCTCCTACAATGGGCATTATCTGTCGAAGGGGAGCTATTGTATAACTCCCCTCGATCCTTTCTTTTGCCTCTTTTCGTGCTACAGACCTGGTATAGTGTGAGTGACTAGTCCCTTCTCCAGGATCTTCTTCTTGGGCCCCGGTGTCTATTCTATTCTTTCTCTTTTCTTTTCTCTTTCCTCGTTTCAACTCCTCGTCCTCACTCCCCGTTCCTGTCCAGTCATCCTCTGCCAACCCTCTAGCATGATTCACACAGTCCAGCCGCCTCTCTCTCTGGGTTTGGAGGAGACGCTGTCGGCGCTCAGCCTGCCCGGGGCTGTGCTCTTCACCTTCCACTATCCCTCTGGTATCCCTTTTATCATCTATTTGAATCACTATGTCTAATCTCTGTGAGTTGTTTTTCTTTTCCCCTTGAATTATAATGCCACTATTTTCTTTACTGCATCTCACCTTGGGGAAATCACTCTTCTTTTCGTTGCCCCCTGGTTTTAGTGGGCTATTTTCATCCTCGTAATTATCAATTCTTGGTGTGCTACTCTCTACTCTATAGATGCTATCTCCCTTTCTTGGTGTACTGATATCTCTATCTCTGCCGTCTTTTGGTTTAGGCAGACTATCCTCTTCCCTGTGACCCTCTGGTCTTGTCGGGCTACTCTTTTCCTTATCGGCCTCTGATCGAGGTGGACTGCTCTCCTCTCTGTAACTTTCTGATCCCTATGGACTACTCAGTCCCTGTGAGCTACTTTCTCCTTGGGGGCTCTCTGATTTTGATGGGCTACTTTCCTCCCAACTATCTCCTGATTTTTGAGGACTATACCTGGTCTTAAATCTCCCTAGCTCCAGTGAAATATCTCCTAATAGGCTAGTGTCTCTCTCACCTTCTCTCCGCTTTGGTGGTGGGATCCCGTATCCTGGAGCATATGGTTGATACTCCCATAGGCTTACTCTACTTTCTTCTTCACTGTCCCTTCTTTTTAACTTAAGACACTGTTGTCTGATACTACAGGCATCACAACAGCGTTCTTTTGGTTTCAAATTTTTCTTATCCTTTTCCAAAGCTAAGACCAAGGGGTCTTGCGGTGCAACATTTACTCCGCATTCTCTCTGCCACTCAGGCTTGTTCCTGAGCGCGAAAAACATATCGCAATAAATCACTTCATCCCACTTGCCCAGCCGACGGAGGAACAATATAAGCTGTAAAATAGTGTTGTAATTTATTGTCCCTTCAGGTGGCCATTTTTTGTCATCATCTAGTTTATACAGAGGCCACCATTGCGTGCAGTATTTTAAGAGTGTCTTTTTGCTTATATTTCCTCCCGGGGCTCCCCCTAGATATCTCCAGTGTTTTAAGATGCATCCTAAAGGGGTTTTCATATTTATGTCTTTACTTTGCTGGGTTCCCATTATTATCGTAAGGTTTAAGTTACGTAGCGATTGATAAGGTTTTATGGGAGACAGAGGGGTTTACCAGGCAAACCTATAGGGTGTCTTACCAGATTTTCTTATTACTCGAGCATCAGTGATGTACCAACTGACCTGGGGATCGTGTTCCCAGACTGGTGCCCAGTCAAGAAAATTTTCTACCACTAGAGGATCGTATCCTAACTTGTCACTTTCTTTTTCTAATTTTGCTATGAATTCCCTTATGTGATACTCAATTATATCAAGCAATTCTTGTCTGTGAATTCGTGCTTCTGTATCCAACCGGGCTAGGCTTCCACCAATGTGTCCTAGCTGAGTAGCTTTCAGTATGTTAGTGAACTGTACTTTGAACCGCAATACCTTCCTTATTCTATTCCACCGTCTCAAGGTATTTCTTACTTTATCCCAACACTTCATGTACGCAATTTCCAGCCGCTTCGTCCGTTTCTGGCCTGGCCCCTCACGGAGAACAGGAACCGCAGAGCAGGACTCCCACTCGCTTCGCAGTGATGCCGCGTCTCACTCACTCACACACTCGCACACTTGCACGCTCGATATAAAAACTTTCCTACCTTCGGGTTTCTATCTGAGCAATCTACGTCACCAAGCAAAGTCACGAGAGGGTGCCGCAGACCGTGAAATGTGTGCTTGCTGTTGGCTGTCCGATCTATGTTATCACAAAATCACAGGATGTCGCTGCAAACTATAAAACACACTTCTTACAGAAAATGCAACCAGGATGTTACAAATACTTGCCTATGAGTGTGGCGGCAATAGAATCTTACCCACTTGGTCTCTGCTAGATCTTGATTTGACCAGCAGCGTATACAATAGAAGCTAAGGGTCCGATCAAGTGCTATTTCTTGTGTTCCTCTTGGACCCAAAATATATTTACCACAGTTATTACACAAGGCTCTAACATACAGCGAGCAGTAACAGAAAGGACAAATCTTGATTTATGCGCGCTGGCAAAAGCTTATTCACTCTTACAGAACTGAGATTGCAATCATTTCCCATATAGAGTTGTAAGACGTCTTACGAAATGCGCTATTTTACAAAAACATTCTACAAGGCAATATATAATTCTCAAAAGACGAACAAACCACTACGAACAGGGATTAAAATGTCATTAATGATAGAGCTTTTTCTGTACCTTTAAGTTTCAAATAGCATGTTATAGTTTCTTTTACTCGTTAGCATAAACCAGGAGAGTTCGCAAGAGAAACCCTCAATATATCATTCCTAACTGCTGCATTCCAGGAATTCTCTAATAGTACAAGGAGTTCCCTGGGTCCTAAAGCTCCTAGAAGCACTCTCAAATCCTCGAGCAGTCCCGGAAAAGCTAAAAATTGTTAAAATTTTGAATCAAGCACAGTTTAAATGCACTACCAGTCAATATTTCACATAGAACAGAAAGTGAACAAGGAAATCAAAGTAGGAACAGTTTCAGACATGACACAAAAGCATAAAAGGTGAATACAACATCACAAAGTAAAGACAATTTTTTTACACTGCAGTGTCGGGACTCTAACCCTTTTCTGGCAGGACTCCAACCTGCTGCTTTTGCAGGACTCTAACCTGCTGCTTTTAACACCTGGGACTTAAACCCAGTTTTTAGGGCTAATGCCGAGGCGTCCCTCTGGCTCCCTCTTGGGTGATAGCATCCTATCCCCATCAATGAAGCGCTTTTACCTAAAATATCAATGAACAAATACCTCTTAATTTGGAGCAGGAGGTTCTTGTCCACCGTTGCACAGATCCAAGGGGTCTGGGAGACTCTGTCGACAAAAATTCAGTCGGGGGTCCCCGAGAGCGTCCCGGCCCCTTGGGTCCTGGCTCAGGAAGACCCCCCCCCAGTCCTGCCGCGGTCGCCAATTTGATGCCGAATTTTGCCCTAAAGAAGGCACAGAGGAACTGCTCAGAGACAGAGTTTTCAGTCTATAAACAGGAGGTATTTATTTTCACGGCCGGGGAGCAGCCAGGTCGCCCTGGACAAACTGCTCTGGTGAGGAACTTACAATTTGAGCTTTTATACACTTTTTGCTAAGCAATTACATCACATATTATGAATATTCATTACATTGCAACATCTACTTTTAATATTCATAACGGGCAGAGTTGAGGCGGAGTTGGAGGCGTGGTCTACAATTTGGGGAGAACTTCGGTGGTAGTTCCGGTCTTTCTTCATCATGAACCCACTGTCCTTTTCATCATCTTCCTCCTAAACTTTTGAACCTTCCCTAATTTGGGTAGTTTCCTTATACACTTGGCAGGGTTTTTCAGCATCTGGCAAGAGTACTTAATTTCTTGGCTTGTCCTCCTTCTTATCTCTCTTTGTTTCCCCTCCATATGTCCTTTTTTGTGTGTGCTAGCATTTTCTGTTCATGTTTATGTTCTTCTATGTCAGAGTGTCCTGTATCTTAGTGGATTTATTGCCTCCGCTATTTCCTAATACTGAGCTCTATGTGCCTTTACTGAAAGCCTGCATTTGTGCTTAACTCTCTAATCCTTACATTGCTTTACTAAATTCACTTCTCAGGTGTTACCTGGCTTCATATACCTTTGATTTTACTAACAATTCTCATTGGCTGTGTGACCTATCCTCTAAAAGACCACCAGGGGGATAGATACAATTTTCTTTCCCTTCTTAATTTTGATAGAGATGGATTGGTAATGAAGGCGCCAGTGATTCTTACTAATCCTTATTTAGGCTGCCTGGCAATGGTACTGCTTATAACCAACACTATGAGAATGTTATGGGGATTGGGGAATGTAGTATTGTCTTTGATGCCTTGTTGCAGGACAAAACAAACTTCGAGAGAGAATTTACTGAGATGTGCCTTAAAGGGCCCAGTTTCTGGGTGGCAGGGAATGTGGATGAATTTGGGTATGTTCTTAGGGCATTTGACACCCCCCCATTGCTTGGGACTTCACACCAGAACAAGTATTCAACCCTAACAAACTGACACATCATTTAATGGAAGGGTGCTGTAATGGGTTCATTACTGTCCCTGAGAAGGAAACGGAAATAGGATAGGTCGTTTGATGTGTATTTTACCAATAAGGGTATTCCATACCATGTTATGTCAGCTCAGATATAAAATAGACAGGAAGGAAGCAAGTGACCCTTCTCTTCCAGGTAGCTGAGCAGAGCAGTCGGACAGTTCCTTCGGAGGAGAAGAGCATCGGTTGTGGGGAAGTATCTTTATTTTTAGTTCTTCTCTGAGTGTATAGTGTTTATAACATCTTCCCTCTTTGTGTAAATATAAATACCCTTTCTTAGCAGCTTCAATTCCATAGTTTGGGGGGTTTTTTCCCTTCTTTTCCCCCCTTCCCCCCTCCCCTTCCCTCTGGAGGGACTGGGTGCAGGCCCAGTAAATACCTGGTGTTCAGCCAAAGTAAACAATAACAGGTGCCTTGCCTACCCTGATCAAAACCAGCAACTTCTCGCCCTGTACTGGGGCCTGTCCTGTGCTTATCGAGCTGCTGTTCATTACTCTAAAAAGACTATGACTGAGACAGGGACCCAAACTATAACATCTGAAGTCAGTATTGCCCCCGTAGTGAAAAAGAAGACATGGATAAGGAAACCTACAGGACCTACAGGCCTACCTTGGCGATTAGTAAGGGAGGAAGAAGGAGAAGAATTAATGGAAGTAATAACAGGAGAAGAAGAGGAGGCAAGGCAAAGAGCCAGTTCTTCACTAGAGGAAAATCGATCAATCGGAGAGGGAATTAGACAGGAAAGCGAAGTTATCTGGTCCATGAGCCCATCAGAACTTTGGGACTTGCAGAGAGATTACAACCACCAGCCTGGTGAACGAATTCTTACCGGGCTGCTCCGATGCTGGGATAATGGGGCTAGTAGTCACCTGTTAGAAGGTCATGAAGCACAACAACTAGGATCTATTGCCAGAGACCATGAAATTGAAAAAGAAATTGGGAAGTAGAGAAGCATTTGCAGTCTTTGGAGACAGCTCCTCTTAAGTGTGAGAAAAAGGTATCCATTCAAGGAAGATCTAATGAGCTCCCCAAGAAAATAGACTACTGCAGATGGAGGTGTTCAGTATCTGCGGGAACTGGCAATGCTGGAAATCATTTACAGTACAAGCACATACAATAATGTCTTCAACGATCCAGAGGATGTCCCTTGCACGCTGCCCATGTGGAGAAAGGTAATTCAAGGTGCCCCTGCATCATATGTTAACTGCCTGGTAACAATATACCATCCAAAGATGGACGAACCAACTGTGGACACGATGTGTGCCTGGATACGAATTACAGAAGAAGATATAGAAGTGTAACGGGTTTGTTACCCTCTCTGAGAGGGAAACGGAACTAGGATAGATCACCTGATGTATATTTTACCAATAAGATATTCCATACTATGTTATGTCATGTCAGCTCAGATATAAAAGATGAGAAGGAAGTAAGGTCCTTCTTCTCTTCCGGGTAGCTGCGCAGTTGTGGATGGGCCACTTCTTCAGCGGAGAAGAACGTTTGTTGTGGGAAGTAGTCTTTGTTGTTAGGTTTTCTTTGTGTGTGTAGTGTTTATAATTTTTTTTTCCCTCTCTGTGTAGATATAAAGCCACTTTTCCTGGCAGTTTCAATTTTTCATAGTTTTTTTCCCTTCTTCTCCCCCTTCCCTCCTCCCCTTTCCCTCCCAAGGGAGGTTGGGCGCAGGCCCAGTGAATACCTGGTTTTCAGCCAAGGTAAACAATAACAGGAAGCCTCCTCACTCCCATGGGCCAGCAAATTAGATTGTAGAGATAGCTCCGATCTCCGCCACCGGCACACCCACACTGAGGAGAGGCTTCATAAGTGCCGCGAATGTGAGGACCACTGCAGAGACAGCCCAAGAGGTCAGTCTCGGTCTCTTTCTGTCCCACTCAGAAGGAAAGGAAACCCCAAGAGTAGACCAGGTGGTGAACTATGGTTCTTTCTGCATGACCAAGGGGAAGACATGAAGTGGGATGGTGAACCTACCTATAAACTTGAAGCCCAGGTACGAGAATCAAGAGAGAAGAAACATAGTAAGAAGGCCATCCATGGAGTTGATGCAGAGGCCCTGCAGGGCCTGCAGTACCCTGTTGTGGCCGGCAGGGGGCGCTTTTGGGCTCTGGCGGTCACCGCGCGGGGAGAGGGGTCCAGGGGGTTGGTCTCAGGAGGAGCTGAGAAGGAGATGGGGGACCCTTCCCTCAGTGGGAGGAAAAAGGGAAGGGAAAGCAGTCCACTCCCACGGGACTCACCGCTGTCCCAGGTGATGGCATCTCAAAACTCCTCCCTTCTCTCTCGCAGGCACACAAACTCTCTGATGAAAACACAGCAGATCCGGGGAGCGGGACAGCCAGGAAAGTCGAAGCCAGCAGTCCGAGCTGACCAGGATGAGAAGCCAAAAACCAGATCCCAGTCCCTCTCCCCAAATGCCTGCATGCAGACCCCCGTCTCCTTCCGAGAGCCAACTCCACCGTCTGCCCCACTCCCCTCCGAACAGAGCTAGCCACCTCCCAGCCCCCCTGATGGCCCATTAGCAAGGAATGTAGTTCGGCTGGCTACATCTTTTGTAATGCTAATGACCTCCCTTCCCCCTTCCCTATTCGAAACTCTGTCTGTCTTACAGGGAAGCAGGGAAAGAAAAAATTCCTCTCTCAGATTTATAACCTATAACATTATCCACCCCTAATTTTTCTTTCCCGTGCTTTCACACTTTTTCAGATAAAGTCTTTGAACTTCATACGTACATGCATTATTCTAACTATGTACACGTCTACTAATAGGTAGATACAAATACAGATAAAGATACAGAGTTCCATACAGATACAAATGTACAGTTACAGCCAGTTCACCCGAAAATAAGGTCCCCTTGAGGTATACACTGGGTTTCTCCCTCTTCCTGCATCACCCACCAGGTGCAACCAGGTCCTTGGGCAAAAACAATCCCACGAATGGGTTTCCTTTTGCTCAAGGCAGGGCTAATCCAAACCTTTTTACCTA
Organism: Pseudopipra pipra; assembly: GCF_036250125.1. NCBI lineage: Eukaryota > Metazoa > Chordata > Aves > Passeriformes > Pipridae > Pseudopipra > Pseudopipra pipra. The sequence goes on along the minus strand of NC_087580.1, from coordinate 64,257,220 downwards.
ACATACCTCTCAAGTGAATCACTGGAACCTAATCTCCATCCACGATGTGAAGGGACTCTGATTGGGCAGGGCCGGCTCGGTTGATGGAGCCTCTGGTGTTGACTAACCATGTAGCCTTTGTTAGATGCTGATCCCAGTGCTTGTATGTCCCCGCACCCAACGCCTTCAGGGTAGTTTTCAACAGTCCATTATGCCGTTCAACTTCCCCGCAGTTGCTGTGTGGTATGGGATATGGTACATCCACTTGATGCCATGCTCCTCCGCCCAGGTGGCAACTAAGCTGTTCCTGAAATGAGTCCCATTATCTGACTCGATGCGCTCGGGGGTACCATGTCACCACAGGACTTGCTTTTCAAGGCCCAAGATGATATTTCGGGCAGTGGCGTGGGGCACCGGATGTGTCTCCAGCCATCCAGTGGTGGCTTCCACCATGGTGAGCACATAGCACTTACCTTGGCGGGTTCGTGGCAGTGTGATATAATCAACCTGCCAGGCCTCCCCGTACCTATACTTACTCCAGCATCCACCATACCATAGGGACTTCAGTCTCTTAGCCTGTTTAATGGCAGCGCAGGTCTCACAATCATGGATAACCTGGGAAATAATGTCCTTGGTTAAGTCCACCCCTCGGTTTCGTGCCCTTCTATGGGTGGCATCTCTGCCCTGATGGCCTGAGGCATCATGGGCCCACCATGCTAGGAACAACTCTCCTTTGTGCTGCCAGTCCAGGTCCACCTGTGACACCTTGACTTGTGCAGCTCGGTCTGCCTGTTCATTGTTGCGATGCTCCTCATTGTCTCAGCCTTTGCGCACATGGGCATCTACTTGGCGGACTTTCACAGTCAACTTCTCTGTCTGGGTAGCAACGTCTTGCCATGTATCAGCGGCCCAGATGGGTTTTCCCCTGCGTTTCCAATTGGCCTTCTTCCATCTGTCCAGCCATCCCCACAGAACGTTGGCTACCATCCACGAGTCAGTGTAGATATAAAGCTTTGGCCACTTCTCCTGTTTAGCAATGTCCAATGCCAACTGGACAGCTTTGAGCTCTGCGAATTGGCTCAATTCTCCTTCCCCTTCATTAGCTTCTGAAACTTGTTGGGCGGGGCTCCATACAGCTGCTTTCCATTTACGTTTCATTCCTACAAGGCGACAGGAACCATCAGTGAGGAGGGCGCAGCATGTTTCCTCTTTTGGTAGTTTATCGAATTCTGGGGCTTCCTCGGCCCGTACCATCTGCTCTTCTTCTTCATCTGTTAGACCAGAACTCTCACCTTCCGGTCAGTTTGTGATGACTTCTAGGATCCCAGGGCGATTCAGATTTCCAATACGGGCACGCTGTGTGAGCAGAGCGATCCACTTACGCCATGTAGCATCAGTGGCATGATGTGTAGAGGGCGACTTTCCCTTAAACACCCAGTTCAGCACTGGTAGTTGAGGTGCCAGGAGGAGCTGTTCTTCTGTGCCAATCACCTCTGGGGCAGTTTGTACTCCTTCATAAGCCGGTAGGATCTCCTTCTCTGTTGGGGTGTAGTTGGCTTCAGATCCTCTGTAGCTTTGGCTCCAGAACCCAAGTGGGTGGCCTTGGGTCTCGCCAGGCACCTTTTGCCAGAGACTCCAGGAGAGACCTTTATTCCCAGCTGCAGAATAGAGTACATTTTTCACATCTGTCCCCGTCCTGACTGGCCCAAGGGCTACAGCATGTGCAATCTCTCGTTTAATCTGTTCGAATGCTTGTTGCTGTTCAGGGCCCCACTGGAAATCATTCTTTTTGCGGGTTACCAGATAGAGAGGACTTACGATTTGACTGTACTCAGGGATATGCATCCTCCAGAAACCTATGGCACCCAGAAAAGTTTGCGTTTCCTTCTTGCTGGTCGGTGGGGCCATTGCTGTGATCTTATCGATGACTTCTGTCGGGATCTGATGACGCCCATCTTGCCATTTCACCCCCAGGAACTGGATCTCTCGGGCAGGTCCCTTAACCTTACTCTTCTTTATGTCAAACCTGGCTCCCAGGAGGATCTGGATGATTTTCTTTCTATTCTCAGAAACCTCCTCTGCTGTGTCCCCCCATATGATGATGTCATCAATGTACTGCAGGTGTTCTGGAGCCTCACCCTTCTCTAGTGTGGCCTGGATCAGTCTGTGGCAGATGGTGGGACTGTGTTTCCACCCCTGGGGCAGTCGGTTCCAAGTGTACTGAACGCCCCTCCAAGTGAAAGCAAACTGTGGCCTACACTCTGCTGCTAAGGGAATGGAGAAGAATGCATTCGCGATGTCAGTAGTGGCATACCAGTTCGCTGTCTTGGACTCCAGCTCATACTGGAGCTCCAACATGTCTGAAACAGCAGCACTCAGAGGTGGGGTGGCTTCATTCAGGCCACGATAGTCCACAGTCAGTCTCCATTCTCTGTTAGACATACGCACGTTCAGGAAAAAAAAATAAGAAAAACTCAGTGTAGCAAACAATTGTCCATGGGAAGACCCAGAATGCAGCAGATCTCTCCCTCTCTTCGGCGAGGAGCAGCAACCAGCAACAGTAGCCAGCGGGGGGGGCAGTGGCAGCTCCCAGGGTGGCTACAGCAGTAGTCTCTCTCCGTAAGTCCGGGCAGTGGCATCCCTGGCAGCGACTGCTACCTGCGACTGGTCTGGAGAAAAATGGCTGTGTCTCCCTCCAGAGCGGGGGAAAAAGTGGCCCCTTCCCCTTCCAATCCTCAGCTTTTTTCTGTCAAGCACACACTCCCCGTGATGACAAGATGGTATGAACATTCATTGCTTAAGCTCCACTCCCCTGGCTTTTGTAACCATAACACTAGGCAAGGTATTCATCTCTTTAGTTTCCTCTGTCTCCACAGCAGCTATTCCAAAAGCCCTTTTGGATCCCTGAAATACTCTCTCTTGAGGTAATCTATGCCAAGGATGCACAGGGCCTCTGGGCCAGTCACAATGGGGTGGTTTTGCCATTTGTTCCCAGTCAGGCTCACTTCCAGTACAGTCAGCTGTGGGGATCCCCGTCACCCCAGAAATAAAGACAGATTCTCCCCCTACATATCTTGATGGCATCAGGGTACATTGTGCACTGGTGTCAACTAAAACCTTATAGTCTTGTGAGTCTGATGTGCCAGGCCATTGGATCCACACAGTCCAGTAGATCTGATTGTCCCTTTCCTCCACCTGGCTGGAGGCAGGGCCTCTCTAGTTCTGATGATAGTACTCATTGTTCACTTCTTGTAAATATGAACTGGAGGTCCCTTCAAGAGGATCAGAAGCAACATCAGCCCTCCTATTCTGTCTGAGGATTTGCCCACTGGAAATTGCAGCAGCATTTATGCTTGAAGAATTTCCTGTGGTGGTTCTTCTTCCTCTCAACTCACATACCTGTGCTGCAGGGCAGAGGTGGGTTTTCTATCCCACTTCCTTGTGTCCTCTCCGTGGTCACATAGGAAAAACCACAGGTTAAATCGTGGTGTGTCCCCTCTCTCTTGATCGGGGGGCACTTGCTCCCGGTAGCAGAGACTCTGGTCCATACTGATGGGGCATGGGACAGTTCCTCTCTAACTTGCTTGAGTCTTTTGAATCTGTCTGCAGTCTTGGACAGTCTTTCCACAGCCGAGGCACAGGTCAGTAGGAAGGAAAAAAGATGATCTTCATTTTGCCAGTCAGGTAGTCACCTGAAACACTGTTTGTTCTCCTTCTTTCATTGACATCAATGCCAAAGAGTCATCAATGCCAGTGGAGCGATGGCACACTCCATACAGACTTCTGCCACATGGATTGTGTACACTGGACCTCATCTGGATCTACAGGGGACTGCTAGTTATTTGAATCCCTATAGTTTACCTTCAGCACAGCTAATTCTCTCAGGTACTGGATACCTTTTCTCCATGGCATTCCACCTCCTTGGGCACACTACTAGGTCATCCTTGAGAGAATACCTTTCCTTCACGCTTGACAGAAGTTGCTGCCAGAGGCTGAGAGTTTCTGTCCTCTTCCCAATCCCCTTGTCAATGCCCACATCCCGGGACAGGGATGCCAGTTGCTTGGCTTCACTACCATCTAGTTTCATATCGTGGCCCGCGATAACCCAGCATTGAAGCAGCCAAGTCACCAGGGGCTCACCCGCATATCTCCCAGCTCACCCAGGGATTGGGTGATTATCTCTGGCCCTGCCTCTTCCTCCTGTTGTGAGGGCCCTGCTTCCTCTTCATCCCTCACTAAGCGAATTGATTTCATCTTGCATTTCTTCAACTGTATAGGTACGACTGCTACTGGCCCAGGTTGATCCTCTGGTTCAGCTGCAGTTTGAGTGGCCACAGTTCCTGTTGGTCTGCTTTCCTCCTCCTCTCCCTTAGGACAAGTCTAGTGATGAGCAGTGTCTGATAAATAGTAGCCAGGCCCCAGCATGTTGCATAACTTTTCGCCTCTCTGGAGCTGCCACAGCATTTTTCTTTCAAATATTTTGCCATTTTATCAGGGTCCTGAAGTTGTTCAGGGGTGAACTTCCAAACCATTGGGGCAGAGAATTAACTGTGTAGTTGTCCTAGTTAGGACAGCTGAGACCAGTTCATCATGGTATGGGTGTAACCCAAAACTGTATTCTATAGCCTTCCATGCCATTTCCCAGAAATTGTTAGCAGTAGAGGCCTGTAGATGTTCCTGTCCTCATACCCTTTTATGGAATTCCCCACTCTGAGGGAAGGACTGAGCATCCTCATACCCTTTTATGGAATTCCCCGCTCTGAGGGAAGGGCTGAACATTCCTGCCTGAACTGGAGAATATATGAACTTGGAGTTTTGGAACCTTTTTGCCACTCGTGGGATCCGGAGGAAGACTGCAGCTCACCGCTCTCAACCAGACTGCAGCTCACCACCCTCGGCTGGACTGCAATCACCACTTTTGACCGGACTGCAACAACTCTCCCACCAGCAGGTTTTTTCCCCTCTCCCTTTGCTTTGGACTCGAGGGGGGCCCAAGAAACACCACTTTGTTCATGCCCCAGGGTGCTGGGTTATACATTTGGGTTTTGTGGGTTAAAACCAAATTGCTTGTCTGTATAATTGTACTTTATGTATTATTTTATTAAATTGTTATTCTGACTTATAATCTCTCTTTTGAGTTGAGTTCATTTCCCCTGCTGGTTAACTTTTAAACCAGCACAGTAGTAAATGTAGATTTTAATGTAGCTGTATAATCTACCACCCTTTAGCACAGTATCATGCACATACCCAACCCTATTATCCCATTTCATATCGAACTTTCTAAATTCTTTTAGTTTGTTTAGACTTCTTTTCAAGGTAAAATTGTAGAAAACACCTCGGTTTAAGAACATCGCATCATAGGCCTGAACAAGATACCATCAATAGACATAGCAACTTTCAAACCCAGAACATTGGAGGAGCTCCAAGGACTATACATGCCTTGAAGAAGATGAAGATGAGGAAGGATGGGGGGTCCTCGACCCCAGACTCAATTCCTGAAGAGACATGCCAGGGGCAGAACTGGGGAGGATCTGGGGGCAGATAGTTCTGGGATTGGATGGACCATACTATAAAATTGTAGAACCAATGCCTGGGTGCACGCGCATGTCTGTGTATTCCCCTGGGCCTGAGGGCTTAATTAAAAGACCTGCTCTTCTTATCTTATATACTAAATTGGTCTGGAGTTTTTTCTCCATGATCTTTTAAGGCAACACTATCCACCCTCAGGGCATCAAAAAGATCATAGCAATGGCTCCACCGACTAACAAGAAGGAAACACAAGCTTTCCTGGGGGCCATAGGTTTCTGGAGGATGCATATCCCTGAGTACGGTCAAATCGTAAGCCCACTCTACTTAGTGACTCGTAAGAAGAACGATTTCCACTGGGGCCCCAAACAGCAGCAAGCCTTTAAACAGATCAAGCAGGAGATTGCACATGCTGTGGCCCTTGAACCAGTTAGGACAGGACCAAATGTGAAAAATGTACTTTATTCTGCAGCCGGGGATAATTGGCCTCTATCTCCACAGCAGCTATTCCAAAAGCCCATCTATGTCCCTTGGGGTCCTTGAAGTACCCGTTCTTGAGGTAGTCAATGCCCAGGATACATGGGGCATCTGGACCAGTCACAATGGGGTGTTTCTGCCAGTCTTTCCCGGTCAAGCTCACCTCAGCTTCCACCATGGTCAACTCTTGAGACCCTCCGGTCACCCCAGAAATGGAAATAGTCTCTGGTCCCACATGTCCTGAGGGCATTAACGTACACTGAGCGCCAGTATCAACCAAAGCCTGGTATTTTTGTGGGTCTGACGTGCCAGGCCATCTGATCCACACAGTCCAATAGACACGGTTGTCCCGTGCCTCTACCTGGCTAGAGGCGGGGCCCCTCTAACATTGGACTTCATCCTGCTAGTCACCGTTTTCCTCTTGTGAATACCGATGGGAGGTACCCTCTAGCGGGTCAGATCCCTGCCTGCAGGATACTGGTACGGCACTCACTTTTGCAGACTTCCCCTTTTCTTTCTCTTTCAACTCTTGTACTCGAGCCGCTAGGGCGCGGGTAGGTTTCTTGTCCCACCGTCTCATGTCTTCTCCATGGTCAGTTAGGAAGTACCACAACTCAGTTCATGAGGTCCGTCCGCTCTCTCTAGCTGGGGGGCATCTGGTTCTCACTGGGGCCATATGGAAATTGTTTCCCTCAATCCTCTCTTTCAACCCTGTAGTTAATTCCTTGAGCTCATTAATCATTGTCTCTACAGAGGAGATGCGGGCCTGTAGTGGTCCTTCGATCATACTGTCGTACAACCGAAGTTTATTTATTACAGACATCACTGGCTCCCGCTTCTCCCCAGCCTGCAATGATGTCAGGTAACCTTTATGTGTGGACGGCCCCATACGTGTGAAGCTCCACTGTTACAGGATGAAAATTGTGTGAACAATTTTCTTTGCATTTCTGTGTGTTTCACCTTGGCATGGCTGGGAGCAGATAGTAAAAAATGCTGCGCCACTAATATGGCTGCAGGCCTTGTGTCAAGATGCCAAGGAGGAGTTTTGGCAGGTGAATAAAGTTTTCTCATCTCCTATGACCACCTGTTGTGGTCCAATTAGCAGTGGACAGCAAAGCATGTTTTCCTTATGTAACCAATGTTGTGTGAACAAGAAGCTGAGCGTCATGAGCACTATATAATCTGTCTTTTTCCTAATAAACCCAGCATTTGCCTGATCATATTGATCCTGGAGCAATCTGTCCATACCCTTCCATCGAAATCTGGTGCCTGAAAGCAGGGACTCAAAGTTCGTCAGTTCTTCGGGACGTAAGACGAACGGAAGAGCCGAAGGAAGCAGCTGTTACAGGCAGCACTCAACCCTGGTGCTGTGAACAAATCCGTGCACGGTCAAATTGGAAACTCACCTTGGCCAGGTGAGTCAGCTGGCGGGAGTATGGGGTCCACTGATTCTAAAGATGAAGAAATCGTGGGAAGGCTCCTGCAAAATATAGTCTCTCTAAGAGAGCCAAATTACGATAAAAAAGCCCTTGAAGGGTTAATTCTCTGGGCGAGAGCTAAGAATCTACTCCCCTCCGCTCAAGCAGCCTTTGAGGTATCCATTTGGGGGACTATTAAGGCTCAAATATGGGAAGAAATGGAACAGGGGTCTAAAAATGTTAAAAGATATAGAAAATACCCTAAAGTTTGGCATTTGGTCGTTGAATCTCTGAAAGAGTTAACTACGGATCAGCGAAAACTTGTAATTGCTCAGGGAACTTTGTCGGGAATCAGCGGGACTACGGTGTGTCTCCGAGCCCAACCCGATGGATCTGTTTACGAGGAGGTCCTAGTGCCTGCAGCTACACAGCTGAGATCGCTAATGAAAGCAGCGGATCTCACTCAGTTTAGCAACACGCTTGTGCCTGCAAAGACTGTAAGAAAAGTAGGAGCAGCGGAGAGTGACGCTGGCACTCTGCCAGCGCCACCGCCCTTCTCTGCGCCTGCGTTGCCAGCATTGCTACCTTCTTCTGAGCCTGCGCTGTCAGCACAGCTAGAAGTTGTTTCTGAGCATGCATCGTCTGGAACAGAGCTGCTTGGAGCCTCCGAGCCACTAGATGTCGCTACATCGCCACTGCCTGGAATCATCATGTCGCCTGAAGTTACGTCATCAGCAGTTGTCTCTTCAGAACCAGGAAGTCAAACCATGGAAACCGCAGTTGCTGCCGCCGGAGTTATCCCTTCAAGCCTTGCCGTAGAAACTGAAGCTACTTCAGCAGGGTCTGCTGCCTTGGCAGGAACTACTTCCATCCTAGTGAGAGCTACCGTTTCGGCAGAAGCCACCACCGTTCCGACGGGGACCGGGGCCACCTCCGAACCGAGTATGGCTCCTCAGCCTCCCTCAGTTCTGCTGCCGAAGGAGGACGAGAAACTTAATCGTGATAATGCAAAAGAGTTATTTTCATCATTTCCATCCTCAGGCTTGTCTCCTGATGACAAGAGCTTGGACAATGGAAGCGAGAGAGCTATTATGCCTGCAATAAAAGACCTTAAAGACACCTTATTGCTATGCTTTCAAAAGCTTGAGTCTAAATTAGGAGAGAGACAGCTTGTGGAGCTGAATACAGCCCCCTCTAATGTTTCAACTTCAATTGAGAGTGAACCCTGGAAAGCTTTGGACTGGAAAATTTTAAAAGAAGTTAAAATGACTGTTATGCAATATGGTTTAAAGAGTGATTATACACAAATAGTATTGTGGTATCTTTTTACTGCTCATCTGCTAACACCATATGATATTCGTATAATTATATCTATGTTACTTTCCCCTTTCCAGCAACTGGAATTTTTCACCGAATGGAGTGCCAGTTGTGCTGCAGTAACTGCACAACCTAGGCAGAAAGGACACCCTCTCTTTGGTGTTTCTGCTGACATGCTCATGGGTTTTGGTCAGTACAACAGTGCATATTTGCAAAATCAGTTTCCAGATGAGGTATTAAAAACTAGTCAGGATTTAGCTTATAAGTCATTGCTTATCATAAGAGATGCAAAGTCAAGACTCCCATGTATTTCAATTAAGCAGGGACCCACGGAACCATACGATCAATTTGTAGATCGTTTAAATGAGTCAATAAATTCAGATCCAGACATAGATAATAACATGAAAGCAAAATTCTTAAACATGCTGGCCTATAATAATGCTAATGAAAATACAAAACAGGTTTTGGGTACTCTACCTAGGAGTGCTACTACAGCCCAGTTTTTAGAAGCTGCTGCAAAAATAATCCAACAAGAGAAAGCAGCCTATTTACCTGATGCTACAACTGCAGCTATAAAACCCCTTTTGTCTGTGGAGACTGACACTTCTTCAGATTCAAACACAAGTTCTGATGATGATGAAGAAGAAAATAATGCTGGAGTTTAGAACAGATCAGCAACATTCCCAGAATTTTTTCAGAATTATTAAATAATAGAATTAGTATAGTGGAGTTTGTTGTAGAATAAAACTGTTATAGGTTTGGAATTATTAGCATAAGAGTATTTAGTGAAGAAATCAGTGCTTTAAGAATTTTTTAACACACTTTCGCACAAAGAAAAAGGGGGAAAGAAGGATATCAGTTCTTTTCTATTGATTTGCAAAAGTGTTCCATATGTTTTAAGTTTTTTGTGCACAGGTGTTCTCTGATTATCTGCACATGGATGAGGCTCTGGAAAGAAGCTGGTTCTTCAAAACAGAGCTTCAAAACAACATCAGTATTGTTACTGTTGCAGGTAACAGTGTATTACCAAAAAGGGCACAGTATTTAGTCTTATTGAGAGCACAATTTTTGAGCACAGTTCTTTCAGTATTACAAATGCACAATCTTTAGGTATTATGAGCACAATTTTTTGATATTTCTAAAGCACATAAGTAAGTTAAGAAGCACATAATTATAGAGGTTTAGAATTCAAGAAAGTGTGTTGTGTGAACTTTAGATTATTCACTATATATTAGTAAAAGAAAGTTTATCTATTTGGTTAAGAAGCTTTAACATCATAAGGTACTAAAGAATTATAACTTTTTAGCTCATAAAACACAGTGATATGGAATTCAAAAGTATGTTTGTATGAATGTTGACAGTGGCTACTGTGAGAGTTTGTATGTTTGTATGTGTGTGTGAATGCATGATGATTAATGTGTTTTGATCCAACAAATACACAAACATCTCTAAATAAACACAGAAGACACATAACAAAAATAAATGAAGTTCCATTTCCAGAAGTGTTTTATACTGAACAAAGATTTTTCAAGAATAAATCCTATATTTAGAAAAGCACTTTTAAGAAAATTTAAGAGCACAAACCTTGAAATTAAGTTTGTTAATGTACTATTATTGTTATATGTAATCATGTTTATTGATATGTTATTGGTACAATAAGGAGTATTACAGAAATGCAAATCAAATTGTTCAAGAACAAAAAAGGGGATTTGTTACAGGATGAAAATTGTGTGAACAATTTTCTTTGCATTTCTGTGTGTTTCACCTTGGCATGGCTAGGTGCAGATAGTAAAAAATGCTGCGCCACTAATATGGCTGCAGGCCTTGTGCCAAGATGCCAAGGAGGAGTTTTGGCAGGTGAATAAAGTTTTCTCATCTCCTATGACCACCTGTTGTGGTCCAATTAGCAGTGGACAGCAAAGCATGTTTTCCTTATGTAACCAATGTTGTGTGAACAAGAAGCTGAGCGTCATGAGCACTATATAATCTGTCTTTTTCCTAATAAACCCGACATTTGGCTGATCATATTGATCCTGGAGCAATCTGTCCATACCCTTCCATCGAAATCTCCACCACATCTGTGGTGTACACTTAACCTTGTCAGGATTGTTGGTGGGTTGCCCATCCCCTCCAAACAATACTTCCAGCAATGCCATTTCCCTCAGCCATAGGATTCCTTCTTCTATGGTCTTCCAACCAGTGGTATAATGATCTGCCTGCAAGGAATCTCTGTAAATGAACCTCTCCCTCACACCATCCAAAAGCCGTGCCCAGAGAGACAGGGACTTCGATTCCCTCAATGCCTCCTCAGTACCCACATCCTGGGCAATAGACCTCAAGAACCTTGCTTCACCGCCATCAAGGTTTACGGCATCACCTGTAGAGTCCCAAACTCGGATCATCCAGGCCAGAACGGGCTCATTCGGACGACGAGCAAAGTCTGTCCATAAGTTCCGGAGGTTGTTATACGATAAAGACTCAGTGATGATTTCTGGCTCTGGAGCAGCCGCCTGTGAGGATCCTGCCTCCCCACCATCGTCAACTGGGCGAACTGATTTGGTTTTATATTTCTTCTTTTGGATAGGGGCAACCTCCATTGGCTTGGTCTGCCCCTTTGATTTGGCCTTATCCTGAGTCACCTTGGTATTAGGCATTTTGTTTTCATCTTTTCCTTTCCCCTGGAAGTGCTGCACCATACCGAGAGAGAAGGGTATAACACAGAGGATCTGAGACCGACTACACCCCCACAGAGAAGGAGATCCTGGTGGCTTATGAAGGAGTACAAGCAGCCTCAGAGGTGATTGGCACAGAAGCACAGCTCTTCTTGGCACCCCTACTACCGGTGCTGAGCTGGATGTTCAAGGGAAAGGCGCCCTCTACACATCATGCCACTGATGCTACGTGGAGTAAGTGGATTGCTTTCATTACACAATGTGCCCAAATCGGAAACTTGAACCGCCCTGGAATTCTAGAAATCATCACAAATTGGCCTGAAGGTAGAAACTTCAGTCTGGCAGATGAGAAGGAAAAAGAACAAGTGGATCGGGCTGAGGAAGCTCCACCATACAATCAGTTACACGAAGAGGAAACACGTTATGCCCTTTTCACTGATGATTCTTGCCGTATTGTAGGGAAGAATCGGAAGTGGAAAGCAGCTGTCTGGAGTCCCACCTGACAAGTGAGAGAAGCTACTGAAGGAGAAGGTGAATCGAGTCAATTCGCGGAAATCAAAGCCGTTCAATTGGCCCTGGACATTGCTGAACGAGAGAAATGGCCAAGGCTTTACCTCTACACCGACTCGTGAATGATAGCCAATACTCTGTGCGGGTGGCTGGATCGATGGAAGAAGACTAATTGGAAGCATAGAGGAAAACCCATCTGGGCTGCTGATTTGTGGCAAGACACTGCCACTTGGGTTGAGAAGCTGACTGTGGGAGTCCGCCATGTAGAAAAGAGGGTGAAAAAAATGGGGGAAATCATCCTCTCTTGTTCTTCCCACAGGCTGGGTATGATTATTAGTGGATTCCCAAAGGCAGTGCCCGAGGTAAGGGCAGGAGAGCAACACTGAATACACATCCTAAAAGACCCTCATTGCCCTCAATGTTATCATGTTATAAACTGATATCCCACAGTACAGCAACAAAGCAATCCTGATTCCTCTCCCTGCTCTGAAAAAGATTCCCATGAGGAGCACATATGGGAATATATACAGGGTTAGGTACCACACCCACATGAACAGACCAAGGAACCTTGTGACCAGTGACTCTGTACCTAATACAACAAATGCTTAGATCAAATTTGTTTCCAACCTGCTCTGAGCAGATCTGTTATCTCAACCCTTTGTGCCCCAGATTGGGTGCCAAATAAGGCTATCATGGTTTAGGAATGGTATTCTCCAATTTAGTGCTCCCACTGAAACCATGTGCCAATTGGTCCCCCTCCCCCCTGTGGTGGGATGGAGTTGAGAATTGGAGGCACAAAAGGCAAAGATCACAGGTTGAGAAAAGAACAATTTATTGGAAACAGCAATGAGATAAGAAAACAGACAGTAACAGCAAGAATATCAATAACAAAAGTGTACAAAAGAGAGAGAGTGATTCAAGTGCAAAATGCTCACCGAGGTGCCTGACTCGACTGTGCCATGCTCCCCTGACCCAGAAGCAAGCCCTTCCCCCTGTTCCCAGAAAATGACATGAGGTGGTATAGAATGACCTCTGGGTCCTAGCCATGCCGCTCCTGGCTACTGCAAGAATTAACCCTGTCCTGGCTGGAAGCAGGACACTAGGATTATATAATTGGGTATGCTCAATCAAAGCATTTTTGCAGGCATCAGAGGCTTCTTGCTGTTGCTTGGTCCATTGCCAAAAAACTTTCTTTCTAATCCATTTCTACTGTTTTGGAATTTGCAATGTAGTGCCTAGCAGTGATGGGGTGAAGGGACGAGAACTTTTTTGTGTAGGCGTTAACTTTTGCCAATGAAGAAACATTTCTGATGTTGTGATCCCATTTATTTCTGATTGGGGGACACCAGCTTGCACAGGACCATTCCACATTTGTTTCCTTGTCATTCATGAGATAACTCTTTTTGGTTTTGTTGGCTTATTTTCATTCACCACCCACACAGCTGGTTCCAAATTTCCCTCAAGGTATTTGCTAGGGCACCTATTTTACCAGTAGCGCTCATGACTGCTGGTATAATCAAGGGTTTCAATGAAACAGGCATCCCTCTCAAAAGCTGCATTTTGGTACTGTTGAGAAAATCTTAGATGATGCAGGACATATTCTGCATCAGGCCTGCTTGCACAATCCGGCCTGCGTGCCGGACGGCAGGGACCTGTGTTCTCCAGCAGCAGATGTGTGTCCTTGAGCAGCAGATATCAGAAAGCTGCATAGAGGAAAACAAAGAAGGAGGTTGTTATCCAGGATGTGAGAAACCAGAAGATGGGGGGGCCTGAAAATGTGCCTTGACTAATAGAGCCAATAAAGTTACAGATATAGTGTGTGAAAGTGAATGTAACCAATAGAAAGTTAGAACAGAGCGTGTGAACCCTGTAGGACCCTTGATAATGTGTGTATTTTTGGAATAAAGTTAGAGCATTGCCTGTACCTCTATGAGGATGTGTCTCTGACTCTCGAGCTCGTTTTTTGCATCTTCTCCTTTTATCTGGCGCCCGAAAAGGTGATAAAAAGCGCGAAACGGTAGAAGAATGCGGTTAGCCGGTTGATCTCCTTGCGGTGAGACGCGGTGGGAGACGTGAGAGGCTGATAGAAGCTGGACAGAGGCGTTTCGGTCGTGGGCCAGTCGGCGCGAACCGAGGTAGGAAGGGTCGCTACCTTCCCCCTGTCATTTGCTGCAAGCATGGAATCGGAGTTTGCTGCAGCTAAAAAGCTGCTGTCAGCTATCCTTGCTAAGCAAGGTGAAACAGTAGCTGAGAAGGTGTTTGACAAGCTTATTGCTTGGACCTGTGAAAACGGTTTCTTTAAAGTGCCCCCTCTCCTTTTCGCCTTTGAGGAATGGCGGGGTTTGGGAGATAGACTTTGGGACTTGAAAACCCTCGCTGCTACTACGAAACTTCTCGGCCGTGTAGTCATCCTGCTGAAGGGGGGAGTGCGTCGCGGCCTGGCACACACTGCCCCGACCGAACCGTGTGAATTCGAACCGTGGCCGCCGCCACCCCGTGCAGAATCGTGGTGCAGACGAACACCAGAGAGACGCTATGACCGGAAGACTCTCACGGCGTAGCAGAGTAGGGCGAGGCAGCACCGCGGGGGTAAAGCAGGAGTACCCGAGAGCCGGCAGGAGAGCAGCCCGGCCGCAGCGGTGCAAGAAAAAAAAAAAAAAAAAAAAAAAAAAAAAAAAAAAACAAAAAAAAAAAACAAAAACACCCCAACAACAAACCAGGAGCGGCCCCAGAGGGAAACAGGGATGGAGCAACCCCGGAAAAGTATCACTTCTTGTTGAGAAGGGGAGCAGGCTAGAAGGCTGCTTTCCCGTGTTTCTGTTAACTCTCGTGTTGACTCTGTTGTCTGTCCGGTGTGTCGTTGTGCGCTCACGGTGTTGTTAAAAGCGAAATCTCTCTCTTTAGTCCTTCTACTCACTCGTAGGTAACTTAAACCCAAAGACTTGCGTTTACCTGCAAGCTAGTCTGCAGACAGTTTTAGGGAATTTTTCCGGGAAATGAGTATTTGTACGAAAATCTTAGTGAAATGCCTTATTCTTAGCTGTATTTTACCCCTATAAAACCTTTCTGAAAAAACATCGTATTCAGAAAACAAACAAACAGAAAACAAACAAACAAAAAAAAGCAGGGTTTTGACAAAAAGGATAAAAAGCCCTCTTGCAAAACTTTGCCTTTGCCTTAGCAGAGAAAGAGATAAGGTGTTAGTGGCTCACACAATAGAGATAGTTTGTTGCCGAGCAACTGAGTAGGAGACCTCCTCTGGCCGAACTCAAAAAAAAAAAAAAAAAAAAAAAAAAAAAAAAAAAAAGGGGGGGTGTAGAACCCTCCTGCTTTACAGAGGCTGCAACTTTGCAATCTTCTGATTGGGGAAAATTTGAAATTCTTTTGTGAAAATTGTTTAATAGTCTAGGCTCTATTTTGCAGAAATTCCACAGATTCATTCTGTAATCCGAACCCGTGAGATTAAACACTCCTGTTCATCTATTCCAATTTGGAGATTACATCTACATTCAACAGTAGGATGCTGACCCCCTGTATGCTGACTGCAAAGAGATTATGATTACCTGCAACCACGGCATAGCATGCAAGTGACCCTGGCTGACCCAATGAAGCAGGAACAGCTAGAGCCTATTCTGATCTCTTCACTAAAGATGGATATGGTTGCAAAGATATTATTGTCTACCCTTTTACTATTAGTCCTTTATTGTAGATATTCTATGTTGTTTTCCTTGTTTTTCATCAATATGCTGCTTAACTTGTTCAACAATGGCATGGTCCAACCACAGACCATGCGGTGGGAATGTATTTGTGCTTAATTGGATGATGCAAGCGCTGATAGATGGGAACTTCATCCCTGACACAATCATCTTGGTATAACTTGAGATTAATTGGTATTTTGCTATTAGTTGACAACTCTCCAAAAACATTTGACAGAAACAGTGAAAAAGAAGATGATGTTAAGACAGACCCCTGAGATACAGCACGCCACAGGCAAATCATATAAAGGCCTGTCCTTGCACGGGACACTAAGCTCAAAGTCAACAAAGCTAAGCTTTTTATTTGTGCAACAACTAACCTAACAGTTTAATTTCAGTACAAAAAAAAAAAAAAAAAAAAAAAAAAAAAAAAAAAAAAAGGGGGGGGAGAGTGAGGAAAGATAAGTTCATGAAATGGTCTTGCTGACTGTTACTTGAGGTTGCTTGCCTAAATAGCCAGAATTGTTTTAAACATGGTGGAGAAGAGGAGCTTTTGAAGTTTTTGTAGTGACTATTGACAAGTTCTCTTTGAAGTCCAAAAGCCCATTTGCATAGAGAAGTGTGTGTTTTGCTTTAAAAATATGAGTATATATTTATCTTTAAACTATAAGAATGTTTGTATGTATTTGGGTTTTGAATTGAACGTGAAGCAGAAATATGTTTATGTTTTCCAAGTTATACTTTCATAAAAACAAGAAATGCATAATTAGATCTTACTCAGATGAGGGCAAAACACAAGAATGATAATTTCTCAGTTCACAACCAGAAAACACAGCAAAATACAACTCAAAAGTATGTTTGTGTGAGAGCATGAAGTGATGGCCATCACGCATGAAAGTTGTGTGAATGTATGGATATGAATGTATGAATATATGATTATTAATATATTCTGGTTTTGCTCACAAATGCGTAAACCATATTACCTTACATATGCATAAGCACCTTTGGATAAAGAGTGGGAGGCACATAACCCTGAGTTAAATGAAGTTTCATTTGCAAAATAAAAGTTCTCAAGAACCACATGGAACAAAGAGATGAACCAAGCAAAAGACCATCAGTCAGGCCTGGATTGTGCAAAAGAAAAAGGGGGAATTGTTGAGAAAATCTTAGATGATGCAGGACATATTCTGCATCAGGCCTGCTTGCACAATCCGGCCTGCGTGCCGGACGGCAGGGACCTGTGTTCTCCAGCAGCAGATGTGTGTCCTTGAGCAGCAGATATCAGAAAGCTGCATAGAGGAAAACAAAGAAGGAGGTTGTTATCCAGGATGTGAGAAACCAGAAGATGGGGGGGCCTGAAAATGTGCCTTGACTAATAGAGCCAATAAAGTTACAGATATAGTGTGTGAAAGTGAATGTAACCAATAGAAAGTTAGAACAGAGCGTGTGAACCCTGTAGGACCCTTGATAATGTGTGTATTTTTGGAATAAAGTTAGAGCATTGCCTGTACCTCTATGAGGATGTGTCTCTGACTCTCGAGCTCGTTTTTTGCATCTTCTCCTTTTATGGTACTTTTCATTACTGCTGCCCAATCTGGACTAGATTCTGTAATTAGCACATGAGCCATCCCCATCTGCCACAGTGAACTAATACCTTCTTCTATTGTACATCAATTTCTGAGGGACAACGCTAATTCGGGCAGTATCTGCATATGCTGTCAGAACTACAGCTCACAACTGTTGATACAGAGTAGGTGCAGCAACATCCTGCCCATCAGGACCCCTGATATTTTGTAATTGAGCATATCCCTGTTGTGTCTGATCCTCAGTGGCTATAGGGATTAATAGATTTATTTTACCCTTTAATAAGTGGATAGACACAGTGCCACTATCCCAAGCTCGCAAAACCCATGCCTGTGGGGGGAAGCGGCAGGTCCGGTGAGCCCCTGGAGGTTGAACCTCTGGATGAGTATAACATATTAGATGGTATAAAACCTTTCCCATGAGAACAGTGAGGCTAATTAATCGTTCCCATGGACACAGCAACCTTGAGTATCAGGGAGTTGGCTGGAAAATTATAAGCAGTGCAAGGACAGGGCTGTTGACTGTGTTTCAGGGTGCAGGTGTTAATTCCTGAGTGTTTTTGTAAAAATATATGTACAGTAAGTGTGTGGGAAAGTCGGGGTTAGCATCCTCAATAAAGCTGCCTGCTGAGCTTAGGCGGCAGACACCCTTGTCTCATCTCTCTCCGTGTGCGTGTGTCTACTTTCTCTACTGACCAAACCTAACGATACGACAGATACCCCGCGACACATGCCAGTATGCCTTCCCCATTTTCTGACAATAGATCTCTAAAATTCCCTTAACTCTTTTGGGGTATAAGTACATGTGATCTGTACCCCTCCAATCAGCAGATCCCATTGCCCTTCCATTTGTATGAAGGGTCATGCTTCTACTACCTCCCTATCTGCTAAATTTGGCTCAAACTCAGTCTTGGAGTCTGAGGACTCACTTCAAATATTTCCATCCCATTCCTTGGAATCCCATGAAGATTTCATAGCAAGAGCGTGAACTTGGGAAATTGAAAGCTTATTTTTCCCACATCTGTGCCTTCATTTGTTACCACCAGACATTCTACAGTGCATTGCTGCTTATAGCACTGCTATGACTGAGTAGTAATTACTTCTAGCATGAACACCTTTGCATCTTGTGAAGTCCTGACTTCCTTTTCCAACTCTCTCCCTTTCCTCTGCAATGCTATAACTTCACAGTTGAGAGCTCTAAGACCAGTAGCTAACAGCCATCTCCATCTCCCTGCTAACTCATGAGAAGACTTAGGTGCTGCTTTCCATGGCAATCTGCACACAGCCATCTCAGTCATCTGGAGCGTAACCACCCCCCCCCCCACCTATTTCAGGTCATGCTTCTGGAAGAGCCATTGTAGTTAGGAAAGCACTCAGGAGGGCCTAGCGCTCAGTACTGGACCATCCTGGAATGTGGGGAGTCACCATCACGGCCTCCCTGTCCCCAGCCTTTTTGCTAGCTATGACATGGTTGTTCCCAAATGTGTGAATCAGCACAGGCAGACATCCAGGACAACCACAAACCCATGGCTAAAACGCAGAGTAAATTTATTTCCATTACCTCACTAATCAGGTGATCCCTGAAGCGACACCTGGGCAGCGGTACACAAATGAAGACGAGGGCACTGTTAAACTTGGTCCATGTTAGAGGATCGTTGGCCTGCTGTTCACACCAGTTTATCAAGAGTTATTCCCAGCTGCAAGATCACTTGCCCTTACCATCCTCCTTCTGCTTTTAACCCATTCCTCCCAACACAAGAAGACTAAGAATACTGATTATGTATATCTATTCCTTTACAGTGAAAAAATACAAGACCTTAAAAGGGGTGATTAAACTAGTAGAGGCAGTCTCCTAAAAGCCAGTGAGGGAGTTGAAAGCATAACAATCTGGAGAAAAAAAGGAGAAAAAAAAAAGCACAGACTTTCAAATCAAGACTGGCACAATCCCTTTCTGGAGGTATTCTCCTACAAGCCTTTTCACTCATAATCATGCTCCATGTTCTGCAAAAGGTCAGCTTAGATGGTTTAATGATCACATAGGGAAGAGCTACAGATGTCATCTACCTGGACTTCTGTAAGGCCTTTGATACAGTTCCCCACAACATTCTGGCCAATAAATTGCAGAGACGTGGGCTTGATAAGTGGACTGTTGGATAGGTAAGGAATTGGCTGACTGACCATGTTCAAAGAGTTGCAGTCAACAGCTCAATGTCCAAGTGGAAACCAGTAGAGAGTGGTATCCATCAAGGGTCTGTACTGGGACCAATACTATTTAATATTTTCATCGATTACATAGATAGCGAGATTTGCATGCACCCTCAGCAAGTTTCCAGATAACACCAAACTGAGTGGTGCAGTTGATTCACTGGACAAAAGCATGCCATCCAGGGGGACCTTGACAGGCTTGAGGAGTGGGTCCATGCGAACCTCATGAAGTTAAACAAGGCCAAGTGCAAGGTCCTGCACCTGGGTTGGGGCAAGCCCCAATATCATTATAGACTGGTGGATGAATGGATTAAGAATAGTCCTGTGGAGAAGGACTTGGGGATACTGTTGGATCAAAACTTTTATATGAGCCAGCAATGTGCACTTGCAGCCCAGAAAGCCAATCACATCCTGACATCTGGACCGCATAAAAAAAAGTATGGCCAACAGGACAAGGGAGATGATTCTCCCCGTCTACTCCACTCTTGTAAGACCACACCTGGAGTACTGCATTCACTTCTGAGGTCCCCAGTACAGGAAAGACATGGACATGTTAGAGAGGGTCCAGAGGAGGGTCTTGTAGTTTATTCCAGCATGTTATTATTAAGTATATATGCAGTGTTCTGAAGTTGAATCTTCATAGACTTATGATTTGGAATGTATATATTTTCCTTTCATAGACTGTGACCCCTTTCCCCAAAGCTGGTGATAGCAAGGGTCTAGTGGGTTTCTGTGGCTGGGTTTTGGTAGCAGGGGGGCTACAGGAGTGGCTTCTGTTAGAAGCTGCTAGAAGCTTCCCCTGTCTGGTGGAGCCAATGCCAGCCGGCTCCAGGATGGGCTTCCTGCTGCTGGTCAAGGCCAAGCCAACCAGGAGTGATAGTAATGCCTCTGTGATAACATATTTAAAGACAGAAGACTGTTGCGCAGAAGAATTCCAACCAAGGAAGAGCAGAGTGGGAACGTGGGAACAACAAAGTAGACACCAAGGTCAGTGCAGAAGGAGGAGGAGGAGTGCTCCAGAACTGTGGCCCCTGTGGCCCGTGGTGAAGACCATGGTGGAGCAGCTGTCCCCCTGCAGCCCATGGAGGACCATCGGGGTGCAGAGACCCACCTGCACCCATGGAGGAGCCCATGATGGAGCAGGTGGATGCATGAAGGAGGTTGTGACCCTGTGGGAGGCCCAAGATGGAGCAGGGTCCTGCCGGAGACCTGCAGCCCATGGAGAGGGAAGCCCATGCTGGGGCAGGTTTTTCCCGGGTAGGACTTGTGGCCCCTGTGGGGGACCCACATCGGTGCAGCTCATTCATGAAGGACTGCGCCCCATGGAGGAGTGACCCACGGGACAGCAGTTTGGGAAGAACTGCTGCCCGAGGGATGGACTCACGCCAGAGAGGTCTATCAAGGACTGTCTCCCATGGGAGGGACCCCACAGGAGCAGGGGAAGGACTCCAACTCCTCTCTCTGAGCAGCGGCAGAAACAACAACTGACTGTAACCCCCATTCCCTGTCCCCCTGCACCGCTGGGGGGGAGGAGGAAGAATATGGAAGGAAGGAGGGGTGAGGGGAAGGTGTTTTTAAGACTGTTTTATTTCTCATTCTTTGGCTCTTATCCTGTTACTAATAAATTTAAGTACTGTCCCCACTTTGAATCTGTTTTGCCCCTGAAGGTAATCAGTAAGTGACCTCTCCCAGCTCTTAACTCATGAATCCTTAGCTTTTTTTTCCCTCTCTCCTCTGTCCAGTTGCAGAGGGAGAGTGAGAGAGTGGCTTTAATGGATACCTGGCATCTGGCCAGGGTCAACCGACTACAAAGGGGTACAGGCTGTGTCATTTCTCTCCACTGTTGTTAATAGCAGCACTCCTTTTTAAATCCTTTAGTGATGGAGATAAGGTAGTTCCTAAGTAAATGGACACCCAGTTTGGAACATGCATGTGGTCAAGCATGGAGCCTGTGGTTGGTCCACATCTGAGTGTATCCCAAACTTTGGATTGTTTATCCAACAGCATTCACTGTTATGTATTCTCTACACAGCACTCATCCAAGCACAATGATAAATAGCTTTTTCCCAGATGACTGTGTCGTGGTTTGAAAAAAAGGCTTTCCCCCTGGAGCTGGAAAGTGGCTAGTTCCAGGGGTGATGTTTTTGGTGCTGAGCCAATCACAGCTTATTTCGCCCCTGTGGAAATGACATATTCACCCACACCGGAAAAGAAGGGGTTAATTACATAGCTAGAATTAGAGGTAGCCATGAGTTGAGATGCCACGTGTTAGAGAAGCGGGCCGGGGGCATTTCTCCCCCAGTCCTGACCGTGGGGGTCGGGGGCTTCTTTCCTTCCCCGGCCCTAACTCGGTGGGAGTTAAGTTGTTAAGACCACACTGCCCCCCTCCACTGTCAGGGAGAGATGGTAACGCGGTGCCCGATCGGCCAGCCGGAGGGCTGCAACCATCAGGCAGACGCGGCGCTGGAGCGGAGCCAGCGCGAGTCGAGGAGTGGTCAGAGTGGGCTGGGCTGATTAGCCATTACCCTGGAAGCGGCGGCTGATGCAGCACGAAACGGCCGGAGTTAAGCCTGGCTTCTGGCCAAAAAGACTGTGCAGAGGAATTCCAGAGAGCAAGAGAAGATAGCCGGTGAGCAGCAAAACATGGCACGAAACCAGCTGAGACAGAGCAGACAAAGAGAAGTCTGCTGGAGCTTTCTGGGGGTAAGAACTGAACTGAAACCCCTAAAGCGTTCTGACCCAGAGAACTTGATCCCCGGGGACAGGGACTTTCACGGAGCGGAGGATAAAGCCTTTGAGCTTTAACTCCCTGCACTCCGTGATATGACCATGGTGAGGCGAGTTTTGTCCCTGCTCGCAGTCCGTGGGTGAGATCCTCGATTGGAACCAAGGGGCTGAGTGGGGGTGAGAGAGACCCCTGCATTTTGATGGAAAAAGAGAGAGAGAGATTTTCCAACTTAGACGAATCGGAATTGCTGCCTTAAAGAGGAGAGACCGTGCTGCCCTGAAAGTGAAAAAGACTTCTTTCCTTCTGGACTTTATGGGGGGGAAGGAGGAGTGGTCTATGTTTTACCATAGGAGAGTTAGTTAGGATTGTTGTATTTATATTGTTTTGTAGTATTTATTATGTTAGTAATAAATTTTAATATAATTCCCCCATGCTGAAGTGTGCCTGTGTGAAACTTCTCTCACTCTTGAGTAAAATTGGGGGGGGCTTGAAATTGGCTTTTTTGGGGGCTTCAAACCACAACAGACTGTTAACTACTATGTCTTCTTCTTATCCAGCAAATGCACCACATTTCAAATATAAATATATGTAGTGGGTTTGTGTAGTTAAATAACACTTCTTTTTACTGGGAGGCACAGGATATTGCATACCATGTTACGTCAGCCCAGATATAGAAACAGACAGAAGGAAGAGAGCTCTCTCTTCTCTTCCGGGCACTGAATGAGGCAGTTTCGAGTCAGTTCCTTCGGGGGAAGAAAAGTGTTGGTTGTGTGGGAAGTATCTTTATTTTTAGTTCTTCTTTGTATGCATCTTGCTTATAGTGTTTTTCTATCTTTGTGTAAATATAAATAATTTTCCTTAGCAGCCCTGTAATAGTTTATTTTCTTTCCCCTCTTCCCCCCCCCCCCCCCTTCTCCCTGGAGGAACTGTGCACAGGCTCAGTAGATACCTGGTGTTCAGCCAAAGTAAACAACCACAATCTGGTGCCAAAACCCGGGAAGACTGCCAAGGGAAGAAGGGAAGATTGTTTATAAAACAACTGCCTCACTTTTGCTAAGCCAGGAACATATAACAAAAACATGGCAATCTGCCCAGTTCTTGGGGGTATCCCTGTAATTTTACTAACAGTTTTGATAGGATGTGGAACTTATCCCTTAAAAGACACAGAAGGGAAAGAAATAATTTTTTTTCCTCTTCTTAATTTTGACATAGAGGGCCCGGTAATGAAAGCACCCACGATCCTTACTAATCCTTACCTGAGTTGTCTGGCTATATTACTGCTCATAACCAATGCTCTTAAAACTTTATGGGGAGTGGGGAAGGTAGTGTTGTTTTTGTTGCCTTGTGCCAGGACAAAAACAACTTTGAGAGAGAATTTACTGGGATGTTCTCTAAAGGGGCCAGTTCCTGGGTGGCAAGGGATGTGGATGAATTTAGGCAGGTTCTTAGGGCGTCTAACACCTCCTGTTGCTTGGGACTTCACACCAGAACAAGTATTCAACCCCAACAAACTAACACATCGTTTGATGGAAGGCTGCCTTGCTTACCCCGATCAAAACCAGCAACTTTTCACCCTGTACTGGGGCCTGGCCTGTGCCTATCGAGTTGCTGTTCAATATTCTAAAAAGACTATGACTGAGACAGGGACCCAAACCACGATATCTGAAGTCACTATTACCCCTGTAGTGAAAAGGAAGACATGGGTAAGGAGATCTTCAGGACCTACAGGCCTACCTCCATGATTAGTAAGGGAGGAAGAAGGAGAAGCAGAAGGATTTACCCTGCCCGTGCCTCCAAGAGAAGAAGGAGAGGCAGGACAAATAGTTGGTGATTCATTAGAGAGAGCAGGGGTGCTTCCACTTCCACATGAGAGAAGGAGAGAGGAAATTAGACAGGAGAGCGAAGTTACCTGGTCCCTGACCCCATCAGAACTTCAGGACTTGCGGAGAGATTACAGCCGCCAGCCTGGTGAACGAATTCTTACCTGGATGCTCTGATGCTGGGATGACGGGGCTAGAAGTCACCTGTTAGAAGGTCATGAAGCGCAGCAACTAGGATCTATTGCCAGAGATCGGGAAACTGAACAGGAAATTGGAAGAGAGAGATTTATTTGCAGTCTTTGGCTCTGGATCCTCTTCGCTGTGAGAGAAAGATACCCATTTAAAGAAGATCTAATGAGCTCTCCAAGAAGGTGGACTACTGCAGAGGAAGGTGTCCAGTACCTACGTACCGATGCCTAAAATTTTTCTGACACAGTTCTACACCTTTTAAACCATCTCTAGCTGTTAAATAAGACAATTTGACTGCATCACTAAAATAGAGGTTTTATTCTTCAGTCCTCTTCGTCACCTGGAAAATGGCTGAGTGGTATGCAATGTTTACATTAAGGCATTTTTATCACACCTAGCGCAAGAATTTTCAGGTTACAGGGAAGGAGGCATGCATAGATCTATTTTACACACTGTTACTCACAGTTTTCAAACTTATACACTCTACTCAAACTTTTTAACAACACACAATTATTGCTAAATATAAATCGGTATATATTTCATAAGTGATGTTAACTTAAACAGTCTCTTTTTTCTTATTTTTAACTTTGGTTGCAGGTGTTCATCACAGGTATCCTTCCGCTGGAGTCAGCAGCTTCTTTTCTCACTTTCACAGGCTTCCCAAGGCCGCGTGATGGATTCCAGAATTATCTCTGAGGCCTCTTGCTGGGCAGCTGCTTCAGGCTCCCTAGCCTGAACACCTGTTTGGTTTCCCACACCTATGGGAATTGGTCATGCTGGAAATGATTTAGTGACCCAGGCGATAACAACTACATAAATCCAGAACGTGTTCCTTGCATGCTGCCCATGTGGAGAAAAGTAATTCAAGGTGCCCCCACATCATATGTTAACTGTCTGATAACACTATACCATCCAAGGATGACTGAACCAAATGTGGATACGATGTGTACTTGGATACGGAGTATAGCAGAAGGTATGGAAGCCTCCTCACTCTCCCGGGCCAGCAAGTTAGATTTCAGAGAAAGCTCCGATCTCCAACACCGACACACCCACACTGGAGAGAAGATGGAGAGGCTTTACGAATGTGAGAACTGCCACAGAGACAGCCCAAGAGATCGGTCTTGGTCTCCTCCTGCCTCACTCAGAAGGAAAGGAAACCCCAAGAGCTGGAGAGCCAAGGGGTGGTCAGTAAGACTCACTAACCTTTCAATAGCCACATCTGGCCTGTACATAAGTCTGATGGAGGCTGGAGACTGACTGTGGACTATCGTGGCTTAAATGAAGTCACTCCACCGTTGAGTGTTGCTGTGCCAGACATGTTGGAGCTCCAGTAAGAGCTGGAGTCCAAGGCAGTCAGGTGGTACGCCACCACTGACATCTCAAATGCGTTTTTCTCCATTCCCTTAGCAACAGAGTGCAGGCAGCAGTTCGCTTTCACGTGGAGGGGCGTGCAGTACACCTGGAACCGACTGCCCCAGGGGTGGAAACACAGTCCCACCATCTACCATGGACTGATTCAGGCTGCACTAGAGAAGGGTAAGGCTCCAGAAGAGATACAATATATCGATGACATTATTGTATGGGGGGACACAGCAGAGGAAGTTTTTGAAAAAGGAAAGGAAATTATCCAGATTCTTCTCAAAGCTGGTTTCACCATCAAAAAGAGTAAAGTCAAGGGACCTGCCAAACAGATCCAATTCCTAGGGGTGAAATGGCAAGATGGATGTCGTCAGATTCCAACGGAAGTCATCAACAAGATCATAGCGATGGCTCTACCAACTAACAAGAAGGAAACACAAGCTTTCCTGGGGTCCATAGGTTTTTGGAGGATGCACATTCCTGAATGCAGTCAAATCGTGAGTCCTCTTTACTTATTGACACGTAAGAAGAATGATTTCCAATGGGGTCCTGAAGAACAACAAGCTTTTAAACAGGTTAAGCAGGAGGTTGCACACGCCGTGGCAGTTGGACCAGTCAGGACAGAAACAAATGTGAAAAATGGATAATGGTCCCTCCTGGAGCCTCTGGCAAAAAGTACCTGGTGAGACCCAAGGTCGACCACTCAGTTTCTGGAGCCAAAGCTACAGAGGATCTGAAGCCAACTACACCTCCACGGAGAAGGAGATCCTGGTGGCTTATGAAGGAGTACAAGCAGCCTCAGAGGTGATTGACACAGAAGCACAGTTCTTCTTGGCACCCCTACTACCGGTGCTGAGCTGGATGTTCAAAGGAAAGGCTCCCTCTACACATCATGCCACTGATGCTACATGGAGCAAGTGGATTGCTTTGATTACACAGCATGCCCGAATTGGAAACTCGAATTGCCCTGGAATCCTAGAAATCATCACAAATTGGCCTGAAGGTGGAAACTTCAGTCTGGCAGATGAGGAGGAAAAAGAACAAGTGGATCGGGCTGAGGAAGCTCCACCATACAATCAGTTACACGAAGAGGAAACACGTTATGCCCTTTTCACTGATGGTTCTTGCCGTATTGTAGGGAAGAATCGGAAGTGGAAAGCAGCTGTCTGGAGTCCCACCTGACAAGTGAGAGAAGCTACTGAAGGAGAAGGTGAATCGAGTCAATTCGCGGAAATCAAAGCCGTTCAATTGGCCCTGGACATTGCTGAACGAGAGAAATGGCCAAGGCTTTACCTCTACACCGACTCATGGATGATAGCCAATGCTCTGTGGGGGTGGCATGATCGGTGGAAGAAGATTAATTGGAACGTTGGAGGAAAACCTATCTGGGCTGCTGATTTATGGTAAGACATTGCTGCTTGTGTTGAGAAGTTGACCATGAGAGTCCGTCATGTAGACGCCCATGTACCCAAAAATCGAACTAATAAAGAACATCACAACAACAAACAAGCAGGCCGAGCTGCACAAGTCAAGGTGTCGCAAGTAGGTCTAGATTGGCAGCATAAAGGGAGAGTTGTTCCTAGCTCGATGGGCCCATGATGCCTCTGGACATCAGGGTACAGATGCTAACTATAGATGGGCACGAGACCAAGGGGTGGATCTAACCATGGACACTATCTCTCAGGTTATCCGTGATTGTGAGACATGCGCTGCCATTAAACAAGCAAAGAGAGTGAAGCCCCTATGGTATGGTGGACGTTGGGATAAGTATAGATATGGGGAGGCTTGGCAAGTTGACTATATCACACTGCCACAGACTGGCCAAGGTAAGCGCTATGTGCTCACCATGGTGGAAGCAACCACTGGATGGCTGGAGACTTATCCGGTGCCTCACACAACTGCCTGAAATACCATTCTGGGTCTTGAAAAGCAAGTACTGTGGTGACACGGCATCCCACAGCGAGTTGAGTCAGACAATAGGACTCATTTAAAAAACAGTTTAGTTACTCCCTGGGCAAGGGAACATGGCACTGAATGGGTATATCACATCCCATATCATGCACCAGCCGCTGGAAAAGTTGAGCGGTGTAATGGACTGTTGAAAACTACTTTGAAGGCATTGGGTGGAGGGACTTTCAAGAATTGGGATCAGCATCTAGCAAAGGCTACATGATTAGTCAACACTAGAGGCTCTGTCAATCGAGCCGGCCCTGCCCAATCAGAGTCCCTTCACACTGTGGATGGAGACAAAGTCCCGGTAATTCACTTGAGAGGTATGTTAGGTAAAGCAGTTTGGGTTAACCCTCCCTCGAGCAAAGGCAAACCCATTCGTGGGATTGTCTTTGCTCAAGGACCCGGATACACCTGGTGGATAATGAGAGAAGATGAAGAAACCCAGTGTGTGCCTCAAGGAGATTTAACCTTGGGGAAAAACTAATTCATATTCTGAGTTGTATGTTGCAGGAAATAAGTCACCAGACGAGAAAGATCCTAACTAAGCTGATGCTGGTGCTCAAAGATGAGACCACCATAGAAGACAAGACCTGTATAAGTTCAGGATATAGGCAAATATGGGATATGAGTGTGACGAAAAATGGTATGGAATAAGGGATGGAGATTGTAGTGCGTTTGTAACCCTCTCTGGGAGGGAAATGGAACTAGGATAGGTCACCTGATGTATATTTTACCAATAAGGTATTCCATACCATGTTCCGTCAGCTCAGATATAGAGACAAGAAGGAAACAACTTCTTTCTTCTCTTCCGGGACAGTTGGGCGGGATAGACGGCTGTTTTCGGAGGAGGAAATCACCTTTTGTGGGTAAGTAGTCTTTATTGTTAGTTTTCCCTGTGTATATAGTGCTCATAGTTCTCTTTTTCTTCTCTGTGTAAATATTAAACCGCCTTTCTCAGCAGTCTCGGTTTTGCAAGTTTTTTTCCTTTCCCCCCTTCCCTCTTCCTTCTCCCCCTGGTGGGGGACACCAGGTGTTCCGCCAAAGTAAACGATAACAAATACTTTTCGCCTTTTGGCGCAATTCTAGCCATCAGTCTGGAATGCAGGCCTGCTAGTTAGTTCTTTTGTGTGTGTCAATCACCCCAACCAAAAGATTCACCCTCCCCCTCCCTCATTCAACATCCCTCTTTCATAATGATGCGGGGGAAAGAAAAAAAATTCCCACTTGGTTTTTTAGAACAAGTAAACCTATGACAAAAGGGTACTCAGGACCTGCAAGTTTGAATATTTCCAATAATATTAAAATGGTGCACACCACTCTTTGTATAAATGGATGAGTAAACAAGGATTGGAAACAGGATACAATGATACAGCATTTTAAAATCAATGTTAATAGTAATATTGATATGGCCTGCAAGTTTGAAGTTAAGCAAAAGTATATTGATACTCTTTTGATGGTAACCTTTTATGTATATGATACAAACCAGTACATATACTCAGCATCTTGTGACCTCTACCAGGATTTCTGTTGGCTGCAAATCAAAGCCTCTATTGATTTAGTGTTGATCTGTTTAGGAACAATAAAAACAGGGAATACATTTCAAAAATCATTCTGCATGATAGTAGCATCTTTAGATGTAAACCGCAGGATCGAACGATCAGTTACTGAGCCTGTGGCTCAGCCAGAGACCAATGTTGACAGGGCGCCAAGTAAATCAGGCACTTCCCCAGGAATTAACAAAGGAGTTAGTCCAACTGCGAAACCCTCAGGAGATAAATTCAGAAACTTTATGGTGCGTATAGTGGCAGGACAGACGGATATCCAATATACAGGAAATGAAACAAGCCTAGGTTCTCATATCTCATGTAATTATCCCCTCTCTGCTAGAGTAAAGAATTTTACTATAACCGTAAGACATAAAACCTCAGGAAAACTAGAACTTTATGAGATAAAAGTACCGTAGAAGAAGAATAAGATCACACAAAGTGTGTCTTGTTCAAACAAGATGCTATGTAGACTTGTAGTTCAAGTGAAGGAATTAGAACAATACTATTACGTAAAGAGTGTATGGAAGATGTCCAAAAAATCACATTTTTCTGAGAATTTAGTGTTTCTATTTATCATTCCTCCTTCACCAACCTGTTTTGTACTCTGTGTGTATGGTAAGCTATCATAATTTTTCATTTGCAGGGCCTTATGTGGTAAAACAAAGTAATGAACAGAAACTATTACTAGACCCAGTGTACTCACTAAAGAAATTGGAGGTTACCATTCAAGCAGATATTTAAAAGGTACTATAGAACTGTTTTCAATTTATAGCACAAAGCTTACGAGGATGGGAAGCATGGCTAAAATCACGGACATTGAACACCAAGGTCAAGCGAGATTTAGCAGGATGGTTCAGGTCAGGATTAGGAGTACTTTATAGATCAGGAGGTACTGGTTAATAAATTAAGTACCATCATTACAGACTTAAGCCAATTCCAAGTACCATTAAGATCATCACTATTGATGCTAGTAGACACGTAAAAGCTGATGGCAGGTTTACCGACCACCCTGTCCAGACACACCCAAGAAAACTTTGAGTCAGTTGCATCCTTTGAAGGAGAATTACAAGGCAATGTATCCCTTGCCCTTCAGTGTATACAGTCACAGTTATGGCTACAGTCGGTAGTATCAGATATCATTAGGGAAGGGATGTTGGGGGGACTACCACAAGAAATAAAAGAAATAATAGCAAAAAATGATACTAGCCCTCAGTTTGAAAAAACTTACCAAGCCTGGTGGCAGCTAGTAAACTTCAACTACAATGAACAACAAGAACAAATAGAAGCTTATGTGCTTACTATCAAAAAGGCCACTACTGGAGAGATATTTCCAGTATTAGCCTTAGGAGCAATACACGAAGATGTTGTAGTAAGACCAATTAACCATAATGTATGGGCAAAATATATTAATCAGTTGAATAGGTGGCAAATGGTAAGTACAGAGGCTTGCATCCCACAAGAACAATTAGGGTTCGTCTGCAAGAACGTTGTAACTGAAAATGAGGATTTATGCTTAGACACAGCAGATAGTACCTGTATCTTGGAAATGATCTCAGCTCCAAAAGCACAATCTCAAGTATATTATGTAGGAAAAGGATGCGCATGTGTAAAAATTCATTGTCATAACGTCAGCATTGCCACATGTAAAGAAATAACTAATGGAACTAATTTTTGTGTATGTAATTTTACTACTATAATAGAATGTGATTTTAGTTATGCTGTTCCAGTCACTACCACTCAACTGATCACTGATGAATATATGTTGTATAATGAGGTTCCTAAGTTACAGATTGGAATGGACACTAGAATTTTGAAGCAGATGCTGTATCACCCGGATATTGAAGCTTTAGTACAAAAGGTCCATAAAACCTCGCAACAAGCCCTTTGGACAGTGGAACATGATGTCTTCAAAATTACTGACATCACAACCCAAATACAAAAAACGGGAGAACACCATTGGTGGGATGTCTTCCCAGGATGGAAGATTCTAAAATATCCAACAGAAGCTCAACTATTCAACTTTTTAGTGCATCCAGTATTAATTCTGATCCTTGTGGCCTTGCTCCTGACCATCGTGAATCTTTGGATGTGGTGGAGGGTTCGAACGGTTGCTCAACAAGTACATGTCTTATGGACTGTAAACAAGATCTTGCAAAAGAATTTGCAATAGGATGAGAAAAGGGGGGATTGAAACAAAGAATTGTCAGTTTTATATTGTAATTTACTTAGCATAAGTAGGCCTTGTTTTAGTGTGACTTAGCAAATTTGAAAACTTAATGAAAAAACGAATATTCGAAACAGCTAGCTGTAACTAGTGAACTGCCCTTGTGTGAGAAACAGATAGGTAACTAAACCGTTGCTTTAAGGCACGTAGGCAGGTTTGGAGAAACAGATAGGTAACTGAACGACTGCTTTAAGGCACGTAGGCAAGTTTATCAAGGAAGCCAGAAAGTACATCAAGGAAGCCAGAAAGTACGTCTTAAGCCTAAGTAAAATAGAATGCTATTGTAATGTATACCTAACCATTTAGTTTATCGGCTACTAACCATGGGAATGTAAGAATGTATGGCATTTATGATAAAATCTCTATATAAGCCCACCAAGAATTTGGAAAGGCAGAGGCGCATGACTGTGGGTGTTAACCCTGTGTCATCTCCACCACTGCAGAAAAAAAATAAAAGGTACTTTGGCAGACAATCCGTCTATCAGTTGATTCCTTTGAATCACTATAACTCCCCTTCCCAGATGGACAGGGGAGAGAGAATAAGAAGGAAAACGACTCGTAGGTTGACAAGGCAGTTTACTAAAGCAAAAGCAAAAGTTTGTGTGCACACAAGTGAAGAGGAAAATAACAAGTTTTTTCTCTACCTCCCATTGGCAAGCAGTGTTCAGCTACTTCCTGGGAAGCAGGGCTTTCAGCATGTGGAGCAGTTTCTCAGAAGGCAAACACTGTAAACAACAAATGCCCCCCCTTCCTCCTCCTTTCCTTAGCTTTTATATCTGAGTTGACATCATATGGTCTGGAATATCCCTTTGGTTAGTTTGAGTCAGCTGGCTTGGTTGTGTCCCCTCCCAGGATCTTGCCCTCGATTGGGAGGAGGAATGTTACAGTGCTTTTGCTGTGCCAGTGCTGCCCAGCAGTAGTCAAAACACTGGTGTGTTATCAAAATCTTTCCAGCCACCAATGCAAAGCACAGCACTGTGAGGGCTGCTATGGGGAAATGAACTCCAGCTCAGCCAGACCAAATACAAGCTGATCACTGCAGAGCGGAGATCTGGGATTCTAACGAGACATAGGTTTTAGAAAAATATGCAAAAATGTTAGTCACGTGATTATATTTTCTTCAAGGCTTAATAAATACTATAGAGATTATGTCCAATAATGCAAGGTAATTACTTAAGGTACTGAATTCCAAACCCTTCTGAGAGTTCACCTGTATCACCCCTTAGTTAAGATAGTGAACACTGGTCAACAAAACTGTGCAAGTTTGGAGTTGGCTTCCTGCCAAATCTCCGAAACTCGACAACAGGGTCTCCTTCCCAGAGAGGGAAGGAAAAAAAAAACTAAAAACCAGGCAGCCAAAGTCCTAGCAAAAATATATATATATATTATGTATAAAACAGAGATATACAATGAGAATTATATATATAAATCTATGACCCCAAATAACTTCTCGAAGTGGAAGGGAAGAGGGAGGAAGGGAGAAGGGAAAAGGATAAAATAGGGTGAAAAGGGACAAATAATAAAACAGATCTACACAATCTAAAAACCCAGCAAAGTTGAAGAATTGGCAAGAGCTCACCACTTCCCTTGAAAGAAAGCAGTACGTCTGGACACAGCCCAGCACTCCCCCCTCACGCGTGGCCGATAACAGCAGTTACTGTAGGCCTCAGCTCCAGATAAGCCAGGCCCAGACAGGGACCACCGTTCTCCAACCTCGCCGGAAAAGAAGAGAGTGAACTCTCTTATCAATGCCTTATTTATACCCTAGGTTACGTAAAGGAATAGCATGGAATACTTCCTTGGTCACCTTCCTAGTTCCTTCCTGGTTACAAGCTGGTTTCCAGGAAGGCCTAGACTGAAACCATCACAAAAACCAAAACCGGTGGGGCCTATGAGATGGCTCTTGGCAGAAATGGTCACAAAGATAATAAACCTTCCCTAGCTAAACCCAGAGGCTCATAGGTCCCAATTCCCAAACTTAGTGGTCATCAACACAGCAAAATGCAGTGCCAAGTCAGGTCCCAAGAAAAAATAGCTGAGTTCAGAGTCAGCTAACAAACCCAGAGCCAGCTGGGTTGCTTTACCCAGATCTGATGGACTCTAACTATTTTTAGATTTTTTTTTTACAGAGTGCATTTAAACTCCAAACACTCTATTAAATATTTTCTCCCTCCCTGTACCCCATTCTCCTTCAATATTTAGGAATCTTTTGTGACAATTATTCAGTCTTCAAGGATGAAAATAAGACTATGTTAGTGGGAACCTAGTAGTAAACTGCATCAAATTGCACCAGATTATGCTGAGGTAGTAGCCACCACTAATCTCTCACCAGAAACAGGATGGCTTTCTGTGTACCCTGTAAAACCCTAGCACTCCTCTCACATCACCACTCTTCCGTAACATGATATGTTAATTCATTCCCCAGGATGAAGCTGAGCACAGCTGACATGTACTAATTGATCTTTTTTCTGTATTTCTAGGTATTTTGTTTAATAGTGATAGCAAATGGGTGAATAATGCTATTTCTTCACAGCTAAGTATTCACAGCCCAGACACTGTTACTTTTGTGATTCCCAAAAAATGCAAAGAACAGACGTCCCAGTGACTATGATTCCCTCTTGGAAACTGCTGCAGATCCTGGCTCAGAAGTTCTCCTTGTCCTTTGGCTTGATTTACTGAGTGGCATAAAATAATCCATGATCTCTGAACACTGCCCTTTACAGCCACAGAAAAAGAAGTTCACTTCTGTTAGTAACTCTTGTTATAAATGAAGCCAGTAATCAAGGATTCTTAGCAGCAAGGCTATTTATTCCATAATGAATGAGCAATGCAGCACTGGGTGCGAAAGGGGACCTTAGACTCACCAATACACACACCCTACAGAGTGTTTCGCAGTCTTTTATACATTTGTTCCAGGAAAGTCACTGCCCAGTTTCGTTTCTTGGTTGTGATGTCAGTTTCATTTCTCAGTTGTAGCAGCAGTTTCGTTTCTCTGGTTGTGACAGCAGTTTCGTTTCTTGATTATGATGTCAGTTTTGTTTCTCGGGCCCGTGCAGGCTCTTATCAGTGGTTGAGGGGAAAAGTTCAAGTTTTCCTTTTCTTATCCTTTGGATAACTTCTTTCCTTACGCATGCATATTTACTCGTTGCATATATAAGCAGTATATTTTTAAGTCTTCTTTGGCCTTAGTGGTATATGTTTGTTAAAAGCAAATTACATAAGCATATTTACATAAGCATATTTAGTATATTTACATTTGGCAGTTTGAATAACCCTCTATTTCTTGTTCTTTATTAACATGAATCATGGCACAGTTGCTCACAATCTCTCCCCTTTTTCTTTATTTTATTGATTCGTGTTTGTCTCTCAAAATTTAACACTACTAACTTAGCCCATTCTTCATCTTGGTTGAGTGAGTTTTGAGTGAGTAATAACACTTTGGGTTTTTTTGCAGTGTTTGAGTCCATAAGCATGGTGGATATTTGCATTCCTTGTACGACAGATATTATTAATCTTATAAAACAAGGAATTAAGCATGGCAGAAATATAATACTTGCTAAAGCACATAATAAAAAGAATCCCACCTTTTTCCACCAACTTTTCCCTAATAGATTATCCCACCAGTAACTATCTAACATAGAGTTCCATTTTTGTACTGGCACATGAGTCAGTTTTCTAATATCCTTTGCAATATCCATGACTACTTGTCTATTATCATCAATTTGTAAACAACAATCTGAGGTATTAAATTTACCACATACTCCCCCTTCTTCAGCTAACAGGTAATCTTGGGCAAGTCGATTTTGATATACAGCTGCTCAAGTTTTTGATTGCTGGCTCGTTATTAAGTCTAAAGTCTGGATTGTCTTGTTAGCTACTATTTCTGTGACTGCTTGGAGGTGTATAATTCGATTTAGCATGTATATGGGAGTTCGATAACCCCAGCTTCCATCCTGAGCCCAAGCGACTGGTCCGTATGTTGCAATGATACGTTTGCGAGGCCACTCGTCATCACACCATTTCTGGGTTCCCCCAATTTCATTTCTTTTACTTCAGTGCACTGTTCCGTAGTCATCATATAAGGGTACACCTAAATTCATCCCTTTTTCGAGGGGCAGTAAGAAAAACCCAGGTTGGATCATACCAAGAGTACAAACTCCTCTCCAGTCTCTGGGAAGCTGTGTATATGCTCGCTTTCCACATATCCAGAACAGTCCTTCAGGTGCTACCCAGTTCAAGCTAGTGCTATTCGCTTGGTCCCAATATATTTTCAACTCCTGTATACCTTCAAAAGGATTCTTAGGATTCGTTCTGTTACACCACCAGTTTTGTGTATTATTGTACCACGTACAACCTGCGGTTGCATTATTAGTCCAATATCCTAATGGTTCCTGAGGCCACCAAAATTCCCCTGTGGTATTTATAACTTTTACTGAGAGGCATGGAGACTCTCCTACTTTAGTCTTATATGTTTCCCTACCTCTCCTTTCAATGCATTCTTGTCCGACTACGTCAGAAGTTAATATCCAGCCCTGGGGCCTAGACTCTGACGCCTTCCGAGAGTGATTCCACTTTAAAATTTCCCATGGAGTGAGGCTGGTCCCTTTCCAGGACCACTCTTCTGTCATTAAGGGTCCACTACGAATCCAGCACTTAGATAAATTCAATGTCTGAATAATACGTTCCATTAGATCGATGTATAGGTTAGTCCCATAACCTGGGAGTTGCCAATCTTCTCCTAGTTTGTCTTTTAATTTTTGGTATAAGTCACCCATGCTGGAAGATTTTTCTTGTATAGTCCCTTTTAACATAGCTTGCACTTTCTGTTTTACTATATCTTCCCTTTTCAAATCTTGTACTCTACCCCCGTCGGAAATGTCCCAATGGCCTTCTTGAGCAAAACAAATCCATTCTTCTCCCTTAGGACAACTAAGTCCCAATCTCGTTCCCCCTTTTCCTAAATTTTGAGCTACCCGGAATTGCCGAGAACCCGTGTTGCATATGTTTAGCTGTTCAGGGTCATAACAGACTTTGTTAACAAATGAATGGTAACTCAAGCTTTGAATCATACGGCCTTTATACCGTGTAATCTGGTAACACTTGGTGCATTCATCGGAAAGGGCTTGAGCCCAAATGCAGCAGAGTACCCAAAAGGGTCCAGTATAATGTAAGCCTCCACGGTCCATGCCCAAATGGGGTTGCAGCCCATGGCTGGCTATCAGTGGCAGGCTCAGGGGTTAACCTGGTCTTGCCCCTTTTTAGGTCTTCAGATTTGATTAAGACTCAGTTTTCCCTTTTTTTTTTTAGGTAAATGTTTACTTTATCTTGCAAAAAAAAAACCCGTGTTCTTCCAGCAATTTCCCTATCCCCACTAATTAATAGAGGTTTACAACCATTGCGACATTCTTTACATGGGGTCTACAAAATCAAATTGGACAGTCAATTTGCGCCACTTCCCAAGCAAATTTCTTTGTACAGTATCTTAATGCTGTATGCCAGTCTGTTTCAAATATCTCCCAATTTACTGGTAATAACAATTCCCACCCACAGAACAACTTATTTATTTGTGCTGATTTCAATTGGTGTCAATCCCAGTGCCTGTCATGACACTTGGGGCAATGTATGTGTCGATTATAGGCCACACAGGACCATATACGGTGACAGTTTATACACTGACACTCCACCCAACCACTGTGTCCGGACTCCGGATGTTTTATACAACGTATTCGATTTGGTGGTGGCGGCTCAGGACTTTGAGAACCTTCTTTCTCAATATCACAAGCTAATGCAAGAAGTGGGGAATATGGATGATTATCAACATATATACCTGCTCCTCCACTTTGCCAGGGGATGGCTCCCTCTTTCCACGGAGCAAACCGCACTCTCTTAAGAGTCTGTCCTGGGGGTAATTGAAACCAGGATCTCAGGCTAGGTCTTACACCGAAACTTTCAGGAAATACCTGTTGAACTCTTAAATCTCTCTGTTCAGGGATTAACTCATTCCAGTCCTCAATGTGTCTCCTCCATTCCGGGGATGAATTCATAAAGGCCGTTTCTGGAGTTTAAGTCTTAAATCTCCAGGCATCGACGACACAGTCCACTCTTTCAGGTGTGGTAGATCCACTGGTCCTTTGATTCTGGTAGCGTGAGTCCAACCCATTTCTGCGGTTATGTCATGGTTTGAGAGTCCCAAAAATCCAATTCCCTAGTCCAAGCCCCCTCCCACATCTCAACCCAGTGTGA
Source organism: Pseudopipra pipra (assembly GCF_036250125.1). Lineage (NCBI taxonomy): Eukaryota > Metazoa > Chordata > Aves > Passeriformes > Pipridae > Pseudopipra > Pseudopipra pipra. The sequence continues at coordinate 64,219,775 of NC_087580.1, read as the reverse complement.
GATGGGTTTCCAGACACTACACGAGACTCAAAATGGGGGAAAGGGATTATATATTACAATGACTGTACAAAATAAATACTACAATACATTATATACAATCTTAGCTATCTCTACCATGACATAAAAGTATTTACAATGGATCAAATCTCTTCTCCCCTCCAAATAAAAGTCCAGGAGGGAAGAAGGAAAGATCCTTTCCACTTTCAGAGCAGCATTCTCTTCAGAGTAGCAGTCTATCTCTCTCTCTCTTCCATGCAGCAGCTGTAGCTGGATCTCTGCCGGCACACACGAGGGGGTATCCAAGCCCTCTCGGCCACTCGTCTCCAAGCGAGGGTCTTATCTTCCATGGACTACATTCACCCGGACATGGTCGTTTCACCACGGTCATACCATGAAGATTAGGGGTCGTCGTGATGGTACGTATCTTCAGGGGATTCAAGCTCCCTTTGCAGAGCTCTGTGCTGTCTCAAGTAGCGGGGGGGGGGTCAAGGTCACCCCCTCCACATTCCTTCTCGGAGCTTTTCAGCTCCTTTCTGCAGTGCTGTAGCACTTCAAGACTCTTTCAAGTAAGAGTTCATCATCTTCCTCCTTTCTAGGAGGGGTCTCCAAGGAGTTTGGGGATTTTTTGGTTCAGTTCTTACCCAAACTTTGTCTCTGTAGAGCTTAGGTTTGCACTCTCTGCTGCTGGCTCTCTCTCAGCTCTCTCAGACAACTCTGTGTCTTCTTGCTCGGCTGCATGTTTGTTTCTGCTGCTTCTCCATTATCTCTTGGTTCTCAGCCACAGTCTCTGGACACTGCTCCTGCTGCTTCTCTGTCTCTGCTCACTCATGGTGGAGAAAACTTCTTTAGCTTTCTAGCTACAGGTACTTAGCCCAGTTTTACACTGTTCCAAGTCCCTGCAGTCCCCCAGCCGGGACTGGGAGGGCCGTAGCCCCCCAGGGGGGCTACTGCCCTTTCTCCTCATGGCCCTACAACATGGTTACTTCTTCAACAACAACTACAACTACCTTCTCTTCCGTTCTGCTTGTGATATGTTTATATTTTGCAGAAGCGCTCATTGGGTAAAACCTCAAGGGTTACCACCCCCTGGGGTTTTACCATTTTATAACTTCAGGGGGAAAACTGTTTTCCCCCACCACAGGTTTGGATAGCAGTTTCTGTAACCAAAAGAGCTAGGAAAGGTCCCTCCCATTTTGGAATCAGACTTTCTTCCTTCCATGTTTTTATTAATACCCAATCCTCAGGCTTAACCTTATGGATATTAAATCCCAATGGGGTTTATTGTGCCAATTGTCCTAGCTTTCTCATTTCATCTACTCTTTGTGCTATGGTTTGTATATAGGTTTGCACAGTAAGGTCTTCTGTATTCGGAACATTGGAACACGCTCCATGAGAATAAGCCATTCCGTATAGCATTTCATAGGCAGATAACCCTATATTGGACCTTGGTTGGGTTCTTACATTTAATAAGGCTAGGGGCAGGCACTTTACCCATGACATTTTTGTTTCGATTATCAATTTCGTCAGGTTTTGTTTTAAAGTCTGATTCATTCGTTCTACCTGTCCCGAACTTTGAGGATGCCATGGAGTGTGATAATTCCATCTTATTCCTAGTGCTTGGGCCAGGTCTTTTAGAATGTTAGATGTAAAGTGCGAGCCTCTATCGGAATCAATAGACCCCACCACCCCAAACTTAGGCACAATATGTTCCAGTAAAATTTTTGCCACGAACCGAGCAGTTGCTCTTGCTGCCGGAAAGGCTTCCACCCAGTGAGTTAATTGGTTGACTATTACGAGTAAATATTTCCATCAATTCACCTATGGTAATTCAGTGTAGTCTACTTGAATTTGTTCGAAGGGTCGATAGGCTAGCTTTCTCCCTCCTGATGGCACTTGTCTCATTTCTTTCTTGTTGACCTTTTGGCAGGTCAAACACCCGTGGGTGATCTGTTTAGCAATTTCAAAGATGCCTATACAACCGTAAGATTTTAAAAATTGGTCGCATAAGTCTTGAGTTCCCCAATGGGTCCTCTCATGTATTCCTTGCAGTATTCTCCTAGCTAAGGGTTTGGGCATTATTTCGCGACCATCTTCCAAGACCCATTTTCCCTCTACTTCCTTTGCACCCAACCCCTTTATGACGTCTAATTCTGACGATGCAAAAATTATCTGAGGGTCATCTTTATTTTCTTTTAACGTTTTTATTGAAACTACCTCTCTTCCGCCAATTGCTGCCTCTTTTGCTATTTTATCTGCCAAATTATTTCCTCGCACCTGTAACGTTGTGCCCTTCTGGTGTCCTCTTACATGTACTACTGCTATTTCCTCTGGGTCCTTCAAGGCATCCAATATTAGGGCAACTAGCTCTCCATGGATTAGGTTTTTACCTTGTGTATTAATTAACCCTCTCTCTTTCCAAATTTTTCCAAAAGTATGGACTATCCCATAAGCATATTTTGAATCCGTATATATAGTACTGTAGCAGTTTGAGCCACATTAGAAATCTAAAATCCACCCCTTCTCAACAATTTATCCTAACACCAGAGAGAAACTTTCAGGCCAGAGGCTTCTGTAGGGGAAGGGGGAAGTATATACATTTATTTACACAAATAAATACTATACAAACTAAAGGCAACTATATATATATATTACATTACTATCAGTCAGTCCTTTCAAGCCCCTCCTTTAACTTTAGTCCAGGAGCAGCCTTCAGGGCTGACATGTAACACAGTCTTTTGCTGTGGGAGTGTTCTGGACTCCTGAACACTCCCTCCTCACCAAGTTCCAGCAGTTGTTTGTTGTAGTCTCTCCTCCTCACGAAGTCCAAGAAGATAGCTTTGAGTCCTTGCTCTTCTGCTGGTGGTGATTTCTCCCTCTCGGTGTCTCACCTCAGTTCGTAAGCTGCTGTAGTGTAACTTAGCTTATCAAGCGTCCACATCCTGGAATCTTCATTCCTCCATGTCAGTTCTCAGCTGCCCCCGGTCAGCTTCGGCAGGCAACTCTTGAGCTCTTGGCTCATCTCCAATTTCGCCTGGGACTCTTCTCCCAAGCGCCGGGCCTACTTCCACGGCCCAGTCTCTTGGCTCAGCTTCAATTCTGAGCCCCTCCTCCACTTACAGTGGAGGGAAAGAAAAAGCCCCCCTCTACAGCTTCACTGCAGAAAAGGAGGGCGAAGAGAGGGCTTGGTTGCAAAGCCTACCTCTCTCCTCTTACCTCAGGTGCTGTGAATCTCTTCCTTCACAGCACACACTCCAAATGCTGACTCTAATTCTAGCCAAAGGCTGAGCTGGGGGGTCGCAGGGCTCCCCTCTCCCCCCCGGAGGGGAAGAGAGGGAGCCCAGCCACCCCCTGGCCTTGTCCACAGACACCAACAGCAAAACAACCAAGACTGAACTGCCAACCATTTCCGGTGTGGTGATATATGATTTTTGAGCAGAAGTCAACAACATGAGTGGTGATTGGCTCTCCAGGGACCCAACTGGCTCTGCCCTGGCACCCAATCACCTCTGAGCCCCCCCAGCCTCTCAGGGGGGCCAATTTCAAACTATGACAAGTACCCTTTCTCCCTTGTAGCCTTAACAATGCTCTATATAGCGCATATAGCTCACAAGCCTGAGTTGACCATCCTGCACTTAGTTTTCCACTTTCTGTGGGCTCCATAGTTTTTCCGTTTATTATGGCATACCCTGAGTATCTTTTCCCTTCTCTAACACTGGAGGACCCATCTACAAAATATTGTTCTCCTTTGTCCAATTCTACTTCCTCTAGGTCTCCTCTAACCTTAGTCTGTAAATCAATTAATTCAATACAGTCGTGTTATAATATGCTCTTCATCTGGGACTCCGTATAGAAATTGGGCTAGATTCAAGTTTGTGGTTGTTTTCAGTTCTAATTCCTGGGCATGTAGCAAAATGGCTTCATATTTTAGAATTCGACTATCAGTTAACCACTTTTCTACTTTCTGGTTCAATATACTTCTTACATTATGTGGGGTATATACATTTAGAGGTGCACCAAAAGTTATTTTATGTGCTTCTTCCACGAGAATAGCGGTAGCAGCCACAGCTTATAAACACAGAGGCCATCCTCTGCTAACTGGGTCCAATAATTTTGAAAAATAACCTACTGGTTTCTTGTCCCCACTCCAATCCTGGGCTAATACACCATAGGCTACCTGATCTTCCATGTTCACAAAAAGTAAAAATGGTCTCTTTAGGTCTGGCAAGCTCAAAACAGGAGCTTCAACAAGTACTTCTTTAATTTGACTAAATCGTTTTTCATCTTCTGAAGTCCATTTGAGAGTGTCTAATGTTAACATCTCATACAAAAATTTTACTTTCTGATTATAATTGGGTATCCATTGCCTACAATATCCAAGTAAGCCGAGGATTTTCCTGACTTCTTTCTTACTCCTTGGTGGGGAAAGAGAGAAAATTCCGGACACCCTTTTGAGATCTAAATTTTTCATTCCTTTAGTTAGCCAGTGTCCAAGATATTTTACTTCTTGTTCTGTGAACTGTAATTTGTTTTTCAAAACCCGCAACCCTCGGACTCCCAAGAAATTGAGCAAAGATATCGTTGCTTCTCTAACTTCTTCTTTTGATTTACCTGTTATTAATAAATTGTCCACATATTGGATTAACTTTATTCCATCCAGTCATTTAAAATCCAATAGTAGATTTTCAAGGGCTTGCCCAAATAAATTTGGGGACTCAGTAAATCCCTGGGGTAACACAGTCCATCTATATTGCTGCCTTCGTCCTGTATCGGGGTCTTCCCATTCAAAGGCAAATATATCTCTACTACCTTCTTCCAGAGGGCAGGTCCAAAGTGCATCTTTCATATCTGTCACACTGTACCAAACAAATTCAGGGGGTATTTGACTAAGCAATGTATATGGGTTTGCATGATGCCTTAAGCCCCTAATGTTTTTTTTTATTTTTCTAATATTTGTAAGACTTGTAAGTTTTATAAGTAGTGGAAGCAGATTTTAAAAGCAGCAACCCCCCCCTCCTTTGTCCCTTGTCCCTTTCCCTTTCTCTCTAGCACCCTTGTTTACACATTCCTTAACCCTCTTACCCCTGAATACAGCAGAAATGTTTAGTCTTTTGTCAAGGCAAGGCCTAGATTGTTGGCAGAACAGCATATCAGGGCCTAAACCACAGAATACGGTCAAGAATTAGGTAACTATGTACCCTTTGTGCTCTGAGGGAGATGAAGATGGGATGAACAGGGGGTCCCGAAAGCCCCCCGACTCAATTCTCAGGGGGTGGACCCGGGGCAGACCAGAGTAAAGGCCACAGGGTGGACACATCTGGGATTGAATGGATGGTATTATAAAATGTAACATCTCAGGCACGGCCAGCGCGCGTCTCGTAACATCTTAGCCTTGGCATAATAAACCCTTTCTTATCTCACCCCTAATTAACTACTCCGGGAAATTTTTGCAGCACCAAAATTCCACGGCAACAGTTGGTGGCCCGTACGGGGAGACCTGGACCGGGACTTCTTCAGACTGGAAACTTTCATCGCGTAGGAATTCCTCAACAAGCCAGCTTTTATCTGAGATAATTTCTGCTCCGGTCTGAGAAGCCCAGCTCCACAGACCCACGGAAGCAAGCACAGAGCATAGAGGTGAGATAAGAAAAGAGCGAATAAGAGAAAACGGTACCTATTTGGTTAGTTAGCAGCTGCGGGAAAGTTTTGTGTTTTGTGTTCCGAGAGCTAGGGAACACGGGTGACTGGAAAGTTAGCTTAAAAGACTTGGGCCCTCAAAAGTTGCGAAAAGTTGCTTTCCAGGAGGCAAACGGGTGGTTCGCCATCGCAGGTCGGAGCCAGTCAGCCTAGGGCTGTTTGGTTTTGGAAGGGACGCCTTCCGGTGCTCTGACGCTGTGGGGGAGCCGGTGTGGCTCCAGAGTCGGTGTGACTCGGTAGAGTAGCTGAGAGGTTATGGTAACAGCCTCGTAAGTCAAAGATAGCAAGTTCAAAACCCAGTGTGTGGCTGTGGATTGTTTTTGTTTTGCAAGCATGGGTTGTGTGGATTCAAAACTTAAGATCCCTAAAGAATCCCCCCTGAGTCTGGTTCTAAAACATTGGAAGACTTTAGCTAGTTCTGAGACAACTTTAAAGAAGGAAGAACTGCGTAGGCTGTCTGTAGAATGCCTGGCCATTGTTTGAACAAATGAGAGGGGTGGCGTGGCCGGAATTTGGTCCGTTAGAACTAGATACAGTGTTTCGATTGATCTCGCTTCTTCATGTAGAACAGAGGTGGCAGGAAATTCGATATGCAGAGCTGTTCTTGTTTCTATTAACGCGTCCTGAATTGGGTGTAGGAGATAAGAAGAACGAAAGTTCAGGAGAGACGGAAAAAGCAGAAATGGCTTTAGGAAGAGGAAAAAAGAAAGATCGAGTTAAAGCTGCTCCTGTCCCACAAATCCTATTTAAGAACACCGGAGAAGATGATTTAGATATGTTGATATCACCTGACAGGAGAGAAAGTAGCCTGGGAGCTCCACAAATTGGACTCCCCGTTGCAGCGGCAGAGGGGGGGCTGGGGCTGCCAGGGTGGCGGTTCCTGGACCGGCTTCGACTGGGCAGGCGGGAGCCGTGGGGGGGCTCCCTGGCGCGGGTATGGCTGCGCTGGGGGGAATTGGACAAGTTGGAATCTCCGGAGGAGTTGGCTCGGGGGCGGTGGGAGCCGCTCCGGGCAGGGTTAGTACAGGACTTGCTGCCATGGCAACGAGTACAGGAGCAGGCACTGGGGAAGTAACAGGCCTGGGGCCAGCTCCGGCTGCAGCGGCAGCGGGGGGAGGGGCCCCAGGAGCGGTAGCAGGAACAACCCCTGGAATTCCAGGAGGGGCAGGGGCGGCGCCAACAGGCGGGGCCTCTGTCCTGACTGACTTGGGAGGTGGGGCTGGAGCCACCCCCTTTCCCACGCTTCCCCCTCCCGAGGGGGGCCATTCCATCTTTGTGGGATGGGGAAGAAAAGAAGAGCCAAAAGAGTTTCCAACTTCTGCCTCTCATGAAGAGGGAACAGAGAAGCATAGACAGGGCAAGCCGGTTTCAGCTGCTGAGAGAAGGGAGAAGCGAGGTTTACCACCGTTTGATAAGGACACGGAAGCAGAGGGTGAATTAAGTGATAGCCCAGGGGAAGGAGAAGCAGACCCACCTGTAGTAAAACCAAAGGGGAAGAGGGTCCACGAAGCGTTAGTTGTCCCTGACCCGGTTGCAAGTAGAACAAGAGCAAAACACAAGCCACCGTTAGAAGCCCCCTTAAGACAAGCTGCAACCAATCAGGGCACGGTATTAATAACGGTTCCTTTCTCACTGGTTGAGTTACAGCAATGGAAAGATTCTGTAGGGGCATATAGAGATAATCCAGAAAAAGTGACAAACTATGTCCAAAGAGCAATCAAAATTCAGAATCCTCACTGGTGTGATCTAGAGGTTATGATGGATACCTTATTAGACCAAACAGAGAAGGAGATGGTAAAAAGAGCTGCTCGAACTGCAATAGTGATGCTAAAAACCTCTGGGCAGTTTCCAGGCGAGGATATTAAAGATATATCTTCCCCCCCGAGGATCCCGGATGGGATCCTAATGTACCAGCAAATTTAGAAGTGTTGAAACGTTATCGAGACTGGGTAATTTATGGATTTCGGCATGGAGTTCCGAAGGCAATGAACTGGTCCAAAATGTACGAGGTTAGACAAGACATAAATGAATCACCCACAGATTTTCTGAACAGATTAAAGGATGTCATTGCCTCCATGGATAAAAGCTGCCTCACCTGTTAAAATAGGTACATTTATAGATATATGAATATCAACAAAGCAATAAAGTTAAGAAAGCATTTTTAGCAAACTATTTAATCAACTTAAACCTATTATTCCAACAACGATGTTACCGGATTGTATCAAGGATTGTATGCAATGGTGAGAGCCAGATTTCTAGGGCCTTATTGGGGAGTTCACAAAACCAGTGCTGTAATTCCTGGTTAGCAGTCAGAAGCAGGATTCCCATGATGCAGTGTTGAACCTGCTAGAGCAGTACCGCTGCTTTACAGAAGCTGTGATGGCATCCAGGCAAAAGGGTCACTCTGTGGTTTCTCGGCTCTGCTGCCTTTCACTACAGCATTGATGCCACTTTCTTATCCGTCCTCTGTTTCAGTGTAGGACTTCCTTTGCAAATTCAGGTTCACACACACTCCTAGATGACACTAGATAAAAACATCTTAAAACATAAACAGATTCCATAATCACATGCAAATTTTACGGACCCTTCATCAAACTGCTTCAGGAGAAATTCTTCTACAGGCTGCAGAGAGACATAGATGTTTACAAATTGTCATTGGAACGAGATAAGTGCAAGTACAAACATTGCAGGTTTCGAAGCAATTCATGTAACAAAAGCAAAAGCAATATAAGCTTTCAATTCTTAGCAATTAAGCTAACAATAAGCGAAGCTTAAAACAATATAAAATAGAAAGTAACAAAGAAACACAATAATTACAACATATGTATATGTTTCTGTACCACCTTTTAGTGCAAATTGATTTCAATTGTGTCAGAAGGCCTTTATCTACTCACTCCTGGTCTGGTGTATTGCGTTTGCAGTTGAGACATGTGTCTACTCTTGCATAAAAGTTGTTCTCATGGCTTCTCAGTTTGAATTTTTAGTGGTACAGCTTCCAGGGTTGTTTGCTGGAACGAACTGCCTGTGAACATTTAACTTCTGACACATCGTTAGTTTTCATTCAAAATAGATCAGTATTCAAAGCATCACCTTATTACTTTATAACATACTTTGCACCGGCGGGTTTTAGTTTTTGGGTTCGCCGAGAATTTACACTGCTTTTGTCCTCCCCTCCTCCCTTTCGGTCTGATGGGGGGATACGGATTGTGCAGGTTTGGGAGGGCTGGAGTGGAAGCAACAGCTCCGTCTCCGCCCCCAATGGCGGAGCCAGAGGATCCTGTGTTATACTGGGCTGGGACTCCAGCCACAGACACCATTCTAGGTTCTTTTGCAGTCTCTGCACTCTAGTTGATTTTTTGTTCGCAGCCTCTAAGGTGTTATGAGTTGCTCCACTCGTGTTGGCCACAGCCAGGAAATAATTTGCCTTTGCCCCTGCTACGGCCTCTGCTCTGTCTGCGGAGGCGGCAGCAGCTCCTGTACCAAATCTAGATTTTAACTGTCCCGCAGTTAGATTCATCCTTTCTGTGCGCGTGGTTAACGCTGCCCCGGCACTCGCATCTGCTGTCTCTGCCTGGACCACACTAGCAGGAACTAAAACTTCTTCACTAGTTAGAGCAACAACTAGGACTAGCTTTTCTTGTCTTCGCTTTATTGTGCTCGCCACAGTTTTAAATTTCGGGATCGCTCTCTGCTCTAATTTCGCTTTCTCTGTCCCCAGATCTTTTCCTGTCACACACATTCCCGCTGTATCACACACAGGTAACACTTTTTTCTTCACCGCGCCAGCCAGTTCCGTCGCCATGGTAACGGCCATTCCAGAAACCTCCCCTGCTCTCTGAGCCGGGAGTTCTGTTGCCACGGCAATGGCTGTTCTTATAATCGCCTCACCGCCTATCGTACTAACTTTCTACTTTCTGTTCTGATATACTGCCCAAGCTATCTCTAATAACTTCTTCTTTATATCGTTTGTGGGCTGTCCCACAAACAGGTATACCAGCTGTTTCTTTCCCAAGTCTGATTCTAAGTCAATATCAATATGTTTTCTAACCACATCTTTCAATCTGTTCAAAAAGTCTGTGGGCGACTCATTTGCCTTTTGCCTGGTCTCATACATTTTTACCCAACTTATATCTCTTGCACCTGGGGCATGCAGCTCCGCTCCTACAGTTCTTATATCGCTATCACCACCGATAAAACCAGCTGCCTGAGCACCCATCTCTGGTGCTGGGCTACTTGTTCTCAGAAACGCCTCTACATTTGGGGCCGTCGCCCCCCCTTCACCGATACAGCTATCAACCTCAGTTGTTACTAGTTTCTCTGCTTTCAAGTTCACTTCTGCCGTTGTTATGGCGACTTTATCTACTCCGGCAAAGCTGCCAGCTGCTGCAGAGCTACAAACTGCTTCCCTGCTCGCTGGAACAGACAGGGCAGATCCCGCAGCCATGGCCCCTGTGGGGCCAGGAGTTTCTCCTGTTGTTATCCCTGGGCTAGCCAGCCCCGCAGCGTCTGCGTAACTCTCGCTCAGCTCTGCTGCGCTGCCAGCAGCTCCAACAAAGGTCGATCTCATTTGCATCTCTGTGCATATTCCAACTAAACCGACAGGACTCACTCCCGCTGGACTCGAGCTAACTTCTCCAGAGACTTTAATTTGCCTAATCTCTCCCGGTGCACCCAGATCCGCACCAGGGGGTCCGCCAATGTCTCCTGACTGCTCAGCAGGGGCTGGTCCCCGGGCCACTCCCGCCGCTCCCGGACTGTTTTCTCTCTCATCGGATGATATTAACGCATTTCAATCACTATTCCCTGAGTTCTTAAATAAAACTCGTGAGACGGGGGTAGTTTTAACTTGATCTTTTCCCTCTTTTTCTAACTCTATTTCCGATTTTTCTGCCCTTTCTGAGCTTTCGTTTCTCTTATCTTCTACCCCCAATCCAGGGCGTGTTAATAGGAACAAAAACAACTCTGCGTATCGAATTTCCCGCCACCTCTGTTCTACATGTAAAAGCGAGATTAATTGAAACACTGTGTTCAGTTCAAACGGACCAAATTTCGGCCATGCTACCCCTCTCATTTGTCCAAACAACGGCCAGGCATTTACTGACAGCCTACACAGCTCTTCCTTCTTTAAAGATGTCTCAGAACTAGCTACAGTCTTCCAATGTTTTAGAACCAAACTCAGGGGGGATTCTTCAGGGATCTTAAATTTTGAATCCACACAACCCATGCTTGCAAAACAAAAGCTAACCAGTCACACACACTGGGTCTCGAACTCACAACCTTAGGTTGCAAGGCTGTTAACATAACCTCTCAGCTATTTACCAAGTTACAAACTATAGAGCCCCACCGGCTCTCCCACAGCGTCAGAGCACCGGAGGGCGTCCCCTCCAAAACCAGAACAGCCCCTAGGCTGAACACCCGCCCTGACCTGTGTTGACGAACTACCCGTTCGTCAGCTGGAAAGCGACTTTCGCGACTATAACGGGTCCAAGTCCTTAAGTTAACTTTCCAGTCACCCGTGTTCCCTGTCTCCCAGAACACAAACTTTTCCCGCAACTGCTAACCAACCAGGTACCTTTTCCTTATTCGTTCTTTTCTTATCTCACCTCTATGCTCCGTGCTTGTTTTTCGTGGGTTCCGTGGAGCTGGGCTTCTCAGACCGGGCGGGAATTATCTCAGATAAAAACTGGCTTTCTGAGGAATATTCCTGCTGATGAAAGTTTCCAGTCTGAAGAAGTCCCCGGTCCAGTTCTCCCAACGTACGGACCACCACTGTTGCCTGTGTATTTTGGTGCTGAAAAAAATCGCTGGAGCAGTTAATTAGGGGTGAGATAAGAAAGGGTTTATTTGCCAAGGCAGTAGGTGATAATAAGACACGCGCTGGCCGTGCCTGAGATGTTACATTTTATAACATTATCCATCCAATCCCAGATGTGTCCACCCTTTGGCCCTTCCTCTGGTCCGCCCTGGGCCCTCCCCCTGAGAAATGGGTCTGGGGTGTATTTTGGGACACCCCCTTCATCATCCTCAGAGTACAAAGGGTACATTGTTACCTAATTTTTGACCGTATTCTGTGGTTTAGGCCCTGATATGCTGTTCTCCAAACAGTCTAGGCCTTTGCCTTGAGAGAAGACTAAACACTCTGCTGTATTCAGAAGCAGATTGATATAGAAGGCATAGAATGGGGTAAGAGGGTTAGGGAATGTGTAAACAAGGGAAAGGAACAAGGGAGAAAGGGGTTTCTGCTTTTTAAAACCTACCTATAAAACTTTACAAGTCTTACAAATATTAGAAAAATAAAAAACCATTAGGGGCTTAAGGCATCAACACAAAGATAGTCAGGAGATTTTTGCCTTTGAGTGGGAAAATCCTGAGACAGGGAGAAAAACGCAACTAACCTGGAGAGTTCTTCCACAAGGCTTTAAGAACAGTCCAACACTTTTCGGAAATCAGTTGGCAAAGGAACTGGAGGACTGGAGAAGACAGCAGTAAGAAGGAGTTGTCCTGCAGTATGTTGACGACATCTTAATTGCAGCCAAAAGCCGGGACCAATGCATCAAGCTCACTGTAAGTCTCTTGAACTTTTTGGGGCTAAGTGGGTATCAGGTCTCGAGAGAGAAGGCACAGATAGCCAAGGAGATAGTCATCTACCTGGGACTTGAAATCTGTCGTGGGCATCGGCGACTCAGTACAGACCGAAAAGAGGCCATTTGCCGTCTCCCAGAGCCCCACACTGTACGAGAGATGCAGGCTTTCCTGGGAATGGTAGGATGGTGTCGGCTGTGGATAGCTAACTATGGGTTGCTAGTCAAACCTCTGTATGAAGCCCTGAAAATGGCCAAAGAGGGAGTTGTAACATGGACAGATGAGACCAGAGATGTGTTTAAACAACTGAAACAGTCCTTGATGTCGGTTCCAGCACTAGGACTACCAGATTTAACTAAACCTTTTGAACTGTTCACACACGAGCAGTTGAATGTTGCTCTGGGGGTATTATCGCAAACTCTGGGAAGCCAAAGAAGAGCTGTGGCTTATTTCTCTAAACAGCTGGACAGTGTTAGCCAAGGGTGGCCAGGGTGCCTGCGAGCTGTTGCAGCAACTGTTATCCTGATTGAAGAGGCCCGGAAGCTCACCCTTGGGCAGCACATCACCGTGTATGTACCCCATGCAGTTCAAGCCGTGCTTGAACAAAAGGGAGGCTACTGGCTGTCCCCCAGCAGGATGCTTAAGTACCAGGTTGTGTTGCTGGAACAGGACAATGTTACCTTAAAAACATCTATTGTAAATCCAGCTACATTTCTGTCTTCAACACTAACCGACAGTGTCCCCGAGCATGACTGTTTACAGACTATAGAGGAGACTTACTCCAGCAGACCAGACCTGAAAGATGTGCCTCTGGAAAATGCAGACTGGGAACTGTATACAGACGGAAGCAGCTTCATGCGAGATGGTCAACACTTCACAGGGTATGCAGTGACAACCAGAGATGAAGTGATCGAGGCAAAAGCCTTGCCAGCAGATGTGTCATCTCAAAAAGCAGAATTAATCGCACTGACAAGAGCCTTGGAACTGAGTGAAGGAAAGAAGGTAAATATCTGGACTGACTCAAAATATGCATTTAGTGTTGTACATGCCCACGGAGCCATCTGGAAGGAGAGAGGACTACTGACAGCCCAAGGCAGTGGAGTCAAGCATGCAGACCAAATCCATGCACTCCTGCAGAGTATTTGGAAACCAGAAGAGGTAGTTATTATGCATTGTAGGGCCCATCAAAAGGGGAAAACAATTCCCGAGTTGGGAAATCAGTTTGCTGATCAAGCAGCAAAAGCGGCTGCAGAAAAAGGCATCTTGGCAATAGTGCCACAAAAAGAAATTGATTTGACAAAATACACCCCTAAATATGATGAGAAAGACAATCAGCTAATTAAATCACTGAAAGCTGAAATCAGAGAAGGGGGGTGGGCTGTTATCCCTACTGGACAGGTTGTAGTTCCACCACTGCTCCTTAGGGAAATAGCTCAACAGGAACACGAGGCTACCCATTGGGGAACGGAAAACCTCCTGAAACATCTGAAGAAAACAGTAATAGGAACAAGTATGACTGAAGCTGTGCAGTCCATAGTAGGTAAGTGTGAAATCTGCAAACGAAACAACCCAGATACATCAAAGAGAGTGGTATTAGGGGTAACAAAAGCTGGAGACCAACCCGGAGATTACTGGCAAATAGATTTTGCTGAGTTACCACCATGGGGGGGGTACAAATACATCCTTGTACTGGTTGACACTTTCAGTGGATGGCCTGAAGCATACCCCTGTCGCACTAACACAGAAAGGGAAGTGGTAAAAGCTTTATTAAACCACATAATTCCAAGGTTTGGGGTTCCTCTAGGAATGGCATCAGATAGAGGAACACATTTTATTGTGACAGTAGTGAAAGAAGTATGCCGCATCCTGGGAATTGTCTGGGACCTACATACCCCCTATAGACCTCAGGCTAGTGGCAAAGTTGAACGAATGAATGGTACTTTAAAAATGCAAATTCGTAAAATTTGTCAGGAAACATCTATGTCGTGGGTTCAAGCTTTGCCACTAGTTCTGCTGAGGATTCGTATCCAGCCGAGGTGGAGGGATAACATAAGTCCATATGAAATACTGTATGGAAGACCATATCAGGCACCACACATGCCAGGGGATGTACACTTAAGAGGGAGAGCCGATTTACAAAAATATTTGATTGCTTTAGGTTCTACTTTGCAGAAGCTCCAGAAGGTCATCGAGTTATCCAGACCCATAGGACTGGACACCCCTGCTCACCCATTCCAGCCAGGAGACTGGGTCTACGTCAAGTGGTGGAACAGTGACCCCTTGCAAGCCAAGTGGAGAGGACCATACCAAGTCCTGTTGACTTCCCTCACCGTCGTCAAAGTTGCTGGCAGAGACCCCTGGTTCCATTATTCCAGAGTCAACAGAGCACCAGCTCCTGGAACAACCAGCCAATCAGAACTGGACACCGATGACGAAGATGTGGAATAGACTGTTTGTTCTGTGTATTCTGTTCGTGCAACCGGTAACTATGAACCGAGTTTGGGATCAAAAATTGCATGTGGTCCTAGTCCAAAACGTATCTAAAATTCTCCGGAAAACAGAATGCTGGATTTGTACTCAAGTACCAGCAACTGATGATGAGAATAGTGACTGGCCCCTAACTGGCATTTTACTACATGAGACAAACTTCAGTAAGTCCATGATGAATTTCCCAGGGACCTGGAAGCCAGTTACAGAGGCTTATTATCCGGTGGCCCTAAGTAATGTGATTTCTAATCAGGATGTTGTTCCCTGTATGATCGTAAACGCTACAGGAAAAATCATTCTCCCCCCTTACTGTGATAAAAACAATTCAAAAGAAGAGATAAACCCAGAAATTGTTGCACGGATGGCACAGTTCCATTTGAGATTAATTCCTCCCCAGGGTTCAGGATGGTACTGGATCTGTGAAAAGGAGGCCTGGAAAGTTTTGCCCCTTGATAAAGATCGGGCCTGTGCCCTGGGGGCAGTGATTCCAAATATAACAATTCTCGATCCAATTGATGAACCGGAATGGGAAAACCCCTATCCAAAAAGAGTGAAAAGAACTAGCAATCCCCTCATTGAGCGCCCTACAATTTTCCACAGCGTAGTCAGAGCTTTAGTCCCATCTCTAGGAGTGAGTGAATTGGAAAAGGCAATTGTAAATATTTCAGCTGTCATGGAAAACATTCAAGATCACACTCTGGATGCAATTGAAACCCTGAAAGAACAGTTCCAAAGCTTGTCTCGTGTAGTAATACAAAATAGAATGGCCCTCAATTTCTTGCTAGCCTCACAGGGAGGTGTGTGTAAAGTTATCAACACCAGCTGCTGTTCTTACATAGATCAGACTGGTAGAATTAATAATGATTTGGCTGCAATTCGAAATCAAACCAAAATCTTGCACCAAATATCTCTGGATGATGTCTCCCTAGGTTTAGGAGATGTCCTCCACAAACTCACTTCATGGTTACCGAACTGGACATGGATAAGACAACTGTTTATTTTAGTAATGTACATACTTAGTGTTAGTGTAATAGCTCACTGCATGCACCGATGTTATAGTTGTTGTAGGTGTAAGTAGTAGAGATTGGATGAGACCTTTGGGTTTTGTCCAGTCTCTAATCGGGGGAATGATGCCTTAAGCCCCTAATGTTTTTTTTTATTTTTCTAATATTTGTAAGACTTGTAAGTTTTATAAGTAGTGGAAGCAGATTTTAAAAGCAGCAACCCCCCCCCTCCTTTGTCCCTTGTCCCTTTCCCTTTCTCTCTAGCACCCTTGTTTACACATTCCTTAACCCTCTTACCCCTGAATACAGCAGAAATGTTTAGTCTTTTGTCAAGGCAAGGCCTAGATTGTTGGCAGAACAGCATATCAGGGCCTAAACCACAGAATACGGTCAAGAATTAGGTAACTATGTACCCTTTGTGCTCTGAGGGAGATGAAGATGGGATGAACAGGGGGTCCCGAAAGCCCCCCGACTCAATTCTCAGGGGGTGGACCCGGGGCAGACCAGAGTAAAGGCCACAGGGTGGACACATCTGGGATTGAATGGATGGTATTATAAAATGTAACATCTCAGGCACGGCCGGCGCGCGTCTTGTAACATCTTAGCCTTGGCATAATAAACCCTTTCTGTTATGTGGAGACATACATGGTTCTAAAAGTCCTTGTTGTATCAATTTTTCGATTACTGGTTTTAGTCCCTTTCGACCCTCAAGTGAAATGGGATATTGACATACCCTTATAGGATGCTCTGGATTAGTTATGGTTAGAGGTTTAATCCATAATTTTCCTGTATTGCCTGGGGCTGCCCATACCATAGGGTAGATTTCTTGCTCATCTTCTAACGTTAATTTCAATATTTTAACTTCCATTCTACCTTCATTTGGGACAACCCCCACCCCTAGGGCGGTCATTAAATCTCTCCCCATTAAATTGCACCCTGCTTCTTGGACTAAAAGTAAATCGCCGACTGCAAATTTCGCATCAGATTCTAATAATACCCTTTTTATTACCGGGACTCGGAATCCCTCCCCTTTTGCCCCTACAACTTCGGTTGTCTCATGTCCAATTTTACACCCCCTAGGTAACGTGATGATAGTTGATTTTTCAGCTCCTGTATCTACTAGAAACTCATAAACATCCCCCTGGGGACCCACTTTCAATTTTATCAAGGGCTCATCAGATGGCTTTGTCCCCAAAATGTAGAGCCCCTGACATCCCTATTCTTGCTCTTCTTCTTTAAACATTTCTAGATCGCTTTTCCTCTTCAGGTAATCTCTTTTTAAGTGCCCCCGCTGTCCACAATAATAACATCCAGTGTTCTGGTTATTCTGGTCCTGGTAACCCCCCTTTTTCTGAGATCTAGCTGGTGGCTTCCTGCTTTGAGACTCCTTTCTGATTTCTCCTTTTACAGACTTTCCCTCACAGCTGTGACAAATAGCTTTCACTTTGGTCTTCTCCTCGTCTCTCCTCACATAGACTTTCTGAGCTTCCCGCAAAAGTTCCTATAACCCTCGATCCTGCCAGTCTTCCAGTCTTTCTAATTTCTTCCTGATATCTCCCCAAGATTTTCCTACAAATTGTTTTTTTAATAAAACTTCTCCAGCTGTTGTATTGGGATCAATTCCCAAATATATCTGTAAATTTTTTCTAAGTCTCTCAAGCCAATCCATGGGAGACTCTTCTTTCCCCTGATGTTCACTAAAAGCTTTATTAATATTTTGCCCCCTGGGGACTGCTTCTTTAATTCCCTGTATTATTATGTCCATCATTTGCTGGCGATCTTCTGCATTGTTATGATTCCAGTTAGGGGGCTGCATCAGCCACTTTTGATCTCCGGGTGGCCCTGCCTGGTGCTCCCAATCCCAAATTCTCATTCCTGCTACTCTAACCATTTGCCTCTCTTCCGTGGTAAACAGTATTCCTAGTATAGACTGCAGTTCTTCCCAAGTGTAAATATTAGGTCCCAAAAACTGGTCCAATTTTTCGGACACCCCTATAGGATCCTCTAATAACTTCCCCATTTCCTTTTTAAATGATCTAACCTCCCCAGCACTCAGAGGTGCATTTACAAATCCAATTCCACCTTGATTCCCTTCCAGAGGTACTTCCCTAAGAGGGAATAATTGGGCTGGCTCTTCGTCCTCACTGTTTCCTTCTTCCTTTAGAACCATGACTCTAGCTTCCCTGATATTCCTACCGGTTCTTCGTCTCCTTCTGGGGGATGGAGTGGAGGGCTGAGGAAGGGAAGGTGGGGGAATGGGATTCAAGGGAGTCTGAGCTGGGGGTGGGGGTATTGGAGGATACGGTAGGGGGGGAAGGTTGTCAAGGGGGTCCCACTCCTTTTTCTTATCCTCCTTTTCCCCTTCATCATTCTCTTTGAGCCTCAATATCTGTGTTGGCCAAATATGACCCTCCCAACATGCAGCATAATCACTTTCCTCTTGGTTAAATGGCTCCTTTTTATTCACATATAAATTCAAAGCCTGACAGACCCATCCCTCGAATGACCCATACTGTGGCCAAAATAGGTCATCCGGTCTTATTTTTTCCTTGGTCCACTCCACCATACAGTACTGGACCATTTTCTCCTTACTCTTTTCTTTTGTATATTCTACATTTTTCCAGTTTTCTAACATTACCCCTGACGGACTGTCTTGGGGAATGTTTGATAACTTTTTCCTGCTCCCTTTATTCCTGGGACCTTTGCTCCTACTTGAACCCTGTCCCATATTCCTGAGGTCTCCATCTGCTTTAGTAACCACTCCCCGATCTCCCAAAAAAAGGGTCCCTTCTTTTGCTTCGTCCCTTCACCTGCTGTTTCCCTCGCGGGATAACGGAACCGAGGTTAAACAGGACTCCGCAATCACTTCGTAACTAAGTTACGTCTCACTCACTCTCTGACCTCACACACCACCCAACCAAGGCAATACTTACAGTCCGATGTTCTTGCCCGGATCTTCATGCACGAGAATTACGGGTATCAAAACTGCAGCTTTTCGGGAGTGAGTTCAAGTCTTTTGCTCATTCTTTACCTTATGGATTCTTCTGCCTCAGTCAGTCTCAGCATTTCCAAGGGACCACTAAAAGTGGGGGCGCCATCCCATCAGGTTGGCTTTGACCCACTGAGGCAGAGAGAATCACGTCAGGCCAGGTCACCAAGTTTTGTTATAAATGAAGCCAGTAAGGCTATTTATTCAATAATGAATGAGCAAAGCAGCACTGGGTGCGAAAGGGGGCCTTAGCCTCACCAATACATACACCCTACAGAGTGTTTCACAGTCTTTTATACATTTGTTCCAGGAAAGTCACTGCCCAGTTTCGTTTCTTGATTATGATGTCAGTTTCATTTCTCGGGCCCGTGCAGGTTGAGGGGAAAAGTTCAAGTTTTCCTTTTCTTATCCTTTGGAAAACTTCTTTCCTTACGCATGCATATTTACTCGTTGCATATATAAGCAGTATATTTTTAAGTCTTCTTTGGCCTTAGTGGTATATGTTTGTTAAAAGCAAATTACATAAGCATATTTACATAAGCATATTTAGTATATTTACATTTGGCAGTTTGAATAACCCTCTATTTCTTGTTCTTTATTAACATGAATCATCTCACAATTCCTCACACTCTGTATTTTCAATGGAGATGCTAATTTCTGAAGGAAATAAACCTAAAGGAGCTGTTGTAGTTTAGATTCTCTTGTTGAATTTCCCCATGCCACCATGAAGTATGCCCTGGAGTGCCGGTTGCAGGAGAGATGGGGGTTCCCATGGAAAGTGACATGGAAGTTTGGAGAGGATAAGAACAGCTGGCAGGACAGGAATGCCCTCTCTTTGTTCTGGCATGGCAGTCAAGAAGGAACAGCCACCTCTCTTTGTCCTGAGATGGGACCTGGGAACTTCCCGCACCCACTGCCGCCTTGCTCGCTCCTGCTAGGGAGCGCGCTCTTTGTTCTGGGACCGCAACCAAGAAGGACCCAGACAGCCACTGCCCATGCCAGCTTGACACATCCCTTGCTTTTCAGCTGGAGCCACCCAGCTGCCACCTGTGGGAATGCAAATTCTTCATGACACTGCAGAAATGATAAGGGATTTCAGCAAGAAGCCATGGGATTTGAGCAAAAGCAAGGAAGAACTGTTTGCACTCACTGCTTAAAGTCTTGCCTCATCTGTGATAAGCAAGACAAACAGACTTGTAAACCTCCTGTGATAGCTCTCTTTATGGCTTTGTTTTGCCCCATCAGTGGTTGTAACCATAATGAAAAACTGCTTGCTTACCTGTTTAATGGAAAAATACCCCTTGTGTGTCCCTGCCCCCGAACCCCAGTTGTGAACGGAATGGAAAAGTACTGGCATGCCTACCCCTTCCCCAAACCCTATATATACCAAAGGTTGTAATCAATAAACGATTCAGTTTGTCCATACAACCTGGGTCCATGAAATCAGTTGCTACAGCTGCCCGCATGGTTGCTGGATCTCTCCCATCCAGCTCTTGTAGTTGTCCTCTGCCTTTAATGACAAGCTTGGCAAACATTTCATTAGTAGTCCACACAGTTTTAGGTGGTGTGTGGGGCAGAAACAGACACTCTAGAATTTGCAGTGGGTCTTTTTCAGTCTGATCCCACTGAAACAAAACTGCAAATGGCTGGTACCTGCTGGGTACGAGGGCAAGGCAGATTTGCAGTTCAGGATTTCTCCTTCTGCCTTGCCTGGCCTCTATTGCCTTGGCACAAATGTCTAACGCCTGCTTTGCCTCTGCTGTCAGAGACCTGCTAGTCGTTAGGTTTGAGTCCCCCTTAAGCAGCTCAAATAGAGGGTGTAGCTCCTCTGTGGTTATGCCCAAAATAGGCCTTAACTAATTGATGGCTCCCAGAAGTTTTTGCAGCTCGTGTAAAGTTGTCTTTTACCTCGAGCTGCAGTGGCTGTGGAGAAATTTCCTGCTGCAGGATTTTCCATCCAAGGTATGTCCAGGGTTGCGATTGCTGAATTTTCTCTGGAGCAACCTATAACCCTGCATCTTGGACAGCTTTGATTAGAGCAGTAACAACAGATTGCAGTTCATTTTCTGTGGCCATGGTTATTAATATGTCATCTATATAATGGTGTACGATGGCTGTTTGATATCTCGTTGGGCTATTTTGCATCCCCCGAGGAAGGACAATCCAGCAATACCTCTGCATGGGCTGTGCATTGTTCAAGGCGGGGATGGAAAAGGCAAACTTTGGTGCATCCTCAGGGTGTAGGAAAATGGTAAAAAAGCAGTCTTTTAAGTCAATTATTATTAGTGGTCACTTTGCTAGAAGCATAGCAGGAGAGGGAAGTCCAGGATGCAATGCTCCCATATGCTCTATGTGACTGCGTTTACTGCCCATAAGTCCTGCAGAATTCTCCACCTCCCACTTTTCTTGGGGACGCAGAATACAGGGGTATTCCTGGGACTGGTTGTTGGCACATTGTGACTTGCCTCAAGCTGCTTCCTCTCTTGCTCGCGAAAGCAGGTGGCAAGGAAGAGGAGGATGGCGAACAGCACGGCGGCAAGCAGTGCAGTGCCCATGGCGTGGCCCTGGCCCTGCCCACGCCACCCTTGATACAACTCGGCCCATTCCCTGCTGCTTAGGTACTTGTGGGATGTTGCTGCTAAGGGTCTCTAAGGGCAATCCCTTTGAAAGTGGTCAGGGGCACCACATCTAAAGCAACTCGCTCTGGCTCTGGTCCCTTCCTGCACTCCTAGCTGGGCGCTTAGGGCTGTGGCTAACGAGGCAGACTGGTGCTCCACAGAGCCAACTCCTCGGCAGGGTCGAACCAGCTCAGCAATGCTACAGCTCTCCCTTTTAGGAAGGGCCTGCAAAGCTCTTTTACAGTCTAGGTTCGCATTCTCAAAAGCCAGTTGCCTATAAAGTATCTCTTTGGCTTCATTGTACTCAACTTGTTTGTTTAAAGCGGATTGCAGCCAATCTAGGGATTGTGAATATGGTTCAGTAGAACCTTGTAACACTTTTGTGGATGACAGGTTGCTATCTCGGTCTGTAGTGGGTAATTTCTTCATGGTTTTCAGGGCTTGTTTGGTTATTACTTTGTACACCTCCCGGGGATAGGTTGACTGGGCATCTACTGTGCTGTAATTTCCCTCCCCGGTTAATTGGTTTGCAGTTATGTCTGCTTGGGTGTTGGTTACATATGTAGCACAATTCTCCCGGTAGTCAGTTAACCAGACTGTATACTGAGTGTTAGTAAGAACTAATTTCATTAGGTTCTTCCAGTCATGTGGAGTGAAAAAATAGGTGGAACTCAATGTCTCCAAATACGCGAAAGTATTGGTTAAGGACACGCCAGTATCTCTTACCAATTGCCTCAATTCCTTTGTCACCCCATATGGCAGCGGCTGGAATTGAGGGGGCTGACGTTGGCTAAAAATGACTGGGCATGCACGTATAACCTGCAATTCTCCCACTCGAAATGCCTCCTCCCGACACTGTTCCCCCTTGTCAACTGTCCCTCCCCCATTTGCCCCCTCGCTCCCTTCCGGTGGAACCATCCCTGGTCCTTCCTCCTCATCCCCCCATGCCTCCCCCCCTGTGGCCCCAGTAAACCCAGTTGTCTGTGGGGGGGTGGTGGCAGATGATGGACGCGGCGTGGGGGAGGGGCCCTTCCCTCCCCCCCATGCCTGCGGCTGGAACAGGGCGGCGCTGGGGCCGGAAGAGATGGATCGACCTTCAGTCCGTTTGGCGCGCAATATGGCTGCGCCCAGGTCCGTGCACGTGGTCGCTGTTCATCCACAGCACGAGGTGGCAAATAGGCTGGGTTCCCCCCCTCTTCACTGCAACGGGGCCCCCTGCGCTGATCCCATGGGCTGGGATCCCACATTACAGGCTCCGTTCCCTCCCCCGCGACTCGTGCTCCCGTGGCTGCCGGCACCTGACCCTTAGCTTAACTCACAAACATATCCCTCCCCTCCTGGTAAACCCCGTGCATTTGTGTATCTGCGACTAGCAGCCTGGGTGGGGGGTTGTGTGTTAGTGTGGGATAATTTTTCCGTTCGCTCGTGTGCTTTGTGGAAGGCAGATATTATCACTGCATAAGCTGGAACTATGTTATCGGCTCGGCAATCGCCTGCCTTGGTCCTTTGGTTCAGGATGTGTCCCAGTCTTTCTCATATGTCTATATGTAACACTTCTATTGGTGGCAGTGTGGGATATACAGACCTAATAAACGTTACTGATTCTGGTAGTTGTAGTTTGAATGTGGTAAGATCTTAGCAGTAGAGTTAATGTTTCAGTGTCTTGTGATATCTCTGTAGAAAGCAAGTTCCCCATGGTTTTTTTACCTTACTCTTGCCGCTGTACGTGCATGTGTGCAGAGGGTCTTTTGTTTAGCAGCTGTTGAGTTTACTTTCAGTTTCTGGTTCAGCTGCTGTCTCACGGCTTTTTTTTCTTTTCGGCATCCCCAGTGGCGTTCGCTGCGGTCCAGGTCTCTGCTGCTGCTTCACCAGTGGCTGCGGGTGACTGGGTTGTTCTCGGCGTGGTGCTGGGGTCCGGGGTGGCTCTGGCACTGGCAGCGGTGACAGGGTGTGAGGTTCCCTCACAGTCGGTGGTGGCGGTAGCGGCAGTGGCGGAGGGGCCGGTCGGCAGCGCGCATGTGGCTTGAGTGCTTCCCAGCACCTGCAAGCGGTGTGGAGGGGGACCGCGGTCCCTGCGGCTTATGTCGAGCTGCTAGGCAGCTGGCGCTAGGCGCCAGGTCCTGTGGCTGGCTGTGGTGGGCGGCTTCTGCTGGCGGCAGCGGCGGCTGCTCCTAGCAGTGCGCAGGCAGGCAGCGGGCTGCACGGAGTGGTGGCGCTTCTTTGCTTGGCGGAAAAGTGTACCGGTGTGGGGTTTGCGGGGTCTCGCGGGTGGGCTGAGGTGTTCAGGCAGCAGCAGCGCCACTTTTGCGGGCACGGCTTAGCCACAGCAAGCAGCAGGTGGCAGGGGCTCACGGCGGTTTTGGCGAGCTCTGCCACTCGAGTTTTCGAGCGGCGGTGCTCGCAGTCGCTCAGGGAGCAGCCTCGGTCGCGGTGTTGGCTGTTGACGCTGCCTTTCAGTTCCACTCACCGCTCAGATGGATAGTCGACCCCGCTCCGCTTTCTCCGCAGCTGCTGTCTCAGTTTTTCGGCTTCTTCTTCTTTTTTTTCTTCTTCTCTGTTCCTGTGCACTTTTGCTAATTTTTTTCGAGCTCTCTGTACTAACTTGCGTTTCTCAGAATTGGCTGAGACAATGGCTTAAAGACGTCTAAGTTTCTTTCAGTGAAAAATTCCTGTATTCTAAAACGAGTACGATAACCGGAATTTACCGATATTCCCCTGTTACAGGGTGTTCTATTCTAGTCTAATGTAGGTTCTAAGCCCCTGTGTTAGGGCACCACGTGTCGGCATTGGGCCTTTATATAACAAAGAAATGGAGTCTGCTCCCCGCTGAGGTGGTGATCAGAGAGTGTTTATTTCAAACTCGGCACTCTTTTTATCCCTTAAAACCATGTGACCTTGTGACCAATGAGATTATCAATTCTGGCGCATGTCCTCTGGGCTTTCCTGCCCTGGGTGCCTCCCCTGCACCCCTGGACACACCTCCTACAAGAATGATAAAGAAAAGATGAGTAAAATATTGCTGGATATGATATTGAGCAGAATGGAGCAAATGTTAACTTATAGGTTCATACACAGCTTTATATACCTTGCAAAAACAGTGCAGTGTAGCAGGTTGACCCTGGTCGGATACCAGGTACCCACTAAAGCCGCTCCCTCACTCTCCCTCTGCAACTGGACAGAGGAGAGAGAAAAAAAACATCTAAGGATTCAAGAGTAGAGATAAGAGTTGGGAGAGGTCACTTATTGATTACCTTCACAGGCAAAACAGACTCAAAGTGGGGATAGTACTTAAATTTATTACTGTAATGGGTTTGTGTAGTTAAATAACACTTCCTTTTCCCGGGAGGAACAGGATATTCCATACCATGTTATGTCAGTCCAGCTATAAGAGGGAAGGGAGAATTAGCTCGGCCCTTCTCCTTCCGGGATGGCCCGATAGACAGCTGTGCCTGTCCGAGACACCACTCCGTGGGGGAGGTAAAATTTTTTACTGTTAGTTTCCTTTGCCTGTGTGTTTGCAGTGTTATTAGTCTCTTCTTTTTTTCCTCCATGTAAATATAAACTTTCTTCCTTGGTAAGTCTGGGTTTTTCATGGTTTTTTTCTTTCGTCTCCCCTTGGGGGGGGGGGAAATCTGCGCAGGCTCAGCGGACACCTGGCGTTCAGTCAAAGTAAACAGCCACAATTACTAACAGAATAAGAGCCAAAGAGTGAGAAATAAAAGTCTTAAAAACACCTTCCCCCCACCCCTCCTTCCTTCCACATTCTCCCTCTTCCCACCCAGCAGTGCAGGGGGATGGGGAATGGGGGTTGCGGTCAGTTGTTGTTTCTGCCACTGCTCAGAGAGAGGAGTCCTTCCCCTGCTCCCATTGGGTCCCTCCCACGGGAGACAGTCCTTGATGGACCTCTCCAGGGTGAGTCCATCCCTCGGGCAGCAGTTCTTCCCAAACTGCTGTCCCTTGGGTCACTCCTCCATGGGGTGTAGTCCTTCACGAATGAGCTGTACCGATGTGGGTCCCCCACAGGGGTCACAAGTCCTACCTGGGAAAAACCTGCTCCAATGTGGGCTTCCCTCTCCACGGGTTGCAGGTCTCCGGCAGGACCCTGCTCCATCTTGGACCTCCCATGGGGTCACAGCCTCCTTCATGCATCTACCTGCTCCAGCATGGGCTTCTCCATGGGCTCCAGGTGGGTCTCTGCACTCCGATGGTCCTCCATGGGCTGCAAGGGGACAGCTGTTCTACCATGGTCTTCACCATGGGCTGCAGGGACCACAGCTCCAGGGTCTGGAGCACCTCCTCCCCCTCCTTCTGCACTGACCTTGGTGTCTACCTTGTTGTTCCCATGATGCCTAATGGTGCTAAGGAAAAAAAAACTCGGGAGCAGTTAACTGGAGATGAGATAAGAAAAGGGTTTAATTTGTGCCTAGGCATAAGATTACAGGACGCGCGCGCAGGCCGTGTTCAGGTGTTACAATTTATAATACTGTCCGACCAATCCAAGTTTTGTCCATCCCGTAGCCTTTGCTCTGGTCCACCCCCTGGCCCACCCTCTGGGAATTGGGTCTGGGGGCTTTTCTTCATCATCTTCACCTTCTTCAGAGCACAAAGGGTGCACGGTCACCCAGTTCTCGACTGTGTTCTGTGGTTCAGGCTAAGATATGAGTGTTCTCTAAACAGCATAGGCCTTGCCTTGACAAAAGACTAAACATTTTCTGCTGGAATTCAGGGGTAGAATTGATATAGGGAACACAGAATGGGGTAAGAGGGTTGAGGAATGTGTAAACTACTGTGCTAAAAGGTGAGGGATAAGGGCTGCTGCTTCTAAAATCTACTTCTACTTATATAACTACTTATAAAGCTTATAAAAATTAGGAAAATAAGAAAAACCAGATGGACTTTATGGCATCAGTCCCCCCTTTAGAAATTGAACAAGACTCAAAGATCTTGTTCAATCTCTACTACTTATACTTAACACTATATCAGTAAGATGTCTAATACTTATAACACTAATCATATAATAAGCTATTATGCAGATTTAACACTAACATGAATGGCTGTTCCATCCAGGTTTATTTTGGTAACTATGAAGTAAGTCTGTGGAAGTAAACTTAATGAAACATCTCTAAGAATTATCCAATATATAATTTAACTTGTTGCCAAATTTCAGTCAAATTCATAGTGCAAATTCAGCACTCACTTTCATGAAGAATGTTGGGTGCATTTTGCTAAAGTCAAATGTAAATTTAGGTTCTAAACTCAATTCATAGTTACTGGTAGTACTAAGCAATACAAACAAGAGAAAAAAAACTTAAACATTATTTTAACAGTTCTTGTAATAGTTTTTGTTGCTCTACTCATCTCAGGAACAGACGTTTTTCTTCTGGGGTAAAATTCAGGGTTCTTGATAATAACTCTGACCACGATGGAGATGGTCCGCTGGATTTGAAAACAGTTCTTTCTATTTGGCTTGCAGGAGTTTCAGTCTTATTGTTTAATATAGACTCAGTTTTTGGGCTGGAACAGATGAGCAGGAGTGTCCAGTCTCATAGGCTTAGATGACACGATGAATCTCTGCAGTTCCTGCAAAGTAGATCTTAAAACATTAAACAATTTCACAAATAAATTTTCTCTATGCAAGCAGGAAGTCAATGAAGTGTGACTCTCTGTCTGATGATAATTTCACAGGAATTTTGAATCTTGGAATTCCTGCAATTTGATCATGTGAGAGAGGAGCTTGTGCTTTTATCACATAAAGTGATTAACTGCCAGTCACAGATTTAATAGGTCAGTCAGGAGCTTACTTGAAGCAGACTGCGTCTGGATGCAAACAGCACCCTGGCAGTGCCAGTAGCTCACCACAGAGAGCTTATACTCTCTGGACAGATTCCAGGCCTTACTGGGGGGACAGGCCATCCTGCCACAGTCTGCCCCAGACTGCAGTCGATCATCTTTATCTCATGGAGTGATAGTGCAGGTATCTCTTGCCTCCATGGATAAAAGCATCTTCATGTATTGGGTTAGGTGCACTCATGGATATGTGAACACCAAAAAAGCAGCTGTATTACAATAAAGCTAGGAAGTAATCTAAGCAAACCATTTAAGCGATTTAAATAATTATCCCAACAACGATGTTACCAGGTTGTTTCAAAGATTGCAGGCAAGATGCAAGTCAGGTCTCAGGGTCCCATGGGAGAGTTCACAGAACCAGTGCTGTTGCAGTGCTGCAGCCACCTTCTCACCCCCCTTTCTGTCCTAACACAGGACTTCTGTGAAACTCAGTGTTCACACCTTCCTAGATGACACTAGATAAGAAAGCATCTTAAAAGCATAAGTATATAAACATGATTTCACAATCATATGAAAATCTATATGGACTTTTCATTAAACTACTCCTTCAGGAGGAATTCTTTTCACAGGCTGCAGTAACTAAAGAGACACAGATGTTTACAAATTGCTGTTGGAACAAGATACGTACAAGTACAAACATTACAAGCTTTAAAACAATTCATGTAGCAAAAGTAAAAGGAAGTTTTTCAATTTTTCAGCAATTAAGCTAACAACAAGAGAAGCTTAAAAGTTATATAGAACAGAAAATAACAAAAATATAATAATCATAGTATTTTTTGGTTGTTGTATATGTACCACCTTTGGAAGTTACAGGTTGATCTTATAACAGTTCTCAATCGTGTCAGAAGCTTTTATGTTAGTTTCTTGTTTACTCAGTCTTGATTTTATTGCAGTTCATCACTCTTTGTCCTGGTGTATTTCATTTGCAGTTGTTAAGACATTTGTCTACTTTTGCACAAAAGTTGTTTCCATGCCTCTTAGTTTGAGTTCTGGTAGCACAGCTTTCAGGTCTGCTTGCTGGAACAGATTATCTGCAAACAGTTAACTTCGGACACATTGTTAATTCACATTAAGAGCAAAACAGTGGCCTCCCTTTTGATTTTGCCACATCCCCCCGAGCTCAATCAGGGCACAGAGGGCAGAAATATTCACAGGCTGTGAGACTGAAACAGGCCTAGAGCACACAGGGGCTAATATAGTTAGCTTTTCTTCTCCCCCTCCCTTTTGGTTTTTTATTACAGCTCTCTTCTAACTGAGTTAGGGTAGAGATACTTACAGGTTATGAGCCTGAAATAGTTTTAGAATACAGAGGACACAGGGGTCAATAGACAGTTTCTATTCTTCCAGTTTCACTTGTTGGGGACAAATCAGTTTCTTTTCCTTCAGACCTAGACAATTTCTTCTCTAGTGTCCCCTCCCTTTACAGAAAGAACACTCACTATTTGCTTCATCATGTTGGTAATTGTATTCTTAATTTTTGTGGTGTACATTGTGTTTGTAGCATTCTTGGTAATTACTGGTTTTGGTCTGAGTGTGATGCTGGCCCATACCATTGGGATGACAGCACTCTCAGCTTCTGCAGGGATTTCTTCATGGTTTTCCTGTATGAAAAAGATAGCTGCTTCGACATATTTAGTACCAAAAATTATAACTTTTATCTCCCTTTTGCAGAATTTGATTTCAACTTTTAATTTCTCCAATGAACTCCTACTCAACAAAGGATTAGGAGAGTTTAACATACAGAAGAATTGATGAATCACCCAATATTTACCCAATTTAAATCCCAAAAGTTCAAAGAGTGGCTTGGTTTTACCTATTTCTGTAACTTCAATTACAGTTATGTTATTATAACTCAATTTCTTTTCCAAAGTATTTCACATAGCTTTCACAGCTTTTTGAGCTGAAGGTATGCTTGTGGTTCTTCCGAGTCATAGCCTGTTTCGTCATTGGATGTGTATGTGTCCCTTGTTAGAGAAACTCTTGTACCTATTACATATATTGCACTGGCGAGTTTTAGTTTTCATGTTTGTTGGGTTTGGAGCTAACACTGCTGGAAATGCACACTGATATTGCCCCCCCTTTTTTGGCTTGGTGGGAGGGTACGGATTGTGAAGGCTTGGGATGGTTAGAGGGGGAGTGAGAGCTCCGTCTCCGCCCCTAATGGCGGAGCTAGAGAGTCCCGTGTTAGGCTGGGCTGGGATCCCAGTTACAGACACTGCTTTAGCTTTTTCTGCAGTTTCTGCAGTTCTAGCCGTTTTTTTGCCTGTACTTGCCAAGGTATTATGGGCAGTTGTGTCTGAATTGGTCACAGTTGGGAAGCGGTCTGCCTTTGTGTTTGCTGCGGTCCCCGCTCTGACGAACGGAGTGGCGGCAACTTTTGTGCTAAATTTATACTCTAATTGTCTCACGGCTGGACTTACTCTCACTGCGACAGTGGTCAGCGCTGCTCCTGCGCTCACAAAGTGCCGGTGGCGCCTGCGACTGTCACCTGATCTCCCCCTTCCTCTTCTACACGTTGGGATAGGCTGGACGCTGGCTGCTCTCGCCCTCGGCCCTGCTTCACTTGTTATCGGAGCAGGCATTCTTATCGCCATGACAACCGTAAAGTTGTCGGCTGGTTTTAAAATTTTCACTACCCTTGCACCCGCGGCAGCTGCTTGCATGGGATCAGCAGCTCCAGGGGAAAGGGCTACTCTCTCTACGTTAGTTAGTACAGGCGGGGGAAGTTTTACATGCTTATTCATTCTCCTTGTCCCTGCTTTTCTCGCAGCTTTCGGTGCCCTTGTTACGATTCAATCTACAGTCGCGCTTGTTATGCCTGGGGCAATCCTCAGAACAGTAGGGGTAGGGCTGGGTCCTGTCACCTCCGCAAAGTCAGTGGCCCCAGCACCCCCTCGTGCCGCCGCGCCTAATGGTTTTAGAGCTTTCACAGCACCTGCATTTGCTGCCCCTGCTTGGGTCACACTAGCAGGGACCAAAGCTTCCTCGTCAGCCAAAGCAACAACTGGGACCAGCTCTGCCCGTCTCTGCCCTACTGTGTTTGCCACGGTCTTACACCTAGGGATTGCTCCCTGCTCGAGCCTCGCTCTCTCCGTCCCCGGGTCTTCCCCTCCTTCCTCGCTTGCTAGAATAGTTGGGACAAACTTTGCTTGTTTCTGTCCTGTTATGCGCACTCCTACAGCACTAGGAACAGGCAGCAACTTTCTTTTCCCTGCGCCAGCTAGCTCTGTCGCCATGGTAACAGCCGTTCCGAAAACCTCCCCTGCGCTCTGAGCTGGGAGTTCCGTTGCCGCGGCAACGTCTGTTCTTAAAATTGCTCCACTGCCCACCGTACTCGTCTTCTGTTTTCTATTCTGATATACTGTCCAAGCTATATCCAATAACTCACCAATATCCTTTTTATCACCACCTGCCTTTTGCAGTTTTTTCCTTATATCATCTATAGACTGTCCTACAAACAAATACACTAGGTGTTTTTTCCCCAGGTCTAACTCTATATCAATATCAGTGTATTTTCTTATGACATCTTTCAGCTTATTCAGAAAATCTGTGGGTGACTCATTCATATCCTGTCTAACTTCATACATCTTAGACCAGTTTATTGCCTTTGTATTCGCTACTACAGTAGCACAGTCTGCTGTGTTCGCCGCAGTCAACTCTGGGGTCCCCCTTGCAATCAGGGCATGCAGCCCCGTTTTTTCTGCTCTCACGCCGCTACTGCCACTGACAGAATCAACAGCTCCAGCGCCTGTCTGCGGTGCTGGGCTGCTCGGCTCCACAAACATCCCTGGGGCTGACACCTTCACTTCACTGCCACCATCAGAGCCAGTGACCCCTACACCTGCTGCCATCACCACACTGGTCAGTCTCTGCGCATCTCTCACCGCGATTTCTAAAGTCTCCCTTGTCTCTACAGCAGATGCCACTTCTATAGTAACTTTTTCTGGTGTCACCATGCCGAAAGCAACTCTAGTAAAAGCCGACTTTTCAGACCTCACAGTTCCTGTCACGTCACTGGTAGAACTAATAACTTCAACTCTCACTTGCTCTGCTATGCCTGTGCTCACTTCTGCTGTTACCATGACAACCCTGTCTGCTCCGGCAAAGCCGCTGGCAGCTGCAAGGCAACGGGCTGCTTCCCCCACGCTCATTGGAACAGGCAGGGAGGGTGCCGCTTCCATTGCCCCTGTGGGGCCAGGAGCTGCTCCTGCTGTTACCCCTGTTGCGATCAAACTAGACACTACCTCCGAGTTAGCTAGCCCCGCAGCGTTTGTATTACTCCCGCCCGGCTTTGCCGTGCCGAAAACAGTTCCAACAAAAGCCGACCTTATAGATCTTATCTGCGCTACTGTGCCTACTCCGGCCAAACCGACAGCCTCTGTTCTATCGTCTATGCCAGCGGGACTCACTCCCGCCGCTTTCTCAGACTTCCTTTTCCCTATCAGGGCTCTCTTGCACTGCTTTTTCCACTCAGGCCATGTTAAAAGAAATAGAAACAATTCTGCATACTGGATTTCTTCCCATTTTTCCTCTCTATGTAGCATCATAATAAGTTGCATTACAGTATCTAACTCAAATGTTCCAAGTTTCGGCCACACTATCCCCCTTTGGTTCCCGTATGAAGGCCACACATTCATAGATAACCAACACAGTTCTTGCTTCTTTAAAGGTGTTTCAGGTTTAGTTAGATTGTCCCAGTGGTGTTAAATTAGGACTAAAGGGGAGTCCTCCAAAACCTTCCCCCTGGATTGCGTACTGCCCATACTGATTAGTAGACACAGAAAAACTTTTCACTGCGAGACTCGAACCTGCAGCTCTAGGGTTTCAAAGTTGTTAGTGTAACCACTTAACTACAACCACTTAACTACAGAGCCTCCCCATCTCCTTGCA
This sequence comes from Pseudopipra pipra, assembly GCF_036250125.1. Taxonomy (NCBI): domain Eukaryota; kingdom Metazoa; phylum Chordata; class Aves; order Passeriformes; family Pipridae; genus Pseudopipra; species Pseudopipra pipra. Next base: position 64,187,664 of record NC_087580.1, on the reverse strand, counting down.
GCAACAGAGCACTCTGGAAGGGCGTCCCCCTCTGACCGAAACAAAACCCAGTCCTAGGCTGACACAAATCCGCTCTGATCTGCACCTGGTGAACCCTTTTTGCCTACTGGAAATTGACTCTCGCGACTTTAGGGCCCAAGTCCAAGCCTTTCCAGTCCCACCGCGTTTCCTATCTCCCGGGAAACACAAAAACTCTTCCGCAGTTGCTAACAAAACAAAAAAAACCCTTTTCCTCTTATTTTGCCTTTTTTTATCTCACCTCTGCGCTCCGTGCTTGGTTCCGTGGGTTCTGTGGAGCTGGCTTTCTCAGACCGGGGCGGGAATTGTCTCAAATAAAATGCCGGCTTGATGAGGAATTCCTGCACGATGAAATGTCTGATCTGGAGAATTCCAGGTCTGAGTTTCCCCGTTCGGGCCAACAGCTGATGCCTAATGGTGCTAAGGAAAAAAAAACTCGGGAGCAGTTAATTGGAGATGAGATAAGAAAAGGGTTTAATTTGTGCCTAGGCATAAGATTACAGGACGCGCGCGCAGGCCGTGTTCAGGTGTTACAATTTATAATACTGTCCGACCAATCCAAGTTTTGTCCATCCCGTAGCCTTTGCTCTGGTCCACCCCCTGGCCCACCCTCTGGGAATTGGGTCTGGGGGCTTTTCTTCATCATCTTCACCTTCTTCAGAGCACAAAGGGTGCACGGTCACCCAGTTCTCGACTGTGTTCTGTGGTTCAGGCTAAGATATGAGTGTTCTCTAAACAGCATAGGCCTTGCCTTGACAAAAGACTAAACATTTTCTGCTGGAATTCAGGGGTAGAATTGATATAGGGAACACAGAATGGGGTAAGAGGGTTGAGGAATGTGTAAACTACTGTGCTAAAAGGTGAGGGATAAGGGCTGCTGCTTCTAAAATCTACTTCTACTTATATAACTACTTATAAAGCTTATAAAAATTAGGAAAATAAGAAAAACCAGATGGACTTTACGGTATCACCATGTTCCCACTCCGCTCTTCCCTGGTTGGAATTCCTCTGAGCAACAACCTTCTGTTCTTAAATATGTTATCACAGAGGCGTTACTATTACTCCTAATTGGCTTGGCCAGCAGCAGGAAGCCCATCCTGGAGCCAGCTGGCATTGGCTCCATGGGACAGGGGAAGCTTCTAGCAGCTTCTAACAGAAGCCACCCCTGTAGCTCCCCCACTACCAAAACCCAGCCACAGAAACCCACTATACATATATACGGGTTCCCTCAGCTAACAGTGACAGGAAGTTTACTGGATGTAAAACAAAGCAAGTGAACTTACAGCAGGAAGTAAAGTAATCCCAGAAAGCAATTCTCATGGATTTGTAGTTCCAGCAACGTTGCTGGCACAGGAATTATGTTTATACTGTAAATCCTCACAGTCTACTTTTATATTACTTTTTAACTTTGTGCTTTCAGACTGCTTTATTGCAGAGGACATTATGTCATATTTTACCAACTTTGAAGGTATAAACTAATAGCTAAGAATGTGCTTGATTTAAATGTTTCTGTTTAATGTGAGGAAGCAGATATTACACATTTCAATAACACTTCTCTGTGATGCTTACTTTCTTCACTTTTAAATGCTGAACATTCATTATTTTTTGAAACTTCAGGGTTTGATTAAGAAGAAAAGCACCTTGCTTTATAGACTTGAATGCTACTCCTTCTACAGGCAGCCCTTTCCAAATCTGATTCATCTCTCATTTACCTTATTTTTACAATTTTATTAACCTCCTTACAGATGTTAGAGATTTAGGCCTGAAGGCTGTCACTGCTTTATGAAAATCCCTTGATGACTGATCTGGCATTGTTCACACTAAAGCACCTATAAATATTTTCTGATTCTTTTTACATATGCATAAATGCAAGGTCTTTCATACAACAAATGGCCAGAAACAAATGCTTTCACACTTTCTGGCCTTCATCATGCAACCATACGTAATTCTTCATCTTATCTGGCCTACTTAAATTAGATTATCAAATAAAATTAAAATTAATTAAAATTAAAATTTAAAAATAAAAATGCTATTACATTCAGCAAGCTAGCAAACTCTATATGATGATGCAATAAAATGGGTGACTTGATGAGGTAATATCTGATAATTTATCACTGAAAACCAGAAGCTGGAGTTGGGGAAGAGGAGTGATAATTGAGCCTTTCCTTACCATTAGCCACCCCACACCTTATTACACATCCCTCACATAAAATCTGTCTTTTGAAATAGCTTTGAGACATGAATTAGATAATTTGCAATTTAGGAGTAAAGGACATTACTTTTTCCCTCAAAGTAGAATTTCTACTCTGTTCACATTCAAACTGCATTGCTTATTAAAACAGGAGGGAGAAGCTGAGTAAAGATGGCACTGTGTAAACACCCCTCTTTGGGGGCAATGCAATTCTGCTCTTGGTTTCATCCCAGCCTCCTTCCTTCACATTGTGCCAGTCCGAGCAGTAATACAGTCCCCACAGGGCTGCTGCAGGCCCAGGATTTGCTCTCTGACTGCAGCAGTGACCTGGGCCCCATGTCACTTATCCCAGTCTTGAACAGGCCTTGCAAAAACCCCTATGGAGATGCTACCTGTAGGGGCGGGCCAAAGGTGGCACAGAGGATGTGCCAGGTACAGAGCCCAAGGAGCATGCCCCAGAGTTAGTAAACTGGTTGGTTAAGAAAGTCACATGATATGTAAGGATAAAAGGGCGCGCGAGTTCGAATAAAATCTCTTTGTCTCACCACCGCACGAGGAGCATCACTTATTCCTTGTTATACAAAGGTCACATGCTACATATGGCGCTCGAACGGGACAAATTTAGCTTATATTAAGTGAGATAAATATCCTGAATCAGGAGATTAGCCGGTGACTCCGGGATCGTCTCGATTTTTCGGAGATGGGAGTCTTTACCGCAAAAAACCTTGACGTCAGTAAACCCCGTGGTCTTAGTGGCATCTAAGAGACGGATAGTTAGTTAGCGAGCTCAAAAAAGATTAGGTAGTGCACGGAAGAAGAGAAGAAAGAGTTAAGGAAGAAGCCGAGAGGTCAGAGCAGGCAGCCGGAGAGAGCGGAGTGGGTCCATGCAACATCAAAGGCGGTGAGTTTGTCTGGAGCGAACCCGCATGTCTAAGACTGATCCCTGGGCGAGACGTGGCTGCAGCTCGGAGCCCCGAGCTGCGGAGCACCTTAAGATCGTCAGGGAAAAGCCTGTTGATTCCCTAAGTGTCGGTCATTTGGTAAATGCGGTATTCCGCTACCGACTGCTGCTGGATCACGTGCGAGAAGCTTTCGCTGCCGCCCGTACCATCCCAGCCCCACCGTGCGACCCCCGCATTGCCTTTCTGCCCAGCGGAAAGCGCAGAACTCCGTGCCGCTGCACCGCCGGCCGGCACCTAGTGCCTGTTGCCTAGCAACTACTAAACCCGTAGTTTGAAAGTACCCAAGAAGCGGCCGAGCCAAGCAGTGTGCTGGCTGCCCCTGCGCGTCTTGCGCACCGGAGGAGACTTGGCCAAACTCCTGCCGGCCCCTGCCTGTTAGTGACGATAGTGTAGACCCTTCAAGTTGAGGAAAAACCTTTCAGAAACCGCGGAAACCCCAAAAGAACTTTCTGCCGCTTTTCGCCGCCTTTCGCCGCCGGCCCGGCGCTAGGACCGCCCCGCGCGGCCCCGGCCCGGGCGCTAGGACCGCGCGGCCCCGAGCACGCCGCCGGAGCCGCCCCCGCGGGTCCTAGCCCCCCCGCCGCCGCCGCCGCCGCCGCCGCTGTCCCGAGCTTGCAGTCTGCGCCGGGACACCAGCCGCCAGCGCCGGAGCCCCACGGTTTGCCATCGCCGAACCAGCATCTGCCGAGCCTGCCCCCGCACCGGGACCTGCCCCGAGCTGCAGCCGCCTCCAGCCGTGCGCAGAACCGCCCACGCCGCCGGAGCAGCACCCCCCTCGCCGCAGCCGACACAGCCCGGACCTCCCAAAAGCCGCAGAAAAAAGACTGCAGTTAGCCCAATCTGCTACAAAGGGACTCAAAACGTGTGCTCCCAGCCGCTAGAAATAAGGTAACATAAGACACCTGTTTCCATAGAAACCTCTGATACATTGAAACAAAACTCAGACTCTAGAGCTTTGCTAAACTTTGCAACATAAAGCAGTTTTACTCTGATAAACTCTGCCTGCACGAGGCACACAGAGAAAGACAAACAACCCACACCACACCCCCCCCACACACACTGCTGAAAGCAAGCACAGCACAACATGATAATACAAACTCAGGGATCATACCGGGAGACACGGGAGCCACGTAAAACAAGTCGCTGGGAAGAGACAGACACTGCCATGCGAACTTCTGACCCCCGGGTCCACACAAGGCAGTCCTGTTACAGTGATGGGGAGAGTAATTTAATGTATTCATCCCTTTTCACTGCGAATGAACAGCGAACACGTGCACAGCCATGGCCGCAGCCATTTTCCTCCCCCACACAGACTGTACTCCAACCTTTCTTTTCCGGCCGAGAGCCCAGCCCCGCCCCCCACTCGCCACCTGCACTGACCACCATCCCCCCACAGGGAACCGGGTTTGCCGAAACCAAAAGGGGGGAGGGATGGGAGGAATGGAGGGAGGGAGAGAAGGAAGGGGAGAAGGAGGGGGAGAAAGAGCCAAACATAGTTCCAACGGGAGGGATCAATAGAGCACAGGGGAAAATTTCAGCTAACATGTGGGAACAATGTCTGGACGAGGCAATACGAAAGGAAAACCTGAATATTATTCAGGCTTGCCCAGGCGATATGAGCCTAAGCCAGCCCCCTCAGAGTCAGGCCTTGTATGAGGCCGCAGAATTCCTGAGGCAATTGATAAGTGGTTCTGGTCTGTCCTTAACCAATATATTTAAATATTTGGAGGCATTGAGTTACACCTACCCACTCACTACATCTGACTGGAAAGAACTGATAAAACTAGTTCTCAGTGACACCCAATATACAGTCTGGTTAGCTGATTTCCAGAAAAATTGCTCTATTCATATTAAATACCTACAGACAGACACCACGGCACATCAATCAGGCGGAAAAGCAAATTATAATTTAGATTCACAATCAAAATACCATAAAGAGATAGCCAGGCAAGCCCTAAAAGCTATGAAAAACATTATCACTGCAGATCAAAATGATTATCTATCCAATAGTGAAGAGTTACAAAGTTATACTGAGTTGAATTTAAGATGTTTGGACCAGCTACAGTCGACTTTAAATAAGCAAATTGAATACAATGAAGCCAGAGAGATGCTGTACAAGCATTTGGCTTTTGAAAGAGAAAATGCAAGAGCCTTGCAGAGCTCTCCTGCAAGAGAGAACTGTGACTTTACTGAGCTAGTGCAACCCTATCAAAAGGCTAGCTCTGAGAAGCAGCTACCTGCCTCTCTAGCTGCAGCTTTAGATGCCCAGATGAGAACACACAAGGAAGTCAGACACACAACTAGTTGTTTGAGTTGTGGAGAAATAAATCACTATCAGGAGAATTGTCCCTGGAAACCCCTAATTGCAACATTCCATAAACACCCTAGCAGCAGAGAAATGACTCAGTTGTACCAAGGGTGCCATACGCAAAACAAAAGATGTGCTACAAGTATTGTATTGCTTGTAATAGCATTGCTAGCTGTACTCTTTTTTAGCACTACTGTTCATGTGCAAAAGAGAAAACTACTTAAGGCAAGCCACACACCAATAACCAGCCCCCAAAATAACCATGTACCCTGTACCCCAAAGAAGGGTGACAGGTGGAAAACATTACAGATGCTAACAGCGGAACACGCAGTCAAAACACATACAGAAGCCTTGCAGATTGGACTGCCTCTATTTAAAAGGTTTCTAGCAAATTTGTCACAAGTGGTAACTGATTCAAAAAACAATTCCTTTACCATTCTCTGTCACCCTGAGGATGCCCAGAAACCCCTCTTTCCCATCATGGTTTTAAGCAGTGCACAAACTATTCAAACTCACTGCTGGGCTGTACCTCCTCAGGAGATGCAAAATACCTCAATGAAGTATCAGACAGCCATAATACATCATTATGCAGAAAACACAGTAATAACCAATGCCACGAGAAATGAACTGCTAATTGTTCCTGCTGTTTTAACCGAAACTGCCCAAGGTGCAGATCTTCAGTTTGTTTCAGGAAGGACCCAACGACCACAATTCTGGACTTGCCATGGAAAAGACAACACAGCAAAAAAGCTCTACACAGGTGACACAGTTCGAGGTAAAAAACACTTGTATTTACACGAGTTGCAGAAACCTCAGAAGGCTACCAGTTGCTTAAAACCGGTTTTAGCCATAAACAGAGGGAACCTACAACCTCTCTTTGTGTTGCTAGGGGAGAACTCCAACTTAAAGTCTGACAAATTGTTGATTACAGAGGCAAACCAAAAATTAGAGAATTATACCAAGGTAACAAAGAGCAAACAAAACAGGGGAGATCCTGAAAGGCAAATCTGCCTAGTTTTTGTTTCCAGCAGGTATGAAGCATTGCAGCTTTGTTTCAGTGGGATCAAACTGAGAGAAGCCGCTGTTAGTTCTAAAACAGCTCTTTCAGTCATACCCCACCACCTAAATCTGTGTAAGTTGCTATTGAGTTTGTAAGCTTGTCATTTAGGGCAGAGCACGACTGAGGATCTGGACGGAAGAAATCCTGCCTTTACCAACATTCCAGCCTTGAAAGGACAATTTGGATAGGATGACAGCTGAGGACGCTGGATTTCAAGATGCCCTGGCAAGTTTTGGTGGTAATATTTAATCCATCTCCTTAAGCACAGATTGTGGCAGAATTCAACAGTTTACCTTTAAAGGCCACACCAGATGCAATACTGAACCAATGAAAGGCCTCAGGGCCTTCACATATGCATCTAGGAAAACACAATATGCTGCAATAGACTTAAATAAATCCTGCCACAGAACAGTGAGAAAACTTCAAGCCATGAACTAAGCTTCTGTATAGTTCTAGACTGATTGTCATTACCTTGGGAAAATTTTAAAACAATCCTTTGATGTTATAATTGTGCTTATTATGCTATGAAGTTGATAATCTGTTTTGAAAGTTAATTTCCTTGAGATATTGTTAACCCTTACCTGTTTTTTGAAATGCGTTCTGATTGGTTCCTGTGAGTTACAAAAGGTATAATTTGTACACAAATGCACGCAAAATCACATCCTGACCTGCCACAGCCAATGACTGACAGAAACTAGAAAGCTGCTAAAGCAGCAATGTTTAACACTATACCCAGAGTTTTAAAGCAAGCAATTGCTTCATTCATTCTCCATCAGAATACAGGTTCTCTAAGAGACCATTCAAAATAACAATCAATAAAGCTACATCATCAAAGTATGCCACACTGTCAGGAAACCACCCTAGAGAGTTAAATGCAAATGAGGCTTGGCGATCAGAGATATACATTTTGAATTGGACGTATTGAAATTGTACATGCAAATAGATATACATTCACAAAACATAACTGCCACTACATTCACTAGACAAAACACAAAGGTGTAAAACACATAAGTTAGTTGCTTAACAAACCTTTAGTACTCTAAAATGGATTAACATTAATAATAAGCTGTTAACTTCCTATGAAATAGGAAAATTCTCACGTCAAGTATTTCACACTAATCCATAAAACAGTAAAGACACATATTGAAACACGTGCTAAGTTTAAACAAAAGGGGGGAGAACTGGTGTAACCTGTAAGAACATCTGGAAAAAGCTATGTATGTTATCAATTTTTGAGTTGTGACAGTGCTGAAAGAAGCAGGTCTGATAAGCAGCACACACCTCAGGCGTTTGTTTCTCCAAAGTTGCTAATCATAGTAAGATTTGATTTCAGGACGATGGATGAGATACCTAGGTTTGTGACATGGAGAGAAAGCTATGCCTAAAAGTTATAGAAAAGAACTCAAGCAAGTTTCTTCCAGGTGTGTAAAACCCTATTCAAATATGTGACCACAGCAACAGGAACCAGAGCAACGCAGAAGTTTGGAAAAGAGTTATGTTATGTTTTCAAGTTTACATTAGGAAATGACCAACGTGGTGAAAAGCAATCTCTGGAATGTGTGTGTGTGTGTGTGTTCATGTGTGTGTTCAGTGCGGTGGCCACCGATGTATGATATGAGTGTGTGAATGAAAATGGTTGTGTGATTGGTCAAATAATAAAAACCAAACACCTCACAAATAACATTACCTCAGCCACAGGTCGCTTTTGAGAAATTGTAGTTTGCTAAGATTACCCTGTTCTTAAATAAAGTTTGAAATCCCCAGTTATAAAAACCCTCAGATTAAAAAGTTATAAGTTTATAGACAGTTAAGATAAGCCCCAAGTTAATAAAGTAATTATCCAAGTTGCACTACCCTATAGGAATATAAGAAGGTTTTAAAAGGTTTACATTAGAGTTAAGCAACTGAGCAAGCAATGTGCCGGATCACTGCGAAGCTTGGTAGTTTTATAATGTTTTGATTGTTAAAATTGTTGTTTGCATTGTTGTTTGCATTTTTGTTCATACTGTTTTTGTGACTTCTTAATATAATTAAAAGAGGGGATGTGTAGGGGCGGGCCAAAGGTGGCACAGAGGATGTGCCAGGTACAGAGCCCAAGGAGCATGCCCCAGAGTTAGTAAACTGGTTGGTTAAGAAAGTCACATGATATGTAAGGATAAAAGGGCGCGCGAGTTCGAATAAAATCTCTTTGTCTCACCACCGCACGAGGAGCATCACTTATTCCTTGTTATACAAAGGTCACATGCTACAGCTACCTTGCTGGAAAGGCGGCCTCACTTGTTTGCTCAAATTATACCATTGCTCCTGAGGGAGCTCAGCACTTTTGCAGCCTCTAACACTGCAGCCAAAGACATCATGGAGGAGAAGCCCACACCATGATCCTGAGGCAAGGCAGGATGGGACTGGAACTGAGGCCCCAGATCAGTGAGCTCAACCAGGGCCTCCTGAGGTCAAACACAAGCATCACACCTTGACTGTCTCTCATTTCAGTGATTTTAGGAAAAATCAGAAACTCGTGGAGTGTGTGTTCTCAGAGACCCCTGCACTGGGCAGGAAGGCAACATCGAATATGAACCAAGTCACCTTGCTACCTTTGCTTAGCAGCTGTTGACCCTGGAATCACAGAGGGATTCCAGAGGTGTCTATGAGTTGAGAAAGCAGATGTCACATCTGCACTGGAAAAATGCCTGGCATTACTTTTTTCCCACATCTGTCTGTAAGGATATGTAAAAGGAGAGTGTTTGCTCCTTTAAGGGTATCTGGTCAAGGTCCTTTTCAGTGCAAAAAGGAATAATAAGAAAAATAGGAAGACAAACAAGAACATAAAAGGACACAGATTTGATGGACAAATAATAAGGGAGGCAGTGATGAGAACCAAACCTGGTCACTCACACTAATTGTTAAGGATATGTGGAGTGTGTGAATGTTTATTTTACTTAAGATTATTTGACTAAGGACCTTGCCAAATTGGAATGATAAGGTGTAAGATCCCAGCCCGAGCTACAAGCTCAACCAGGAGTTTTACTTCAAAAAAATATACAAGGCTCCAAAAACTCACCCACTGAATATTTAGAAGAGCCTTTAATACCTTGAGGTAGTGTAAAGAGAAGACGCAGCACACATTTTCTCAGGAGATACTTTTACTGATAACTTTGGAAAATATGGGAGAAAATAAGGCATCTTGGCAAAAGTTTAAAAGGGTAACACAACCAAAATAGAGCATTCCACAAAGCTGTTCCACTTAGCACATGCTAACCCATACAACTATTGGGCTTGAGTTGGTTCCAGCCCAATAGTATAATAATCCAGTGTCTCACATAAGGAAAGAGAAAGACAAACACACAGACATGAAACATCACCAATTATCATTAAAAAAGACAATAACCAGCAGCAAACCTCTCCAGTCACACTAATTGATGGGCTATCAAACAGCTACAGGCGCTACTTCTAGGAAGATCAGCCACTGGCCTGGGCTCCAGTGGCCATACAGGAGAAAGTTCTGGCCCTGGAGCTACCAGAGAAAGCAGCCACTCTTAACATCCTTTGACAATGTCAACATCCTAAAAGTAAATTTTTAAAAGCATGTACCTAACTTTTCTGTATTAATAAACAAACAAAATAAGTTACTACTACTTATCCACATTTACATTCTATATTAGTAACTATACACATAAAAGTATATGAAGAGCTTAGGCTAGGTTCATTATAGCTGTTCTTATTTGGCAGTTTTTTAATCTGATTTGGCCAAATACTAGGTCATGCCTCTTCAAAACACATGGGTGCGATAAAACAATGCAAAAGTACATAGAAAAGTGGTAGTTTAAGCAGGACTTCTTTTGACTTCTTAAATAGATCAAACTAGTATAAAATTTCTTTTAAAATTTTATGATGATAACAATGTATTACACTGGTATTGTTTCTCAAAGTTTATGGATGAACAATCTAGATACACTACATAAAAAACCACTTTTCCAAATCCAGTGACTTGCATTATCTTGAAGCTTACCTATCTGGAAATCCAATGTATTCGACAGGGTACATGGAATGAAATTTTTTTACCATGCCTCCAAGAAGCAAAGCACAAAGCAAGAGGTTAAAACAGAAAACAAGACAGGAAATTTTAAGTCAGTTATTTGAGGTTAATTGCAGTATAAAAAAATTGTGATATAAAAGAGGTAGATAAGAAAATTGTTCTGCCTTGTAGCATCACTTTCTTTTTTTGCTTTGATAGCAAGTTATTCCACAGAATAGGCCAGATCCTGACAGCATCTTGTGTTGCTGTTGCATAATATCCCTTTCTCTGATTGTTATGATAGTGATAGGATTCCCCATGGAAAATTCCTTCCCTGAAGATCAGTTAAGGGCCTTAAAACAGCGTAACCCATGAACATCCTCACTGAGTCCAGAAAATATTTGCTAAAAGTTCTAATGGTAATTATTAAAACAGTTTTGAATAGATTAAACTAGCAGCACATTTACTGCAGGCCACAGAAATGACCCTAGGGCTTGATTTTTATCTTGCAAATTAAAATTTCAAAGGAGAAGGAAATTCCAAATAAGACATAAGAACTGAAAGGAGTTTAGCATTTTCAGTACTGAAAGAATGTTTATTGGATAGCCCAACTTTTAAAATTCTATATAATTTCTATAAATACAGAATCTTAAGAATGTAATAATCCACAGCAAGCTATGCACAGCTCAGAAGATAAAGAAGTATCTCTGTTCATTAAAACTTCATGAAAGAACATTGAAAATAAAGTGTCCAAAAAGAGTCCCAGCTGTAAGCGAAAGTATGGATCCATGAGAAGTTTTTGTAGTTAAGAACTTAAATTATCTTTTTATTATACAAATTTTTCAGTTTTCTTTGTCTCAACTACTCTACAGGACACGCTGGTACTATTTAGGAATGACAGGTTTGTGAAAAAAAGCTCTCACTTTAATATTAATATATTAACAAAATAAAACAAAATACTAATGTCAAGTACTTTATAATAGTCATGTAAATACATTTGACCATAAGTGTTTAAATTGAGAAAGACAAAAATTCTGTCAGAAATGAAGAAGCTGATTGGTTAATGTCAGTAATGTCACTAATCTTCATTCCATGCACACTGAAGTAAATTCTTCTACTCCACAGTGAGAACAATGTCTTATGAAGACCTCATAATTGCTTTTGTAATTTCATAGATACCAAAAGAATCACATCAATAATAAACTCTCCTTAAATATAAGTGCAAAGCACCAGTCCCAAAGCCACATGCTTGGCCAGGCGTTTTAGTTTTATTTAAGACTCCAAGAGATTTTGCTCACGTGAACTCTTGCAAAGCCTTTTGGTTCTTTGATACCTTGAATCGCATAAAGAGAACATGCTACAAGCGTTTCCCAAGAGATTTCTTTTAGTGAGAAAATAGGTGTTTTGGCAAAAGGGTTTACAGGAATAACATACGACCAAGGAAAAGCATTACACTAGAGCACCAGCAAACACCAACACCCATTCATCAGTGTTAAGTTACCCACAAGAAGAAGAAAAGAGAGATTGAGAAAAGAAAGAAGTAAAAGAAGAGAGGAGAGAAAAATAGTTACTGCCAAGAGATCACATGGTGCAGGTCCAGAGACAGAAGGCCAAACAAGATGGAGGCCCTGTGAGTCTCTGTTTATAGGGATTGGCTACCGTGGCCAATCCCCCCAGGTGGGACACCTGGTTCACTGACCACTCAATGCCCTCCTAGCCAAAGTGAGGGGTGCCCCAGCCAATCAGAGGCTCAAGGGGGGCGTGGTGTGGGCAGGCTACCCAGCAGGTCTTCCTTGATTGACAGGTGCCCCATGTGGTTCCCGTGCCATGTGCCTTCCGATCCTGGAGGCCATGTTGGATGCAGACCTTACCATGTGGACACCGGTGCTGGAGGCCCTCCCCCCCTACCTCCCCTGCTGACAAAATGGTTGATCCAACACAATAATTAAACAATCTAGTGAGATACAAATCCGGTTTCTCACAATAAATTCCAGAATTTCATCCACCTCCGAATTAAAAAAAGATTGTATTTTCAGAATCACACATTCTTTCACAGAGATCTCTACTCAGTGTAGCCCTCAGCATTCAAAAGGCTAACAAGTCAACTGTACAGTTCCAGCTGCATGTTGTAGGCCAATTACAACTAATTTATCTGATTGCCTTCAAAGGGTGTCCTGGTTTCATCTGGGATAGAGTTAATTTTCTTCCTAGTAGCTGGTACAGTGCTGTGTTTTGTATTTAGGAAGAGAATAATGTTGATAACACACTGATGTTTTAGTTGTTGCTAAGCAGTGTTTACCCTAAATCAAGGACTTTTCAGTGTTTCATGCTCTGCCAGTGAGTGAGATAATCATCTGCTCAGAGGGATGTAATGGAGCGTGGAACAAAGTGAAGACTATGTGGCCTCCCTCCATTCAAATCCCATCAGAAAAGGGGAACATTGTGGGACTTTGAAGATCATGAGACCATACAGTACCTGTCAGCCAAGGGAGAATCAAGGTGTTCTGCTGCTGAGCCAACGACCACGTCAAACCCACTCCTCAGGTGCCAAGCCATGACCACCACCCCCCCATTAGGTATGGGGAGAGAACTTTACACCAATCAGAAATAAAAGGTATTTATTACTAGAGCCACTCAAGCTCCACCTAAACACAAAGAAATAGTATAAAAGTAAATTGGAGATAGAGGGAAAATTGAGGAAGACTCCACTGAAACTGCTGGGGTCAGTCAATGGGCTAAACCTGTCTTCTCCCTCCGATAGGGACGCCTATTGGGTAAGAATTATACTTTACGCTCATTAACTATTGCTTTTAGGACTAGAGCTTGTGCTTACTTAATATATATCAGTAGATTGCTTTAAAACATATTTTTACAGCCAGACACTATCACCGACAACCACAAACATTAAATTGTCACAATTTGTATTAATAAAGAGTGTTATTCCATAAAATGTTAGAATGAGTCCTTTACAGGTGCTAGCAGTTGCCAGCAGCAGGTAACACTTCGGCAGGGCCTTCTGAGGGGTCTCCACACTGTTGGTTGAGCCCCCCCGATAAGAGCAGTCCAATTACCCTCTGATCTTGTGAATCTGTTGGTGAAGGGTCTCATTACAAGGCACTGACAGACTGGTAAGACACAAGGGTCTTGACTTTCCTGGGGGCACCGACAGGCAAAATCCAAACTCCCCCCTTTGACGTGACATTATTGTTGCTGTTACTGTTCGATTTCTTATCTCATTGCTGTTTCCAGTAAATGTTTCTTATCTCAACCTGTGATCTTTCCTTTTGTGCCTCCAGTTTCCCTCTCCATCCCACCGCAGTGGGGAGGGGGAGGGAAAAACCGAGGGAGTGAGAGAGCAGTGCATGGTTTGGAGAGTCTCGGGGGGGGACAGTGAACTGGGGAGTACCATTCCTAAACCACAACTGCCTCATTTGGCACCCAATGTGTTGCATCAAAAGACTGAGATAACAACATATCTGCCAGGAGAAAGTTGGAAACAAATTTGATCTAAGCATTTGTGTATTAGGTACGGAGCCACTGGTCACAATGTTGCTTGATCTGTTCATATGGGTGTGGTACCTAACCCTCTTAATTTGCACTTGCGTGTTGTCATGGTTTGAGATAGCCCCAAAATCTAATTCCCTAGCTCCATTCCCCCTCCCACATCTCAACCTAATGTGAGATGGATTTTTCCAGACAAAACACACCAGACTCAAAGTGGGGGAAAGGGAAATATATTACAATGACTGTACAAATAAATACTATAACACATTATACACACCATCACAACTATCTCTACCATGACATATAGTATTTACAATGGATCAGATCTCTTCTCCCCTCCAAATAAAAGTCCAGGAGGGAAAAAAGGACAGATCCCTTCCAGTCTTTAAGTAGCAGCATCTTCTAAGGCAGCAGTCTGTCTTCTCCACATGCATGCAGCAGTTGATAGCTGGATTTCTGCCAGCACTCACGAGGGAGGTATCTAAGCTCCCTCGGCCCCATCGCCTCCAACCGAGGGGTCTTCCGTGGGATTCGTAACCCCAGACAAGGTCGTTTCACCACAGTCATATCATGAAGACACAGGGGGTCTTCGTGATGGTCTGGTATCTCCAGGAGATTCAAGCTCCTTGCAGGGCCTCTGTGCCCTGCCTTCAGGCTGCCACCTTGGCAGCAGTGCGAGGGGGGCCAAGGTCAACCCCCCCACATTCCATCTGGCCATCCCGGTCCAGCTCCGGGACGTCTTTTGAGCTTCTTAGCTCCTCTCTCTCCGGTACCGCTGTACTCCAAGGCTCCTCTCAAATAGGAGTCCATCTATTCCTCCTTTCTCGGAGGTCTCAAAGGGGTCTGGGGGAGTCTGGTACAGTTCTTACCCCCAGAACTCTGTCTCTCAGCTAGTTCTGCTCTCATCTGCTGCTGTTCTCTCTCTCTTGGCTGTCTGTTTCCTTCCAGGAGTTCTCTCTGTGTGCTGCATGCCGTTTGCTGTTGCTTCTCCGGTTCAGTCCTTATCTGTCCTGGCTCTCTGCCAGAGTCTCTGGACGCTGCGTCGGCCGCTACTGCTCTGTGCCCATGGAGAAAACATCTCCCGGCATAACTACAAACACTTAGCCCAGTCTAACACTGTTCTAAGTCTTTGCAGTCCCCTCCCAGCCAGGGGCTGGGAGGCCCCAGAGGCCCCGAGGGGCTCAGAGCCCCTTCCTCATGGCTCAGAGCCCCTTCCTCGTGGCTCTACAACATGGCCACCTCTCCTATCACAAACAAACTACAACTCATCTCTTCCGGTGAGCTTGTGGAATGTTGACATTTTTGCAGGAGCGCCCATTGGGCAGAATTTCAAAACTTCCAGGGGTTTCCACCCCTTGGGGTCTACCACTTTTCTTAGCCTCTGGGGGAAAACAAGATCCAAACCACTACACATGTTCAATAAAGTATTCCAGTTTTTTGCCCCTATATCTGGGATTGTCTTAGCATTATTAAACCCTTACAATCCTCGACATTGACTATCTCAGAAACAGGTATTTCAAAGACCCAAAGGGACATAGATGGGCTTTTGGAATAGCTGCTGTGGAGACAGAGGTGGCTAAGCAGTTAAATTCATTACCTGGCCTCTCAGAGAACCCTTCTGCTGTGGGATTGTTGAAGGTTGAGGAACAGCGAATGCCAATTGCCATTACAACTGCTCATTGTCGGCAATACCTATAGATGGAATGAAGATTATGAACTCCTGACTTGGTGGACAGAAATCGGTTTATTATCCATCATTCGGGGTTTTTATATCATTCGCTTTTCGCTGGGAGTGGTTAAGCAATTTAAGACAGAGCACAGCTGCAAGTCACGCATCCAGCACTCACTCAGGCCAGCCTGTTCATACAAACAGCACATAGAGAGACCTTGGAGTTTCAAGGAACTCCTTTTCACACCCACATATGGTAAGAATGCAAACAGACTAGCTGAGCTCGTTTCTGGGCAGTAAATCATAGCCTAGAGAAAACAACACAAGGTCATCCTAGACTTTTCTCAGGCCTTTCACTTCGTTTCTCATGCTGGCTGCCATAATACCGAACAGAGACTCTGTGATCCCCATCCATAAGATGATCTGTGAGCTGGAGAGCCAAGAGGTGGTCAGCAAGACCCACTCACCCTTCAACAGCCTCATCTGGCCTGTGCGTAAGTCTGATGAAGAATGGAAAATGACTGTGGACTATCGTGGCCTGAATGAAGTTATCCCGCCACTGAATGCTGCTGTGCCAGACATATTGGAGCTCCAGTAAGAGCTGGAGTCCAAGGCAGCGAGGTGGTATGCCACCACTGACATTGCAAATGTGTTCTACTCCATCCCCTTGGCAGCAGAGTGCAGGCCACAGTTTGCTTTTACGTGGAGGGGTGTGCAGTACACCTGGAACCGACTGCCCCAGGGGTGGAAACACAGTCCCACCATCTGCCATGGACTGATTCAGGCTACACTAGAGAAGGATGAGGTTCCAGAACACCTGCAGTACATTGATGACATCATCATATGGGGGGACACAGCAGAGGAGGTTTTTGAGAAAAGAGAGAAAATCATCCAGCTTCTCCTGGGAGCCAGTTTTGCCATCAGAAAGAATAAGGTCAAGGGACCTGCTCGAGAGATCCAGTTCCTGGGGGTGAAGTGGCAAGATGGATGCCACCAGATCCCAACAGAAGTCATTGATAAGATCACAGCAATGGCTCCACCGACCAGCAAGAAGGAAATGCAAGCTTTTCTGGGTGCCATAGGTTTCTGGAGGATGCATATCCCTGAGTACAGTCAAATCGTAAGTCCTCTCTATCTGGTAACCCACAAGAAGAATGATTTCCATTAGGGGCCCGAACAGCAGCAAGCCTTTAAACAGATCAAGCAGGAGATTGCCCATGCTGTAGCCCTTGGGCCAGTCAGGACAGGACCAGGTGTGAAAAATGTACTCTATTCTGCAGCTGGGGATAATGGTCCTTCCTGGAGCCTCTGGCAAAAGATGCCTGGTGAGACCAGAGGTCGACCACTTGGGTTCTGGAGCCAAAGCTACAGAGGATCTGAAGCCAACTACACCCCAACAGAGAAGGAGATCCTAGCAGCTTATGAAGAAGTACAAGCTGCCTCAGAGGTGATTGGCACAGAAGAACAGCTCCTCCTGGCACCTTGACTACCAGTGCTGAGTTGGATGTTCAAGGGAAAGGCGCCCTCTACGCATCATGCCACTGATGCTACATGGAGTAAGTGGATTGGCCTGATCACGCAGCACGCCCACATTGGGAATCCAAATTGCCCTGGGATCCTAGAAATCATCACGAACTGGCCGAAAGGTGAGAATTTTGGTCTAGCAGATGAAGAAAAAGAAGAGCAGGTGGTATGGGCTGAGGAAGCCCCACCATAAAATCAACTACATACCCCACATGTGTGCCCCTGGGCACAGGTTCTATGATTTTATTATAATGTCCATCCAATCCCCATTCGTCCACCCCCTGGTTCTGCCCCGTTCCGCCCCCCGACACACCCCTTAGAGAATTGAGTCTGGGGGAGTTTGGGACCCCTCTTTCATCATCTTCATCCTCCTCACAGCATGTTGAATCCTTGGAGGCCCTCCAAGTTCTGGGCTTGAAGGTCATTTTGCCTATGTTTACATCTTCTGGTGCAGGTCTTAAGGTGTTTTTCTGTAATTCCACCTTGAAAAGAAGACTAAACAGTTAATGGAATTTTGAGGGATTGATATGGGACGGGGTTTGGTATGTGCAGCTGTTAAGCTACTGCCATTACTTTTACTGGAAAATACTGGTAAGGGATATAATACCGTGAGACAGTAAAAGAATACATGTTAATTATGCTGGTAGAGAATGTCAGTGCCTTGTCAGAGGATGATGGTTACTTCAGTGTGGGAATGATACCTGAGTTATGTGCTGCTGTAGTTACTTCTACTGGAAATACAGATACATTAAAATCTACATCCACTACATAACTACTTTTAAAATCTATAAAAGTTTAAAAAATCAAAAAATCAAAAAACTCTGAGGCATCACCAAAAATCGAGCCAATGAGGAGCATCACAACAATGAACAGGCAGACCAAGCTGCACAAGTCAAGGTGTCACAGGTGGACCTGGACTGGCAGCACAAAGGAGAGTTGTTCCTAGCGTGATGGGCCCATGATGCCTCAGACCATCAGGGCAGAGATGCCACCTATCGATGGGCACGAGACCGAGGGGTGGACTTAACCATGGACACTATTTCCCAGATTATCCATGATTGTGAGACATGCGCTGCCATTAAACAGGCTAAGAGACTGAAGCCCCTATGGTATGGTGGATGCTGGAGTAAGTATAGGTACGGGGAGGCCTGGCAGGTTGATTATATCACACTGCCACAGACTGGCCAAGGTAAGCGCTATGTTCTCACCATGGTAGAAGCCACCATTGGATGGCTGGAGACACATCCGGTGCCCCACGCCACTGCCCGAAATACCATCCTGGGCCTTGAAAAGCAAGTCCTGTGGCGACACGGCACCCCAGAGCGAGTTGAGTCAGATAATGGGACCCATTTCAAGAACAGCTTAGTTACTACCTGGGTGAAGGAGCATGGCATTGAGTGGGTGTGTCACATCCCATACCATACAGCAGCCACAGGGAAGGTTGAAAAACACCCTGAAGGCATTGGATGGAGGGACTTTCAAGCACTGGAATCAGCACCTAGCAAAGGCTACATGATTAGTCAACACTAGAGGCTCCGTCAATCAAGCTGACCCTGCCCAATCAGAGTCCCTTCACATGGTAGATGGGGACAAAGTCCCAGTAATTCACTTGAGAGGTATGTTAGGCAAAAAAGTTTGGATTAATCCTGCCTCAAGCAAAGGCAAACCCATTCATGGCATTGTTTTTGCTCAAGGATCAGGTAGCACGTGGTGGGTAATGCTGGAAGATGGAGAAACACGGTGCATACCTCAAAGGGACCTCATTTTTGGGTGAATTTCCCATAATACTGTGCCTGTATTTGTATGTAAATATTTGTAATATGTATATAGTTGGGGTAATGTATATATGTATATGGTTGGAAAGTTTGAATCCAATATAGCATGTTAGTATGGGAAAAAATTCAGGGGTGGATGATGTCATAGGTTTGAAAAAAAATGTTGGAATTTTTTCCCAGTGACACCCCCCCGCCCATTCCCCCTCCCCAGTCTGTTTCTTACAGGATGGGGGTGGGGGCAGAGTGAAGCTGCACGTGCTGGGCAGCACTGGAGTGGGGGGGGAGGGCAGGCACTTGGGGAAACTGCGGTGGCCATGGGGAGGGCTGGGAGTCCTTTGTTCGGGGGCTTTTGGGATTTGGTCTGGGATCGGACAGAGCAGGAGCCCGGTTTTTGGCCGTCTCGTTCTTTTTTCCTGAGAGGAAGTTTTTTCCCCATGGGACACCTCGTGGAGGACGACTGAGAGAGAGAGACTGACCCATCTCAGAGCGAGGTATTCTGCTTTCAAGACTGCCTGTAGGAAAAGGACTTTTTTCATTGCTAGCTGCGAGCACACATGGCTGCGAGCAGCTGTTGAACTGCCGGGACAGTCTTGCCTCCTCCCCCCCGCCGGGTTGCCATGGGTTTCTCCCCCGCACATCTGAGAATTGAGACTTTGTTTTGTTTCTTCTGAAAGTTTTTGATTGCACCATTTGTTTATTCACATTTTGTTAATAAAAAGCTGTTTCTTTTCTTTTTCCACACTTCCACCTGAAGTTTCTTAATTTCTAAGTTGTAATCTTGTTAAACTAAGACACAAACACAGACTCATAAGCAATGCCATGGTTCTGGTGGACTGCCAGGGACACAGTGTCCATGTCATCTGGCAGCAACAGCCAATTGTGGAAATGCCTTTTTGTACTGGGTCTGGCTGAGCTGGAGTTCATTTCCCCACAGTAGCCCTCACAGTGCTATGCTTTGCATTGGCAGCTAGAAGGGTCTTGATAACACACCAGTGTTTTGGCTACTGCTGAGCACAGCACCAGCACTGTAACATTCCTTCCCCAGTCGAGGGCAAGATCCTGGGAGGGGACCTAAGTAGGCCTGCTGACCCAAACTGACCAAAGGGATATTCCATACCATAGGACATCAGCTCATATATAAAAGCTGAGGCAAGGAGCAGGAAGGCAGGCATTCATTGTCTAATGGCTGCCTGCTGAGAAACCATCATGGTGTACCTAAGCCCTGCTTCTCGGGAGTGGCCAACCATCACCGCTCATGGGAAGTAGAGAATAAACCCTGCTATCTTTCGCTTTGCTTTGCTTTCGTGCGTGCAAGCTTCCACTTTACTTTTTACTTTAAATAAACTGCCTTATCCCAACCCATGAGTTGTTTTTTTTCCACCTTACTCTCTCCCCTGTCCCTCTGGGAAGGAGAGTGATAGAGCGGTTGAGTGGGCACCTGGTGTCCAGCCAAGGACAACCCACCACAGTCCTTTCGGCCGTCTAATGTGGGGCAAGACAAAGGCAGTTATATATATATATATATATATATATATATATATATATATATATATATATATATATATATATATATATATATATAGCATGCTATAGTAATAGTAGCTATTGAATAGCAAGCTCCTGTGTGGGACATGGAGTTTGCTGGCTGCACTGCTTATCACTTTATTTTGCTAAGTTTTGGGAACATACTAAACATACTAATCTAAACAATGGCTCTGTGCTTTGCCTTTACACAAACGGCCTTGTTATGCTCAGGAAGTTGTCTTCTTGGGAGCTATCTGGCGACGATGGAGGAATACACCCTTCCCCCCCTCCCTGTCATTGATATAAATGGCTTTATAATGAAGTCTCCCGTGCTCCTTGCTAATCCTTATGTGAGCTGTTTAGTAATGTCACTGTTACTAATACTGTCAGCACATTATGGAGTTCTTGGAATCTGGTGTTATCCTGGTGTAGGGGAAAACAATCTTTAGGTGATGATATATTGGGACGCACCCTGAGGTGCCCAGTTCCTGGGTGGGAGGCTGTGTGGAAGGATTTGGGCAGGTTCCTAGGGCGTTTGACACCTCCCATTATCTGGGACTTCACACCAGAACAGGTATTTGACCCTAGCAAACTGACACATCCCCTGATGGAAGGGTGCCTTGCCTACCCCAATCAAAACCAGCAGCTTCTTGCTCTGTACTGGGGCCTGGCCTGTGCTTATCGAGCCACAGTTCAATATTCTCAGAAGACTGTAGTGGAGGCAGGGACCCAAACTGCAATAGAGGACACTATGGCTGAAATAGGGACTCAAACCACAACAACTACAGTCATTGCACCAGTAGTGAAAAAGAAGAAATGGAAAAGGCAAGCTACAGGTCCATATCAGCAATTAGTAAGGGAGGAAGAGGAAGAAGAGGAAGAAGGAGAAGAAGAAGGAGGGGAGGGGGCAGATAAAAAAGCTGGTCCTTCAACAAAGGAAGTCAGACAAATCAAACAGGAAACCGAGGTTACCTGGTCCCTGACCTCATCAGAACTTCAGGACTTGCAGAAAGATTACAGCCGCCAGCCCAGTGAACGTATTCCTGCCTGGCTGCTTTGATGCTGGGACAACGGGTCTGATAGTCAACAACTGGAAGGTCATGAAGCCCAGCTGGGATCCCTTGCCAGAGATCGTGAAATTGAAAGAGGGTTTTGAAAGGAGACAACAATTTGCAGTCTTGGAGACGACTCCTCTCAAGTGTGAGGGAAAGGTATCCATTCAAGGAAGATCTAATAAGCTCCCCAAAAAAGTCGACCACTGCAGATGAAGGTATTTAGTACTTGAGAGAATTAGCAGTGCTGGAAATCATCTATAGTAACCTAAGAAGGGATGACACCCCCAAAGACCCAGAGGATGTTCCTTGCACGATGGCCATGTGGAGGAGGGTGGTTCAAAGCACCCCTGCATCATATTCTAACATCCTGGTAACATTATATTAACCAAAGATGGATCCACCAACTGTAGAGGTGATGTCCTCCTGGCTTCGAAATGTAGAAGAAACTGGACACTTCCTCATTCCCACGGACCAGCACCTCAGCTCTCAGGGGCAGCCCAAGAGATCGGTCCTCTCCTGCCCCAGTCAGGGGGAAAGGAACCCCCAAGTGCAGGCCACGTGGTGAACTCTGGTTCTTTCTGCATGACCAGGGGGAAGATATGAAGAAGTGGGATGGTGAACCCACCTCTAAGCTGGAAGCACAAGTACGTGAATTAAGAGGGAAGAGAACTGTTAAGAAAGGGTCACCCAGGAAAGCTGTCCATGTAGTTGCTGCAGAAACCCAAGAAAGAAATCAGCGACTTCTCAGACGTAAGAGGACTGAGACCAATTCCTCTGATCCTGGTGAGGGGACCTCTGGTCTGGCATCGCAAAGGTGAATACTCTGACCAGGAACAGGAATAGAGGATCCCTGCCTTCGGCCAGGAGGAGGAAAGGGATGATCAGGTCTACTGGACTGTGTGGATTCAATGGCCTGGCACATCAGATCCACAGAGATATAGAGCTTTGGTAGATATGGGTGCACAGTGCACACTAATGCCATCAAGGCACAGAAGTGCAGAACCCATCTGGATCTCTGGAGTGACAGGGGGATGCCAGGAATTATCAGTGTTGGAGGCTGAAGTGAGTTTAACAGGGGCCAAGTGGAAAAAGCACTCCATTGTAACTGGCCCAGAGGCCCCTTGTATCCTTGGCATTGATTACCTCAGGAGGGGAGACTTCAAAGATCCAAAGGTGTATCGATGGGCTTTTGGTGTAGCTACTGTGGCTACAGATAAGATCAAACAATTATCTACCCTGCCTGGCCCCTCAAAGGATCCTTTCATTGTGGGATTGCTGCAAGTCAAAGACCAACAAATGCCCATTGCCACCAGAACAGTGCTCGGATGTCAGTATCACACTAACCAAGACTCCATAATTCCCATCCATGAACTAATTCATCGACTGGAGAAACAGGGAGTGATCAGCAAGACCCACTCACCCTTTAACAGCCCCATATGGCCAGTGCAAAAGTCTTATGGGGAGTAGAGGCTGACAGTGGACTATCGTGGCCTGAATGAAGTCACGCCACCTCTGAGTGCTGCTGTGCCAGACACGTTGGAACTTCAATATGAGCTGGAGTCAAAGGCAGCCGAGTGGTGCCACAATTGATATTGCCAATGCATTTTTCTCCATTCCTCTGGAAACAGAGTGCAGGCCACAGTTTGCCTTCACCTGGAGGGGTGTCCAGTACACCTGGAATCAACTGCTCCAGAGGTGGAAGCACAGCCCAACCATTTGCCATGGACTGATTCAGGCTGCACTGGAACAGAGGGGAGCTCCAGAACACCTGCAATATATTGATGATATCATTGTATGGGGCAAAACAGCAGAAGAAGTTTTTGAGAAAGGGAAGAAAATAGTCCAAATTCTTCTCAAAGCTGGTCTTGCCATAAAACAAAGCAAGGTAAAGGGACCTGCATGGGAGATTCAGTTCTTGGGAATAAAATGGCAGGATGGACGCCATCATGTGCCCATGGATGTAGTAAACAAAATAGCATCTATGTCTCCACCGGCTAAGAAGAAGGAAACACAAGCTTTCCTAGGCCTTGTGGTTTTCTGGAGGATGCACATTCCAGGTTACAGTCAGCTTGTGAGCCCCCTCTATCGAGTGACCCGGAAGAAGAACCATTTCCAGTGGGGCCTTGAGCAACAACAGGCCTTTGAGCAGATCAAACAGGAGATAGCCCGTGCAGTAGCTGTGGGGCCTGTTTGAACAGGACCAACTGTGCGAAATATCCTCTACACGGCAGTTGGGAAGCATGGTCTCACCTGGAGCCTCTGGCAGAGAACACCAGGAGAAACCCGAGGTCAACCATTAGGGTTTTGGAGCCAGAGCCTCTGGCAGAGAACACCAGGAGAAACCCGAGGTCAACCATTAGGGTTTTGGAGCCAAACTTATCGAGACCAGAAGCCCACTACACGCCAACTGAAAAGGAGATATTAGCAGCCTATGAGGGGGTTCGAGCCGCCTCAGAAGTTGTTGGAACAGAAGCATGTCTCCTCTTGACACCGCGATTGCCTGTGCTGCACTGGATGTTCAAAGGAAACATCCCCTCAACACATCATGCAACCAGTGCCACATGGAGTAAGTGGGTAGCATTAATCACACAATGAGCCTGAATGGGAAAACCCAATTTCCCAGGAATCCTGGAAGACATTATGGACTGGCCAGAAGGCAGGGATTTTGGAGCACTGCCCGAAGAGGTGACTCATGCCCAAGAAGCACCACCATATAATGAGTTACCAGAAAATGAAAGAGGCTATGCTCTATTTACTGATGGATCTTGCCATGTGATAGGAAACCATCCAAGGTGGAAAGCTGCTGTGTGGAGTCCCACACAATGGGTTGTCAAAGCTGCTGAAGGAGAGGGCAAGTCAAGCCAGTTTGCAGAAGTGAAAGCCATCCAACTAGCCCTAAAGATTGCTGAACAAGAAAAGTGGCCTGTGCTATACCTCTATACTGACTCGTGGATGGTGGCTAATGCCCTGTGGGGGTGGCTACAGCAGTGGAAGAAGGCCAATTGGCAACGCAGGGTAAACCCATCTGGGTTGCTGCATTGTGGCAGGACATCGCTGCATGGGTGGAAAACATGACTCTGAAAGTGCATCATGTCAATGCTCACATGCCCAAAGGTCGTACCACTGAAGAACATCAGAACAGTGAGCAGGTGGATAAGGCTGCTGTACAAGTTTCGAGCTGGCTTCCTGCCAAGTCCCCCGAAACTTGACAACAAGGACCCGCCTCCCAGAGAGGGAAAAGAAGAAAAACCAAGCAGCCAAAGCTATAGCAAAAAATATGTATATATATATATATGTATATTTATATATAAGACAGATACACGAAAGGGGAATACCACACACCAGGGGGGGAAGGGGGGGGGGGGGGGGAAGGAAAAAAAAAGGAGAAGGACAAAAAGGGGCAAGGACCGAACCAGTCAAACAGCCAGTCGAAGGCAAACTAGCAAGAATCTCACCACTTCCCTTCGAACAGGCAGGATGGCCAGACACGGTCCTTGGCTCTCCCCTCACGCGTGGCAGATAACGGCAGTCACTGTAGGCCTCGGCTCCAGATAAGCCCAACCGAAACAGGGACCCACCGTTCTCGAACCTCGCCGGAGAGGAAAGAGGGCGAACTCTCTTATCAATGCCTTATTTATACCCTGGGTTACGTAAAGGAATAGCATGGAATACTTCCTTGGTCACCTTCCTAGTTCCTTCCTGGTTACAAGCTGGTTTCCAGGAAGGCCTAGACTGAAACCATCACAGCTGCCAAGATTGGAATAGCCCAGGTAGACTTGGACTGGGAGTGGAAGGGTGAGCTATTTATAGCCTGATGGGCCCATGAAACATCCGGACATCTAGGAAGAGATGCTACGTACAGATGGGCTCATGATTGAGGGGTGGACTAACAGAGGTTGAGAGGGGATCACGACTCCCTCACTCGCAACCTCTGCGTGCCGGGGACGGGTTTTGCAAGCCCCGGTGCCAGTGATAGAGATCATGCCTGCATGCTGTGAGGTCCAGTGGTGAAAAAGCAATTTATTCAAAGCAGCAGGGATTTTTATCCCCTCTGTGGGAGGCATTAGGAAGGGGGCTGTGATTGGGTACAGGCTCAGGGGGAAGGGAGTGGTTTGGAGAGTCGGCTAGCCAATGGGGAAACAGGGATTGGGGAGAGACAGGTGAGACAACCAATGGGGTTAGGATGGAGGGTAGGCTGGTTCAGTGAGGGAAGACAACATGGCGCTGTGCAGGGAGACCACGTGGGTAAAGGGAATTACAGAATTCAGGGGAGAACTGTACAATAAAAACGCAAGTAATCGGTGTCTTTCCACTGCCGCTGTGATGAATCTTCTCCTAAATGCATTCTTTCCAGGACTCGTAATCTCTGTGTTCTACCACAATTCCTCCATTTTTATTTATTAATGAAACATAAACTTGAGTAGCGTTGTGCATCACAAGACCCTGGAAACATTTAACTATGCACAGGAGAACGCAAAGAAGGATTGCTAACACAAACAAGCCTAAAAGCAAAAATAATAGGAATTTTTTCAGGGGCAGTGAGAGTCCTTTTAGGGAAAGTCAATCAAACATACTGTCCCAACTAACCTCACCTGATTTTAGGATTTGTTGAATGAGGGAACAGAGTTCATTTATGCGGGAGTGGATGGATTGGGAATTGTCGGAGAAATTTAGACAGCACAGCCCCTCAAACTCATTGCAGCCATGTCCATTAACCAGTAATAGAAAATCAATTGCCCCTCTATTCTGTAAAGTGTTTTTCTTAATTTGTTGGGAATCCAGTAACAGGTCTTCTAGTGCTGCACTAGTTGCATTTGCCTCTTTGGCTAACCAACATCCCATTTTTGTAAGCAGGTCTAGGGCATGTGTTGTGCCAACGACCAGAAATATACTGCCCCAGACATCCTTGCTGTGTGACCAAAAGTGAAGGTTGGAGTCACAATCTTCTGTGAATTGTTGCAAATTTTGAGATTTCAAGAGGGGATGTTGCTGAGTCAGAGGATGATGGGCTGATTGAGGGGCTGTGTTTGTGATGATTGGCCCTACAATGAATGGTTTTCCACTCTCTTTAAGTCACCGGACTGCAGGTGAGTCTAGCTTTTCGGGGTGGACTGTGATGTCACGCTTTGTGATTGTTTTGGGACGATTAATAGCTAGGGAATGGATTACCTTTGCGGGATTATAAAGTGATAATTGACCAAAGGTGCAAGGTTCCCCGACCACCCCTTTAGGGATTGATTTCCATACCCGAAGTCCACAGATAAGGAACACCCCCTTGGGGAGGGCAATGGATAATGGGGGGGTTTCAATTTTTTCCTTGCACCAGAACTCAAAACTAGAATAGGCTCCATCAGATGTTACATTAAGCTGATGTTTACTTTTTCCCTCTTTTTATATTAAAATAGAAACAGTGGGCTGAGGGGAGGGTACCTAAAATTTCTAATTCTTCAGGATAATTGTTGAAATATTGTGGATCTGTTTTGGCCTTTGGGGGCTGGGGGAAGCAGGACACAATTTGGTTTTTATTTTTGTCGGGATCATTGCACAAAAGGGTATATTGATTTCAGAATCCTGTCCATTTTTGAGGGGACCAGGGAATTGCAACCAAACATGTTTTTAATGGGTTAGAGGGATCTGAGACTGAAAGACACAAGGAATCAACATTTAAAGACTTAGCTAAAGCAGACCACATGTTTCCATGATTGGTTGTTATCCAGTCTGGAAGAGGAGGAGTTGTGGGAGAAGGCTGATATGACGTGATGACCAGATGGATCAGGATGATGATGATGACGGAGATCATGGCGGTAGCTAGTCGCTGTTGTAGAATTTCACGAGGCGTGATGGAATCCACTTAGGACCGGACCCTGTGGAAACACAAGCATGCCCCCTCTCCCAGGTGATAAGGGGAACAGAGCTGACCGGCCTTATTTAATTTTTCTTGTGATGTGAGTCCAATTGTGGTGTTTAGTTGTTTGATTAACATATTTTTGAGTGTCTGATGGGTGCGTTCTACCACGACTTGACCAGTGGGAGAGTGGGGGATCCCTGTAACATGTGAGATTCCCCACATGTTGAAAAACTCTTTTAAAGGTTAAGAAGTGTAGGCTGGCCCATTATCGGTTTTGATAGTTTTGGGGATGCCAAGGATTGATATTGCAGACATGAAATGTTTTTTGACGTCTTGTGCCTTTTCTCCTGATTTTGCTGTCGCTGCAATGGCACCAGAACATGTGTCAATAGATACATGGATGTATTTTAATTTTCCAAATGGTGAATAATGTGTTATGTCTGACTGCCAGATGTCAAGTGGGTTAATTCCACAGGGATTTACTCCCTCAGATTGTCGGAGGACAGAAATTGTGTGAACAATTTCTATTGCATTTCTGCGACCTTTACCTTGGCATGGCTGGGTGCAGATAGTAAAAAATACTACGCCACTAATATGGCTGCAGACCTTGTGCCAAGGTGAAGGAGAAGTTCTTTTGGCAGGAAAACAAGTTTTATGGACACCTGCTGTGGTCCAATTAGTACTGTACACCACAGTATGTTTTCCTTATGTATCCAATGTAACCTGGGAAAGAATCACATGTCTGTGTGTCACAAGCAGTATATAAGTTGTCTTTTCTCTAATAAAGGGGACATTTTTGCCGATCATATTGATCTGTGAGCATTCTGTCTATACCCCTCCACCGTTATCAGATGGTAGAGGAGTGAATCTCTGGCAGTCTGGGCATGCAGAAATAATTACTTGTGGTGGTTTGAAACTCCCAAGAATCTAATTTTTAAGTTCAAGCCCCCCCTCCCACAGTTTGCCCCTGTGAGAGGGTTTAGTGATGGTATGGACTTGATATCTTTTTCACCCCATGTGGAGAGTTTTCAGACAAAACACAACCATTTATTATTGGGGGAAGGGGAAAATATTTACAAAGGTTTATTTACACCCACATATATATTTACATTAAATTAAATTTCTCCTCTTCTTCAATAAAAGTCCAAGAAGAAAAGAGAAAAATCTTTCTATCACCTCTCAGGCCACAGTTCCTTCATTTCAGTTTTTTTGTGGCACTGGTTAGTGTCCTTCATTTTCCTGAGGCAGCAGATTTGCGTATGGCAGTCAGGATTTTGTTCTTACTTTGTGGAAATTTCAACCCCAAGCCCGAGCCTTCGGGGGATTTTCTTGCAGATCTTCGCTCCTCTTGGGTTAGAACATTTAAGGCAGCTTTCAGTTCAGTCTTACCAAAGCTCTTTTGCTCTGTCTCAGCTCAGTAGCATGATAGAAGCAGCAATGGCAGCAGCAGAGGGCATGGCCACCTCCTCCGCATTCTGTCCTGGCTCAGCTCTCAGGACAAACTCCAGGTTTTCAGCTCCTTTCTCCCTCTCTCTAGCTGCTGCTGCATTTTGGGACTCCCTAAGGGTTTGGAAGTCCACCCCTCCTCTTCAGAGAGTCTCTGGTTTTGGGAAAATAATACAGTCTTACCCCAAACCAGCTCTGTTGAGTTTTCCTCTGTTTTGTTGCCAGCTCTCCCTCCTGCAGGAACATCTCTGCGTCTTTCAGCTGGCTTCATGTTATCTCGTTGCTACTGGCTATCTTTTGGCTTTTAGCCATCGCTGTCTCTGTTCAGGACTGCTCCACTGCCGCTTTCAGTGTCTTCTGCTGCTGCTGACAGTAAGGAAACTCTTCCAGCTCTTGATTACGGGACCCGGTCCAGCTTTGACACTATACCAGGTGTCCCATGGCCTCAGTTGGGGCTGGGGGCCCTTGACCCCCAGAGGGGCTCACTGGCCCCCTGCCTCCTCGTGGTTCAGATCATGGCTACCTACCTTCTAAACTATCTTCACTCCCTTCTCTTCCGTTTCTGTGGGTATGTAATTTCCGTAGGGCGCACGTGGACTATTGATTGGTCCAGTATTATCAGTGGGGCAAACCATTACTACCTCGAAAAAGGTTTTTCAAACCACCACATTGCTCTAGCTTGAGATAGTGTGAGTTGGAATGTTTTTGTGAGGGATTTTGTATTCTGGTGAAAAAAACTGTGGGACAGCTTTGCTTTTTCAAAATTATTTGGAACCACTGCAGTTTGTGCCAGGTGCCCTGCGTCAGCTATTTGATCTGAGACACGATTTCCTGCTGTGATGGGCCGTGGGAGAGAAGTGTGAGAACGAATGCGGATTATGTGGAATTTGTGTTTGCGGTGACTAATTTCATAGAGTAATGATTTGAACATGTGACCTAATTTTAATTGGGAGAGATCCTTTATGTAAGAATTTTCAATTCGCCAGACTACTCCGACGACATAGGCCGAATTGGAAACAATGTTCAAAGGCTCTGGAAACAGTTGAAATGCACGTATTACTGCAGAGAGCTCCGCTATCTGAGAGGAACCTCTTACCTTGTGTGTGTCAAATACCCACTTTCCCGCTTTTTGCCAGGTGACTACCGCATTAGACATCTTGCCAGAACCATCTGTGAAAACATTTCTAGCACCTGTTAGTGGGACAGGTGAATAATTATTTGTTAGCTCTGGTTGGGTAAGGGCTTGTAGCTGTAAAAAGGGAATAGGTGGAAGGTGCACTGAAAATTGACCCCTGAAATCAGCAATGGCTAACTGAAAATCAGAACTATGAATTAGCAACTGAGTTAGTTGAACAGTAGACAGAGGAACAGATGACATCTGGGTCCCTTCCCAAGAGCTCCCAAAGCCGCAGTCTGCTTTTTTGGCACACCTTGGAGAGCATCTCAGGATATGTAGTAATGGATTTAGAAAACTGAAAACTTAGAAAAACCCATTCCCATAACAGAAAGTCTTTGCCTTTTACATCTAATTGTCCTATTACAGCATAGGGTAGTTTGATACCTTTAAAAATTACTAACACAACAGGTAAGCCACACACTTTTCATTTAGTCTGACATGAACTCAAGTCTTTATCTCCTTTAATACCGCCAGGGCTTCCGGTGTTGAGCGTTGAGGGGATGTCAAGTCTGCCTCCCCTTTCAGGAGTTGAAATAGTGGTTTCAGAGTGTCTGTTGTTATACCTAGGACAGGCCTAACCCAATTAATTAAACCTAGTAAAGATTGTAAGTCATTCAAGCTGTGGATGTTGGTGGGCAGAGCAACAGTCTGAGGTTGAATAGTGGTGTTATTAATTTGAAATCCAAGGTACTTCCATGGAACTGTCACTTGTTCTGTTCCTGGTGCAATTTCAAGGCCATGTTTCAATAGTGCAGCTTTCACAGACAAATGTACTTGCATGAGCTGTCCCTCAGACTCTGCTGCCAGGAGGATGTTGTCCACATAGTGATACAGGATGGTATTTGGAAACGATTGGTGATAAGACATCTGCAACGACTCTTTGGCACACGGAGGGACTGTTTCTCATCCCTTGTGGAAGGATTGTCCAGTAATAGCGTCGAGATGGTTCTGCTGCATTGATGGAGGGCACTGTAAATGCGAACCTACGAGAGTCTGTAAGGTGTAAAGCAATGTTAAAGAAGCAGTCTTTGATATCTATAATAACAATAGACCATTCTGAAGGTATCATTGTTGGTGATGGGAGTCCAGGCTGGAGAGCTCCCATGGGCTCTATGATTCTACTGAGTTCTCTTAAGTCCTGTAGTAATCTCCATTTTCCATTTGACTTTCATATGGTAAAGATGAGGAAATTCCAGGGACTATCAGTTGATACAATGTGTCCTTTTTCTAACTGTTCATCTACCAGGAGGTTGACTTGCCACAATTTCTCTCCCTTTAGAGGCCACTGGGATACCCAGCGTGGCTCGTCCGAGAGCCATGTGAGGGTGGGAGACTGCAGCTCACCAGTGGCCTTTAGGTTAAATTTGATGTGGTTAAGTGGATTCCCCATTGCACTATAATATCCTTCCCCCAGAGGGTCATTGGAATATTAAGGACATATGGCCTTGTAGAGGCTGTTTTACCTTCAGGTCCTTCAATCAGTAAAGTGCAAACACTTTGGAGCAGTGTCTGGGCTCCTCCTACCCCTTTGATGTCGATGCAGGGCTGTGTGGTGTTCTACTCCTTCGACCAGTCGCTTTCAGCAAAGATCGTGACATCTGCTCCTGTGTCTATAAGACCTTTAACTCGAACACACGGGTTAGTGTTGGGAAAAAATACAGCACCGGTTAGCATTGGGCAATCAAGTAAAATTGATTACGACCATTGGACCAAAGGCATAGAGTCCAAAGTGTTTCCCCCCACATCAATGGGGGTTAGGTTGGCAATAGGTGTTTTTGTGTCTAGCTCCACGGGTGGAAACAGAGCTTTGACAGTCACTCCTAATACTTTGGGGTTGTCTAAAGTTATCGACTGTGGGACAACTGTTTACCCTGTATCAGTAGATGTAGCAGTCCCTTTTAGAATGTATTTTCCAGCAGGTGCTGGTAGGTTAGTTGTTGGCTTCAGGACAACTGTCTGGTAGTTGTCACTGTTTATTGTGAATTGCTGGGGAGATGCCAGCTCCACCCTAGGGACATCTGCTATGGTTCTCCATCCAGGATCGAGGGGAGCAGCTGGGTGTGGTTGGCTTGTGGGGCATTTTTTGTCATAGTGCTGCCCCTCGCGCTCAGCTCCCCGTTTCCCGGAATCGAAGCTAGGTTTTGCACGACTTTGGGTGAAAGCAGCCTGCCCTCTCTGTCAAAGAGCGATCTACAGTCACTTGCCCAGTGCAATCCCTTTTTGCATCGGGGACACAAGCTGGGAGGCACTGTAGGCACTCTTGTTTTCAGTTGAGGGCAATCTTTTTTAAAATGTCCAGAATGTTTGCAATGGTGACAGGTAGCTTCCTTCTGCACTGCCAGGACTTCAGCTAGGAGAGATTTGTTGTAATTGCAGGATCCCACGTTGCGACACGCCTTAACCATGTCCATTGGAGTGGGATCTTTAAGAGTCCTTAATATTTGTTGGCAATCATCATTAGATTGCTCTATAGCCAATCTTAGTGCATCTTGAGCTTCTGGGTGTTTGTTTTGCAATAGCTTTCTTTAACCTTTCTGCAAAATCTATAAATGGCTCTGTTGGTTTTTGCTGTACTTGGGTGTATGATGGTGTTGGCTCCGCTGCCTCAGTGACAGCTTGAATTGCTTGAAAAGCCAGATTCTTTGAAGTGTCCAATTCATTCATAGGAATTCCTGCTTGAGCCTGATTGGAAATGTAAAGTCCCATCCCATAGAGCCTATTAAAGGAATCCAGGACTGTGTTGGCGAAGGTGCACTCTGCATGTTGCCAAATGCGAGCTTGCCATTCGTCTAAGAAAAGTGTCACTTGCATGTTAGTGAAAAATGCCTTTACCAATTCTTTTATATCATTTGGTGTAAAAGTGTATGCAGCAAAAAGTGAACTTAAGACCCCTGTTACGTAAGGTGAATTCAGTCCGTATTCAGTAATAGCTTTTTTCATGTCCTTAAGAACCGGGAGTGGGATAGGTTCCCAAATGGGATGATTGTTGGGGTGGTAAAACACAGGGAATGCTTAAACAAAATTTAAATCGTCTGCTGCCGCTGCTTGTTCTTTGATGTAAGACCATTGGCTTCTATGGGCATTGGCTCTGGAGAGACCGGGACCATGGGCGCAGAC
Organism: Pseudopipra pipra; assembly: GCF_036250125.1. NCBI lineage: Eukaryota > Metazoa > Chordata > Aves > Passeriformes > Pipridae > Pseudopipra > Pseudopipra pipra. The sequence goes on along the minus strand of NC_087580.1, from coordinate 64,154,474 downwards.
ATGTTGGTAGGTACCCACTTCCGGAAAGCTGGAAGTAGGTGGGGTATGGGGGGGTGGTCTGCCTTCTGGAGGACCAGCACCATCTAGGGGCATGGCGGAATAAGCGCTGCCACTCGATGGAGCTGCAGGAGGGAGGACAGTGAAATCTAGCAGGGCGGCGGGATTAGCGGCACTGCCCTGAGGGGTGGGGTTTTGGTGGTCGCTGCCCATGTGTATTGGGAGGGAGGGAATGGAGGGGGATGGGGAGGGGGGGGACACAACCCTGCCATGCGATCATGGCCATTTTGGGTCTGGGGGGGTGAGCTGAGCTCTCCATGGTGTGCATGTGATGGTGATACAGAGGATATACTAACTCGCCCCAATTCCATTCCCAACGCACCAGCTGCACATAGATCGGGACCCCGCACCGCCCCCTCCTCTCACACAACCAATTTTACATTTTCATTTTTCTCTAGCATGCTTAAAATTAACTGCCATGCAGTAGCCGCCTGAGACACTAAAGAGTCATTTGTTAGTGCAGCTTTCCATAACTTATGTCCCAATGTATCCCACTCCTGGTAGGTGATAGTAGAAGGGAGCATGTACTTAGTCTTGAAAATCCATTTTATAAGCACTTTTAAGGAATCATTGTCTATTGGGTGTCCATGTAAGTAGATGAGGCTTTTTAAGTGTTTGTATCCTTCCCTTTCGTTTTTAGAGGAAAAAGCCCCCATGAGTTTAAAACATGGGTGTAGGAGGAAGCTGTACAACTGCTGGCCTACCTAATTTGGCAGGTCGATGTCCAATGCTGAGTTGTAGAGTCTGTCTGGGCGGGAAGCCAAGAAGCACTTCGTCGCCTGTGCCCGGGGACGTCCAAGGAAATCTCTACACAGTAGAAATGTCACTGGAGTCCAGCTGCTGGGCGTCAATTAATAGAGGTTGAGAAGGGATCACGGCTCCCTCACTCACAACCTCTGCGTGCCAGGGACAGGTTGTGCAAGCCCCGGTGCTGGTGATAGAGATCACGCCTGCATGCTGTGAGGTCCAGTGGTGAAAAAGCAATTTATTCAAAGCAGCAGGGGTTTTTATCCCCTCTGTGGGAGGCATTAGGAAGGGGGCTGTGATTGGGTACAGGCTCGGGGGGAAGGGAGTGGTTTGGAGAGTCGGCTAGCCAACGGGGAAACAGGAAGATCCAACTCCAATAGAAAACCAGGGATTGGGGAGAGACAGGTGAGACAACCAATGGGGTTAGGATGGAGGTGTAGGCTGGTTCAGTGAGGGAAGGCAACATGGCGCTGTGCAGGGAGACCGCGTGGGTAAAGGGAATTACAGAATTCAGGGGAGAACAGTACACTAAAAACGCAAGTAACTGGTGTCTTTCCACTCCGTCCGATCTCGGAGAGCTGCCGTCGTGATGAATCTGCTCCTAAAGACATTCTTTCCAGGACTCGTAATGTCTGTGTTCTCCCACAGTGTACCTGACCATGGATGCCGTCACACAGGTCATTCATGAATGTGAAACACGCAGCAATTAAGCGAGTGTAGTGGGTTTCTGTGGCTGGGTTTTGGTAGCAGGGGGGTTACAGGGGTGGCTACCCTGTCCCATGGAGCCAATGCCAGCTGGCTCCAGGACAGACTTCCTGCCACTGGCCAAGGCCAAGCCAATTAGGAGCAATAGTAATGCCTCTGTGATAACATATTTAAGAACAGAAGGTTGTTGCTCAGAAAGAATTCCAGCCAGGGAAGAGCGGAGTGGGAACATGGGAACAACAAAGTAGACACCAAGGTCAGTGCAGAAGGAGGAGGAGGAGGTGCTCCAGGCACCAGAGCTGTGGCCCCTGCAGCCCGTGGTGCAGATCATGGTGGAGCAGCTGTCCCCCTGCAGCCCATGGAGGACCATCGGGGTGCAGAGACCCACCTGCAGGCCATGGAGGAGACCATGCTGGAGCAGGTGCATGCATGAAGGAGGCTGTGACCCCGTGGGAGGCCCAAGATGGAGCAGGGTCCTGCCAGAGACCTGCAGCCCATGGAGAGGGAAGCCCACGCTGAAGCAGGCTTTCCCTGGGTAGGACTTGTGGCCCCTGTGGGGGGACCCACATCGTTACAGCTCATTTCTGAAGGACTGCACCCCATGGAGGAGTGACCCACGGGACAGCAGTTTGGGAAGAACTGCTGCCCGAGGGATGGACTCATGCTGGAGAGGTCCATCAAGGACTGTCTCCTGTGGGAGGGACCCCATGGGAGCAGGGCAGAAACAACTGACCATAACCCCCATTCCCCATCCCCCTGCACCACTTGGGGGGAGGAGGGAGAACATGGAAGGAAGGAGGAGTGGGGGGAAGGTGCTTTTAAGATTATTTTATTTCTCACTCTTTAGTTCTTATTCTGTTAGTAATAAATTTAAGTACTATCCCCAGTCTGTTTTACCTGTGAAGGTAATAAGTAAGTGACCTCTCCCAGCTCTTAACTCATGAATCCTTAGGTGGTTTTTTCTCTCTCCTCTGTCCAGTTGCAGAGGGAGAGTGAGAGAGCAGCTTTAGTGGGTACATGGTATTCAGCCAGGGTCAACCCACTACAGTGAGCCATGCAAGTAAATTCTCCTTGGAACAGAGGACAGTGTCTGGGTTTACAATATGGTGAGGCCTGGCAAATTGACTACATTGGACCACTGCCACGAACATGCCAGGGCAAGAACTATATACTCACCATGGTGGATGCAACAACTGACTGACTGGAAACATACCCTGTAAACCAGACCACTGCTTGAAACACCATCTTAGGCCTCGAGAGGCACATTTTGTGGTAACATGGCACCCCAGAGAGAATTGAATCAGATAATGGGACTCACTTTCAGAATAATCTAAGTTCTTGGGCAAAGAAATATGGCATTGAGTGGATCTATCATATCTCTTATCACCCACAAGCCTCTGGAAAGACTGAGAGGTATAATGGACTGTTGAAGACTATGTTAAGAGCGTTAGGTAATGGGACATGGAAGCATTGGGAGGCAAATTTGGCTGAAACCACTTGGTTGGTCAACAACTTGATCTGCCAACCACCCTGGTCCTGCCCAAACAAAACCCCTACACACTGTGGGAGGGGATAAAGTCCCAGTACTACACATGGGGAAGTGGCTTGGGGAAGTCAGTGTGGGTTTCTCCTCCCATGACAAAAGGCAAACCCATCCGTGCGATTGTCTTTGCTCAGGGGCCAGGGTGTACCTGGTGGGTAATGAGGGAAGATGGGGAGACCCGGTGTGTGACTCAAGGAGATTTAACCTTGGGGGAAAGATGATCTGTGTTCTGAGTTTTATGTTGCAGGAAGTAAAGTCTCAGGACAATGAAGAGCGAATTCTGTGAGGAGCAACGACAGTGTGACAGTGACCTGAGCCGGGCTGGTGTTGGTGCCCAACAATCAGTTGCTTCTCCTGTCCTGAGTACCCATCCCAATGGAATGGAGCCCAAGATCTGAAGGGGTGGAAGAAGGCCATTAAACGAGATCTGTGCAAGTGTGGGAGATAGATATGGGAACTGAGTGTCATGTAAATGGTATGGAATAAGGGGTGAAGATTGAATTGGATCTGGCTGAGCTGGAGTTCGTTTCCCCACAGCAGTCCTCACAGTGTCGTGCTTTGCATTGGCAGCTAGAAGGGTGTTGATAACACACCAGTGTTTTGGCTATTGCTGAGCACAGCATCAGCACTGTAACATTCCTTCTTCAATTGAGGGCAAGATCCTGGGAGTGGACCCATGTAGGCCAGCTGACCCAAACTGACCAAAGGGATATTCCAGACCATATGACATCAGCTCAGATATAAAAGCTGAGGCAATGAGCAGGAAGGCAGGCATTCATTGTCTCCAGTGGCTGCCTGGTGAAAAACCATCCCATGCGCTGAAGCCCTGCTTCTCAGGAGTGGCTGACAGCATAGGATTTCTGTGTTTATTATTAATACCTACAAAAAGACATAAAAGCCTTCCACGGTAAAAATACTCTGAGATTTTAAAATAATTTTGATTCATAACACTCATAAAACTTTCCCAGTAACAATTTTAATTTTGGTATGACAGCTCAGTTGAGAATGTGCTTGGCTTCCAGTTTTAATTTCTGTACAGTTTCAGAATTCTAATATATCCAGGCACAGATATTTGGTCAGAGTAAACAAGTGATGTTCTGAATCCCCTCATCTCAGGCTTCCTGTTTTCTGATCTAGGAGAATGCAAGCAAAAGCAGAGAACTCACAGGACACAAATCTTTTTTTCTAGCAAAATCGGGTAGAATAGGTACATGAAAAGCATTTTCCTGTATATGTGTAGAGTGATTGAAAATATCTGCAAATTGATTTTCACAAAACAAGAATGGAAACAGAAAAACCTCTAATAAAAAAAGGAAACCTAATAGAACACTCACTCGGCTGCCTTCAACATGGGCTTAAAATACAGTAATTAGGAACTCAGAGCTACTGGAGGAAGGGATTCCATTTGTAAAAAGATGTTGTCAATACACTTTTATAAATGAGGTATCAGGAAGTCTTACTGAAATGTGTCATTTGACAATCTTGGCCTTAAGAATGAAATTGCAAACAGCCATTTGCAAATATTTTCAAAATAATAAAATCTGTTCTGGAAATAAAAATATATTCCACCTACTCCAGCCATGGCAAATGCTTTCCTTATGCCCAGAAGAAGGTATAGGAGTCAAGTCAATTCTACAACCACATTTTACAATAAGAGCATATTAAATGTGGTCAAGTTCCACAATGCTAAATGCAATAAGGGGTTGTAATTTTCATAGTTTTTTACTCCATCCTTACAATGAAAGCTGACATTTCTATTTATAGAATATTTTGGAGAACATCTAACAAAACAAAGATAGATAAACCATGACTATCTCCAAAAAAAAAAAAGGTTAGATTTCGTACTTAATGTCTTCTAGGTTCTTAATTCCTTCTTTGCCTTAGTCTTTAATAGTCAGACCAGTTATCCTCATGGTACTCAGGCCCATGAGCTGGAAGACAGAGATGAGGAGCAGAATGAAGCCCCCATAATACAGGAGGAAATAATAACCTGCTGCTCTACTTAAACATGCATAAGTCTATGGGGCCAGATGAAATCCACCTGAGAGTACTGAGGGAGCTGGCAGAAGAGCTCACCAAGTCACTCTCCATCATTTATCAGCAGTCCTGGTTAAGCAGGTGTCCTAGTTCCAGTCAGGACAGAGTTAATTTTTTTACAGTAGCTGGGCACAGTGGCGCATGTCTGTAGTCCCAGATGCTGGGGAGGCTGTGCCTGCCAGATTGCTTAAGCCTAGGAGTTCTGGGCTGCAGTACATGACTAAGGTCTGGATGTTATTTGATACTATCTTACATAGGTGCCAGGGGAGGGGGAAAGGGGACTTTCGCTTCCAGGAAGAAGGGCATCCCTTTCCAGTGGAACAAGCACGGTGGATGGAGTGGTGGGGTAACACTGGTCCAGACCAGAGGGATTGGTTTGGGTGGCATGGCTGCAGTCAGGTTGAACTCCGCACTCTCTTTTTTGTACACTTTTGTTATTAATATTGTTGCTGTTACTGTTCATTTTCTTATCTCATTGCTGTTTCCAGTAAATTTTTCTTATCTCAACCTGTGATCTTTGCCTTGTGTGCCTCCAATTCTTATCTCCGGCCACCCATGGGCTGAAGAGTGGGGGGAGGGAAAGTGAGTGAGCAGTGTGTGGTTTTGGAGTCTTGGGGGGGGCACTGAAGTTGCACCAAGGGAGGTTTAGACTGGATATTAGGAAAAATTTCTTTACTCTGGTGAAACATTGGAATATGCTGCCTGGGGAAGTGGTAGAATCATCGTCCCTTGAACTGTTCAAAAAATGTATGGATATGGTGTTTAAGAGACACAGTTTAACGGTGGACTTGACAGTGCTGGGTTAATGGATGGACTCTATGACCTTAGAGGTCTTTTCCAACCTTAATAATTCTATGATTCTATGATCTCGCATGCATTTACTTGCAATGTTCTAAATGTATGTTATAAAGGTATGCTAGACTAAGCATATGTTTTTAGACACATTATATTATAAAGGGCAGAGAAACAAAATTTTCTAAGTATAGCAGGTTACCTTAGTTTAATTTCTGCAGATAAAATAATGTCTCTGATCATTCCTTAATCCAGTTCTGCAAAATTAATTGTGTTCAATAAAAAGACCACAATTCCAGGTTTTTATCTTGTACCATCTGAGAGTCTAATTCGGTAACATCATCATTCATATCAATCAGAATGATTAATTTGTCCTTGCCCCACTGACTGACATCCCAAAGTCTTATGCTTCTTTTCATTACCAATTAAGAAAATTATACTTTCTTCACAGGAATGCTATCTGTCCCTGGTCTGGAATTTCCATGTCATATTTTATAAGAAAAACCTTCAACTCCACAAATTTTCCTGCCAACAGCACAGAGCTCACTGATTCCTGACAGCAACTCTTCCATAGGTACTGAGGAACTCTTTATCCCTTGTCAAAATAATTTAGGGAGCTCAGATATTCTCTAACACTTGTTCCCCATGAACTAGTATGTTTTAAAGAAATGAATATTTTAATACTGTATTGGGTCTGGCTGAGCTGGAGTTCATTTCCCCATAGCAGCCCTCACAGTGCTGTGCTTTGCATTGGTAGCTAGAAGGGTGTTGATAACACACCAGTGTTTTGGCTACTGCTGAGCAGTGCTGGCACAGCATCCTCTCCCCCTCCCAGTCGAGGGCAAGATCCTGGGAGGGGACACAACCAGGCCAGCTGACCCAAACTGACCAAAGGGATATTCCAGACCGTATGATGTCAGCTCAGATACAAAAACTAAGGAAAGGAGGAGGAAGAGAGGGCATTCATTATTTACAATGTTTGCCTTCTGGGACAACCGCTACTCGTGCTGAAGCCCTGCTTCCCAGGAAGTGGTCAAGTGGGAAGTAGAGAAAAAAACCTTGTTATATTCCTCTTTGCTTGTTTGCGCCCAAACTTTTGCTTTTACTTTAGTAAACTGCCTTATGTCAACCTATGAGTCATTTTCCATCTTATTCTCTCTCTCCCGTCTGGCTGGGAAGGGGAGTGATAAAGTGGCTTGGTGGGCACCTGGCATCCAGCCAAGGTCAAACCACCACAATTGTTTAAAAAGCTATTCTTTTTCTTTGACATTTCTCTGTGTTACATGCAAAACACAAATAGAACCAACAGAGAATTTGAAACATTTTTATACAAACCTCAGCTTCCCCAGAGGAAGGATAAGTTATATTCAGTGGTCTAGTTTGGGTTTATAGTGGTTTCACCCCAGATGGCAACCAAGCCCCATGCAGCTGCTCGCTCACTCCCCCACCAGGTGGATCAGGGAGACAATCGGAAGGGTAAAAGCCACAAAACTCATGGGTTGACATAAAGACAATTTAATTGGGAAAGAAAAGGCTGTGCACACAAGCAAAGCAAAACAAAGAATTAATTCACTGCTTCCCATGGACAGGCAGGTGTTTGGCCATCTCCAGGAGAGCAGGGACCCATCACATGTAATGGTTACTCGGGAAGACAAATGCCATCACTCCAAACATATCCCCCCTTCCTCCTTCTTCTCCCCACTTCACATACTGAGCATGACATCATATGGTCTGGAATAACCCTTTGGTCAGTTTGGGTCACCTGGCCCGACTGTGTCTCCTCCCAACCTCCCATGCACCCCCAGCCTCCTTGCCAGCATGGCAGTAACAAAAAGCAGAAAAGGCTTTGGCTCTGTGTAAGCCCTGCTCAGCAACAACAAAAACATCTTTACATTATCAACCCTGTGTTCAGCACAAATCCAAAACACAGCCCCATACTAGCCACTGGGAAGAAAATTAATTCTATCCCAGACAAAACCAGCACTGGGATCATCTCCAATATTAAAAGAAAAAAAATAAAATCTTTGAAACAGCACAATATTAGCATAGTATCTGAGGATAATACTAGCTGAAAAAAATACAGGAGTAATCTCCTTCTATGAATCTGGCAGAAGATAATAGTAATGATGACTTTTTAGGTAGCAATCATTACACACATTTGAAGTTGGAAAATTTTCTGAAGTAAACTATTTTTAATAATTCTCTATTCAAGATGTATGGAGAAGAAATGGATAACTGTGGTGGGTTCACCCTGGCTGGATGCCAGGTACCCACCAAAGCTGCTCTATCACTCCCCTCCTCAGTTGGACAGGGGAGAGAAAATTATAACAAAAGGCTCATGGGTTGGGTTAAGGACAGGGAGAAATCACTTGCCAATTACCATCACAAGAAAAACAGACTTGAAAATTAATTTATTACTAATCAAATCATAGTGAGCATAATGAGAAATAAAATCAAATCCTAAAAACACCTTCCCCCTTCTTCCTGGGCTTAATTCCTGAATTCTCTACCTGCCTCCCAGTGTCATGGGGGATGGGGAATGGGGGTTGTGGTCAGTTCATCACAGGTTGTTTCTGCCTCATCAGGGTAAGGACTCCTGACATTCTTCTCCTGCTCTAGTGTGGGGTCCCTCCCACAGGATACAGTCCTCCACAAACTTGTCCAATGTGAATCCTTCCAACAAGCTACAGTTCTTCAGGAACTGCTCCAGCGTGGACCCTTTTCATCGGGTGCAGTCCTTCAGGATCAGACTGCTCCAGTGCAAGTCCCCTACAGGATCACAAGTGATGCCATGGAATGTTGGTGCTAAAAAAATAACTCCAGAGCAGTTAATTAGGGGTGAGATAAGGAAAGGGTTTAATGTGCCAAGGCAATAGATGTTACACGATGAGCGCCCCTGTGCCCGAGATGTTACATTTTATAATACCATCTATCCAATCCCAAATGTGTCCACCCTGTGGCCTTTGCTCCGATCCGCCCCGGGTCCACCCCCTGAGAATTGAGTCAGGGGGCTTTTTGGGACCACCTCTTTATCAATCTTCATCTTCTTCGGGGCACAGAGGGTACATATTCACCTAATTCTTGACTCCGTTTTGTTATTCAGGCCCTGATATGCTGTTCTCTAAACAGTCTAGGCCTTGCCTTGACAAAAGACTAAGCATTGCCACTGAATTCAGGGGTAGGAGTGATATAGGGTACATGGAATGGGGTAAGAGGGTTAAGGAATGTGTAAACTAAGGGTGCTACAGGGTAGAGGGACAGGGCTCCTGCTTTTAAAATCTACTTCTACTACTTATAAAACTTATAAGGCTTACAAATATTAGAAAAATAAAAAACCATTAGGGGCTTAAGGCATCACAAGTCTTGCCAGCAAACCTGTTTCACTGTGAGCTCCTCTCTCCATGGGTTTTCATGTCCTGCCAGGATTCTGCTCCTGCATGGCCTTCCATGGGTCACAGCCTCCTTCAGGCATTCGCCTGCTCTGGCATGGGGTCCTGCACAGACTGCAGATGGGTCTCTGCTCCACTGTGGACCTCCATGGGCTGCAGGGGCACAGCTGCCTCACCACAGTCTTCACCACGGGTTGCAGGGGAATTTCTGCTTTGGTGCCTGAAGCATCTCCTCCCCTCCTTCTTCACTGACCTTGATGTATCTATGGTTGTTTCTGTCACATATTCTCACTCCTCTCTTCCTCTGAAGTTGCCATTGTGCAGCAACTTTTTTCCCTTCTTAAATATGCTATCCCAGAGGTGCTACCACCACTGCTGATTGACTCGGCCTTAGCCAGTGGCAGGTCCATCTTGGAGGTGTATGACATTGGCTCTATCTGACATAGGGGAAGCTCCTAGCAGCTTCGCACAGAAGCCACTTTTGTAGCCCTCCCACTACCAAAATCTTGCCATGCGAACACAATACAAGGACTGATCCACCTGTTTCATCACAGAGTCCCCACGGGCTGCAGGGTGGATATTTGCTTCACCATGTACTTGTATGGGCTGTAGGGGGACAACCTGCTACACTATGGTCTTCATCATGGGCTACAGGGGAATCTCTTCTGGTGCCTGGAGCACTTCCTCCCCATCCTTCTTCACTGACCTTGGTGTCTGCGTGGTTGTTTCTCATATATTTTTCTTGCTCCTCTTTCTCCCAGTTGCACAGTGGTTTTTACTATTTTTAAAATATGTTTTCACAGAAGTGGTACCAACTGATTAGCTCAGCTTTGGCCAGTGGTCGGTCTGTCTTGGAGCCAGCTGAGTCAGACTGTCTCTGTCTGACATGGGGACAGTTTCTGGTGTCTCAGAGAAGGCACCTCTGCGGCACCTCTGCAGCCCCTCTGCCCACCCCACCAAAACCTTGCCACATAAACCAAATACACAGAGTAAAGAAGATCTGTGATACTGTGCACATTCTTTCATTCAGATTTCCTCTTTGCTCCAGTTTTCCTCATAACACTAATTTTTACTCTACCAGATTTCTATAGAGTAGAACTTGCTCTGTTTTCAATAGAGTCAATATTGAACAAGTGCTTTGAAGAAAGAAAAAACTTGAATAGTGAAATGAAACCATCAGTCAGTTATCTAGGAGGTCTGGAGGTCTCAGGTGAGGCCAATCAGCTGATAAGGGGGCAGCACCCAGCACTGTCAAGAGGGATTTAAACCGCTGCTGGGAGCACCAGTGACCCGGAGCAGGCAAACAGGAACGTGGCACGGCAGTTAGTGAGGCAGTTCGCGCAGGCAGGGCAAGCAGGAGGGGCACAGCCACCTCCCAGCTCTCTCTTGAAGGAGCTTTTTTTTTTTCATAACTCAGCTTAAGCCAGCAATGGTTTCCAAAAAAACAAAAGCTGTTGCTGTTAAGACGAAGGTTGTGTCCACACAGACAGAACCCCTTAAGAGGGACACCAAGATGGACGCAGCTGTTCAGGCCTCTGGCTGCGCAGAGTGTCTGAGCCTGGTGTTAGCACCAGAGGACAGTGTGAGTGGGGTCTGTGTGCGATGCAAGCAGGTGAATGACTTGCTATGCCTGGTGGCAGAGCTCAAGGAAGAGGTACAGAGACTAAGAAGTATTAGGGACAGTGAAAGGGAAATTGACTGGTGGAGTCGCACCCTTTCGACCCCAAAAGAAGTCCAGAAGGAGATGGTGAAGCCCTGCCCCTCCTGCCATAAGGCAGTTGGAGCAAACCTGGTGGATGGGGGGGAATGGAAACAGGTCCCTCACCAGAGAGGTAAAAGAATCCCCTCCCAACCCCCACCATCCCCCCAGGTGCCCTTAGAGAACAGATATGAGGCCCTGGACTCAGAGAACCAGGCAGAGGACAGACAAGAGGAAGATCTGTCTGGAAGGTCTCCTGTTCACCCCCCGTCTACCAGATGGGTTACAACTACAGCTACAAAGAAAAAAAGAAGGGTAGTTGTAGTTGGTGACTCCTTTCTGAGGGGAACTGAGGACCCTATATGTCGACCGGACCCATCCCACGGGGAGGTCTGCTGCCTTCCTGGGGCCCGGGTGAGGGATATTAGTAGGAGACTCCCTCAGCTAATTCGGCCCTCAGATTATTATCCACTGTTGGTAGTCCAGGCTAGCAGTGATGACATTAATGGGAGAAGTACCAAGGCAATTAAAAAGGACTTCAAAGCGCTGGGTCGACTAGTTGATGGGACAGGAGCACAGGTGGTGTTCGCCTCAGTTCCTGCAGTAGCAGAGATGAATGAGGAGAGGAGTAGGAAAACCTATCTTATCAACAGGTGGCTAAGAGATTGGTGCCACCGACAGAACTTTGGGTTTTTTGACCATGGGGCAAATTCCATCATACCTTGTCTCTTCAAATCAGATGGGCTTCATCTATCTAGCAAGGGCAAAAGGACTCTTGCCCATAAGTTGGCGCGGCTGATAAGGAGGGCTTTAAACTAGGTTTGAAGGGGGAAGGGGTTGAAACTGGGGTCTCCAGAAAGCAGCCCAAGGGTGGACAGCCCAAGTTCAGAGCCAAATCAGCAGCTCAGCTGAACTGCATGTACACCAATGCACGCAGCATGGGTAACAAACAAGAGGAGCTGGAAGCCATTGTGCAGCAGGAAAGCTATGATGTAGTCGCTATCACGGAAACGTGGTGGGATGACTCACATGACTGGAGTGCTACCATGGGTGGCTACAGGCTCTTCAGAAGTGATAGGCAGGGTAGGAGAGGTGGAGGGGTGGCTCTATATGTTAGAGGGTCTCTTGACTCTGTAGAAGTTGAAGTCAGTAACAATAAGGTTGAGTGCCTGTGGATCAGAATCTGGGGGAAGGCCAACAAGGCTGATATCCTGGTGGGAGACTGTTACAGACCACCCAATCAGGATGATGAGGGTGATGAATTATTCTACAAGCAGCTGGCAGATGTCTCAAAATCGCCCGCCCTTGTTCTCCTGGGTGACTTTAACCTGCCGGATGTCTGCTGGGAACTCCACACAGTGGAGAAGAGGCAGTCTAGGAGATTCCTAGAGTGTATAGAGGATAATTTCCTGCTCCAGCTGGTAAATGAGCCCACCAGGGATGGAGCCCCACTAGACCTCCTGTTCACAAACAGAGAGGGGCTGGTGGGAGATGTGGTGGTCGGTGGACATCTGGGACACAGTGATCATGAAATAATAGAGTTTTCAATACTCAGGGATGCAAGGAGGGCCATCAATAAAACCTCTACGTTGGACTTCTGGAGGGCAGATTTCGGCCTATTCAGAAGACTAGTTTAGAGTGTACCCTGGGAAACAGCCCTTGAAAACAAAGGGGTCCAGGAGGGATGGACGTACTTCAAGAAGCAAGTTTTGAAAGCACAGGAGCAGGCTGTCCCAGTGTGCCGAAAGGCAAGCTGGCAGGGAAGATGACTGGTCTGGCTGAACAGGGAGATTTTGAAAGAAATTAGGGTAGAGAGCCTACCGATTATGGAAAAAAGGGCTGGCTACTCAGGAAGAATTTAGGAATATGGTTAGGTCGTGTAGAAAGAAAATTAGAGGGACAAAGGCACAACTTGAACTGAATCTCGCCACCTCTGTGAAGGATAAAAAGAAGTGCTTCTACAGATACATCAATAGCAAAAGGAGGGGCAAGTAAAACCTCCACTCTTTACTGGACATGGGCGGGAATATAGTTATCAAAGATGAGGAAAAGGCTGAGGTATTTAACACCTTCTTTATCTCAGTTTTCAACAGTAAGACAGGTTGTCCTGAGGACAGCTGGCTTCTGGAGCTTGTAGAAAGAGACAAGAATCTGAACAGCCCCCCTGTAATCCAGAAGGAAAGAGTTAGTGACCTACTGAACTGCTTGGATCCCCACAAGTCTATGGGACCAGATGGGATCCACCCAAGGGTGATGAGGGAGCTGGCGGAAGAGCTCACCAAGCCTCTCTCCATCATCTACCAACAGTTCTGGCTCACTGGGGAGGTCCCAGATGATTGGAAGTTGGCAAATGTCACCCCAATCCACAAAAAGGGCCGGAAGGAGGACCCAGGAAACTACAGGCCCGTCAGCCTGACCTCAGTGCCTGGCAAGGTTATGGAGTAGATCATCCTCAGTGCAATCACACATCACCTACAGGATGGACAAGGGATCAGACCCAGCCAGCATGGGTTTAGGAAGGGCAGGTCCTGTCTGACCAACCTGATCTCCTTTTATGATCAGGTGACCCGCCTGGTAGATGAGGGGAAGGCTGTGGATGTGGTCTACCTGGACTTCAGCAAGGCCTTTGACACCGTCTCCCACAGCATTCTCCTGAAAAAGTTGGCAGCCCATGGCTTGGACAGGTGCACTCTGTGCTGGGTTAGGAACTGGCTGGAGGGCTGAGCCCAGAGAGTGGTGGTGAACGGTGCTGCATCCAGTTGGCGGCCGGTCACTAGTGGTGTCCCCCAGGGATCAGTGTTGGGCCCAGTTCTGTTTAATATCTTTACTGATGATTTAGATGAGGGGATTGAGTCCATCATCAGCAAATTTGCAGATGACACTAAGCTGGGGGGGAGTGTCGATCAGCTGGAAGGCAGGAGGGCTCTGCAGAGGGACCTGGATAGGTTGGAGAGTTGGGCTGATTCCACCGGGATGAGGTTCAACAAGGCCAAGTGCCGAGTCCTGCACTTTGACCTCAACAACCCCATGCAGTGCTACAGGCTGCGGACAGAGTGGCTGGAAAGCAGCCAGAAAGAGAGAGGGACCTGGGAGTTTGGATTGACAAGAAGCTGAACATGAGCCAGCAGTGTGCCCAGGTGGCCAAGAAGGCTAATGGCATCCTGGCCTGTATCAGGAACAGTGTGGCCAGCAGGTCCAAGGAAGTGATTCTTCCCCTGTACTCAGCGCTGGTGAGGCCACACCTCGAGTACTGTGT